>NW_024412400.1:42893752-43046443 GCF_014898765.1 Herpailurus yagouaroundi
CCCCATGGGTTTCTGTTAAGTTTCTCAGGATCCACATAAGAGTGAAACCATATGGTATCTGTCTTTCTCTGTGTGGCTTATTTCACTTAGCATCACACTCTCCAGTTCCATCCACGTTGCTACAAAAGGCCATATTTCATTTTTTCTCATTGTCACGTAGTATTCCATTGTGTATATAAACCACAATTTCTTTATCCATTCATCAGTTGATGGACATTTAGGCTCTTTCCATAATTTGGCTATTGTTGAGAGTGCTGCTATGAATATTGGGGTACAAGTGCCCCTATGCATCAGTACTCCTGTGTCCCTTGGATAAATTCCTAGCAGTGCTATTGCTGGGTCATAGGGTAGGTCTATTTTTAATTTTCTGAGGAACCTCCACACTGCTTTCCAGAGCGGCTGCACCAATTTGCATTCCCACCAACAGTGCAAGAGGGTTCCCGTTTCTCCACATCTAGAGGAGGTTGTATGTTGAAGGAAGAGTCGTTTTCTGAAGGAGACAAGAAATTAAACTTTCCTCATTTTTTCTCTATGCTTAAGAGTTTTGTCTTTACTGGTTTATACTCTTCATCTTCCTTTTATTTCCTTCTGTCATCATTACATGGAGATGACATATAACCACAATGTTGTCATGGTTTTATTTTTAAAAATATTTTTATATTCTTATTTTTAAATACATTGTTATAATACCTCTTGTTAACTTATATTTTCTTATTTTTTTAATTAAAAAAAAGTCTAAAACCAATTCTGCTCTAATTCTGTAACCCAATGTCTGCGTTAGATAAGTAAACTTCTGTTTTCGGGTGTGAAAATGGTTTTTATTTCTGTGAGTTGGCGAATTTTGATAGTAAAAAAGACCCAGCTATTACCTCCTTCTTTTATTTGATACAAATATATTACCTTGGAAATAAGGCACATTAAGCTAAATGATTAGGTGTGAATCTACCTCATCAATGAGTTATATGAGACACAGGGCAAATACATTTTGATAAAGGCAAGAAGACAAATGAAAAGACACAGGCCCTCAGACCATGAAAATAGTGAGGATCCTGGGAGACAACATAAATACTTTGACAGTGGACAATTTCAGAAAATTACATAATCTTTCTGTGGCATGGTTTCCTCATCCATAAAGTTGGGATTATGATACTGTCCTATTTTAAAATGTTGTGAAAATTAAATGAGTTAATTTAGATAAAGTGCTCAGAACCTTACTTACAGTTTTACATATATTAAATTTTCTTTTTCTTTTTCTTTTTTCTTTTTTTTTTAGGGAGTGAGCAGGGGAGAGGGGCAGATGGAGAGAGGGAGAGAATCTCAAGACGCCCCATGCTCAACACATAGCCTGAGATAGGGCTTGATCCCACGACCCTGGGACCATGACCTGAGCCAAAATGAAGAGTTGGAGGCTCGAGCAACTGAGTGAGTCAATTTACTTAAATTTGCCCTTAAACTTACTTATTTTAACGTGTGCAACTATTATCATTATTTTTGCTATTTTTACTAGAGATATAGCCCTAGAAGAGAGTAAAAGGGTGAAAAGTAAAATGTTAAAAGAAAAACCACTCTTTGCCTAATTCACAGTTTCCTCTGTCATTGAGGCGGTTCAGACATTGAGACTCAAGATTTCTGTACTTTGTTAACATGAGACAAACCCCTTCTAAATTGTTTCCACTTTCTGTAGAGAAACATGCCTATAAATATATAGATCTCTAACCTAAATTTAAAAAGCTTTCTTTGGAACCTTGGGCCTCCTATAATCACTGTTTTCCTCCTTCTAACTTTTGATGCCAAAAAGCTCCATCCAGGGGATGGCTCTTACTTGCTTTGTGTCCTTGCCATGTATTCTCTTCTCAGTCTCCTAAAATCTAGCTTTGAAGGCCACCACATCAATATCAGTTATTTCATCACCATCAAACCCTTCTCGAAACGGTGCTGCATTCAGAAATATTGGCAGAATAAAAGCAATCCACAAAGAGGTAGGTTACACCCTCTCAAGTTACTCAGCCCAACTGGATCCTCAATATCCTTTTCTCTAAAATGGAAATAATAAAAAATAAACATCACTCACTTTAGTACCTATCACATAGTCTATGTCAGTGAGTGGCTTTTATTGTATAGATCACTTTATTGAAATAAGGGAATTGCAAAAGGCATGAAAATTAGTACGCTCATTTTGTACACCAGAGTTGGAAAATGGTCAAGAATTGTGTAGTTTGATTTTTTTTAAATGTTTATTTATTTAGGGGCGCCTGGGTGGCGCAGTCGGTTAAGGGTCCGACTTAGCCAGGTCACGATCTCGCGGTCCGTGAGTTCGAGCCCCGCGTCAGGCTCTGGGCTGATGGCTCAGAGCCTGGAGCCTGTTTCCGATTCTGTGTCTCCCTCTCTCTCTGCCCCTCCCCCGTTCATGCTCTGTCACTCTCTGTCCCAAAAATAAATAAACGTTAAAAAAGTTTAAAAAAAAAAAAATAAATGTTTATTTATTTATTTTTGAGGGTGGGGAGGGGCAGAGAGAGAAAGAGAGAGAATCCCAAGCAGGCTCCTCATGGTCAGCAAAAAGCCCGATGTGGGGCTTGAACTCACACACTGTGAAATCATGACCTGAGATGAAATCAGGAGTCAGAAGCTTAACCAACTGAGCCACCCGGATGCCCCAAGAATTTTGTGGGTTTAAAGGGGCAGGTGGAGTTAAATGGAAATTGTATCTGCTATTGTCACTTGCTGACAGACAGAAATACAAAATAAACGATATCATTGATCACGACGTACATATCGCAGAAATTTTGTGAGTAATTTTGGTAATGATTATAGTATTAATTTTTGAAGTATCAATACTAAAACTGAAGTCCTAGCTCTAATAATGTCGCTCGAGTTCTCCTTAAGTTGCTCTGTTAACACTTGCTGAAAAGATGAAAAACTTTGGAAAGCTGTTTAGCTGTAATAAAAAATACACTTTGAAAAGGATCTAGAATTCCCATAATACTCTGTGCTCTTAATTTAAGAGAGGGTCCTCGGGGTAGTTTTACAGAAAGTGTCGAGAAAAAGAAGGCACTTTTTGATTCGTATACGTCCTATAACTGGGAGAAAATCATCTTTACAAACAGGAGGGAAAAGAATATGTGACATGACATGGCTGCAAGATTTTACAAAAAGCCAGGTCAGGTGTCTCTAAGCCCCATTGGCTAGAAATTTATGCAAATCAAAAACACAACCTTTATGTTTATTCCCATGGGAAAGTCCATCTTAAATCATGTGTACATTGAATGATGTGAGGTCTTCAGAAACACATCCCTTTCACAATATTAGACCACCCTGCATCTTTAAGTTCAAGTCTGGATTCAGTCCACTGCGCTGGTGGAGTGTTTAAACAATTTGTTTAAATAAATACTCCTTGTAAAGCTTGCATTTATAAACGGACGACTTATTTTTAAAACTACCTCTGATACGTCTTTCTAAACGAACAAAGAAATGTATCCTGCAGTGAAGAATCACATTTCCCCCTCTGTGAGCTCAGGGTTGGTCTTCGGCTCTGTTCCCCTTGTCGAGCTGCAGGAAATTCCCTTACCTGTCGTTCACACGTCTGGCCTGTGTTAGAGAAGCGGTTTTGGCAGAATCCAACAGCTTGTCTGATACTTCTCAGGTATATATACGTGACAGGTCAGGGCCTTGATGTCCAGCTCAGCTGTGACACTTGTGAGGCCAGGGACACTTCTTGTTTTCTAATAGAGCCTGCTAAGGGACTCCTCCTGCCCCCATCAATTCTCATGCTCTTGACCCCTAGAGACCTCCACCAGAGGTAGCAAACTCTATTTAGTGCTTCCTAGAGACACTGGGGATTCAAAAACATGCCCATGACACTACTGTCCACTTGTCTGTGGTCCTTAGCATTGTGTGGCTGCTCTGGGAATCCTCTGTTCATGGTGCCCAGAGTTAGCAGGGGTGGGGGCTCTGGGGACAGCCGAACAGGCACCCTCTGAGTCACAGAGCCCATCAGAACCTGTACACGGCTAATTCACTCTGTCAGTGTATTTACTGATGAGGTCACTGCTCTGCCTAACATACATCTCGTCATTACGTTTGCAACAGTGACACAAAAACAACAAACAAAATAAAACAAGAAAAACCACCCTGGACCATAATCTGCTCCTACCTTAAAAAAGAGCTACTACAATTCTTGAAAATTTGAAATGATGACTATTCCAAATGGAAGACATTTCTGCCAAATGCTACAGATAGAGTGTGTGAGAGAAAGGTTTTCTCAAATTGCACAGTCTGTATGCACAGTCTATATGTCCTTTTCTCAAGGCTGCCTATCTAACTGTTTAAATAAATGCTGGCTGGAGAGCTTATATGAATAAGAGCTTTATTATCTAAGCTGCTTATTTTACAAAGTCCATCTCTTCCATCAATCATATACCTTCGCCCCTGTTCTCCAACTCCTGCCACCAGGATTGTGAATCACATTTACAGACAGAAAACTGTAACAGTTGTGGTATGCTTATTTCTACATTTCGGTTTATCAGATTCATTTGAATCTACAAGTGAGTGAAAACTATAGAAATGTGAAAAAACTTTTCTCTATATGAATTTATACACACTCAGAATTATACGTGTCTTCCTTATAACAACAAAGAAGCTATTTTCCCCCATATAATGCACAGAATATTTTAAGTTTACCGATTTATCTATTTTGAGAAAGAGAGACCGCCTGCACGAGTCAGCGTGAGGTGGGGTAGGGCAGAGAGAGAGAGGGAGAGAGAGAATTCCAAGCAGGCCCTGTTTAACCGATTGAGCCACCCAGGTGGCCCCACAGAATAGTTTTTAAAACTGAAAGATTGGGGCGCCTGGGTGGCTCAGTCGGTTGAGCGTCTGACTTCGGCTCAGGTCATGATCTCGTGGTCCGTGAGTTTGAGCCCCGCGTCCGGCTCTGTGCTGACAGCTTGGAGCCTGGAGCCTGCTTCGGATTCTGTGTCTCCCTCTCTCTCTGACCCTCTCCCGTTCATGCTCTGTCTCTCTCTGTCTCAAAAATAAATAAACACTACAAAAAAAAAATAAAAAAAATAAAAAAAAACTGAAAGAGAACTTACTTTGTCCTACGAAACTTCTAAATAAGAACGGATTTATGACAACAACAGCTTAATGTCCTTCATATTATGAGTGATATTTAAATATGTAATAAACCTTAAGGGCATGGGTGTCAGTTGAACAGAGGGGGTAGTGACCAGTTGGAATTGTCCCTTATAAATAACTGTGATACAAGCTCTGATACAGGATGCTGGCTGCTCCTTATTGTGATTTACATGGCTTCTCTTTTCCTAGATGACAAACACAGAAAAGAAAGAGAATGACAGATAGTTTTTGCTTTTCCATCTACTCCCTGTTGGACAAAATGGGTTAGCTGTAAATTGGGACCTGCAATGCAACTGAAAAGATTCTTAAAGAATATCAATTTTAAATTAAATCAGCCGAGAAATGTTTCTTCAACTTCTTCCAGTGTATGAGACATCATTTATAAGTTATTGTGCTGGTGAGAACACAGTGACATACAAGACCAAGGTTGAAAAGTGCAAAATTGCACCAAGGAAGTACTTTGTCCATAGAAATTCAGATTGTGACAGCCAGATATACTGGCTCAGTGTCCACCACCTGGATGAGTACCCCATTTTTTTTCCCCTCAAGGAGCAAATAACCGTGTTGATCATCTACAGTCTGTCAGGCACCGGCCAGGGGCATTTGACATACCTCACATTAACACTGCATCTTCTGTGAGTTTAGTTTCTAACGTTACCTTGTAGAGCCAAATATCAAAATTATTCCTGGAAATCTCTTACAATAACATCACCATGGAGATGGAAACTCCATCGCTTAATAAATCCAGAACCAACGCTCTTTTTTTTTTTCCATCAGCTTTGGGGCAGGATGTTCTTTCTTGCTTTAATTCATAGATTGAATAGTTAGCTTGCACCAAAACAGAAATGCTTATCTTAAAGCACTATAAAAATAACTCAAGATGGTAAGATGCTTACACCACAAGAGATGGATAGGACCTGAGACCAACTGAAGGAAGTGTGGATTCACACCCCTCAGCTAACGCTCACTCACACTGTCACATGAGTTCTTTGAATACATAAGTAGGTGGAATCTCCTACATTTTTTTGCAAGTGCCTTTTCTCTTTCTTTTCCGTCCCACTTTTGAGACCCAAGAGTGCAAATTTGAATTTGTATTATCACTAAGTGAATGTGTATATCTTGTTACTCTACTGTATCCATAAGATGTGCAACAATCCTGCAAGGTAGGGTAATTATTCTCATTTAAAAGATAAAACATTGAGGGGAGCCTAGGTGGTTCAGTCAGTTAAGCATCTTCATTTTGACTCAGGTCATGATCTCACGGTTCTTATGATCAAGTCCCATGTTGGGTTCTTGGGAGGGGAGGCTGCTTGGGATTCTCTCTCTCCCTGTCTCTCTGCCCCTCCTTACTTGCTCATACAAGCACATGCACTCTCTCTCTCTCTCTCTCTCTCTCTCTCTCAAACTTAATAAAAAAAAAAGATAAAACACTGAGGCTAGGAGAGGTTAAATGACACACTGCGAATCTTGCAGCTGGAAGAGCTGAGTTTGAAGGAACATTGCTCCGAAGGCACTATGTTCTCACCAATGCGGTGCGCAGAAACTTTGGAGCTAGTGCTGTGCTACTGTGTTATTTACAGAAGCTCCAACAGGCCCCTTCTTCTTCAGACATCCTGACATCCTGTCCTTAAAGTCTACTTATGGACTAGACATACTGCTCAGGAATCTATCTGACCTATGGAGTGATAAATTTTTCAACTAGATGCAGGGTCTTAAAACAAAAGAAAGAATGAAAAGCTGAATCTCAGATAATTCAGGCCCAAATAATTATGAATTTGAAATAAAGCATTAATATAAAAACCATAGGTCTAAAGATTCTGTCTGCTATTGGTTCTCACGGTTATCAGCTATTATGTTGAGCCAAATGATATGCCATTTTTGCCATTTTTATGAATGAAAATGTTGATTATAAGCAGTTTCATGTGGATCAGTGTAAATTTATCAGCATGACTTTCATAGCAGAAAAAGGCCTTCAAATGACGTAAAGTATTTTCTGGTCACCTTAGGAAACACAGTCTTCTGGTGACTATCATATCAACCTGACTTGCTTGTGTTTTGTGTGTTTTGTTTTGTTTTTGTTTTGTTTTCTCTCTCTCTTCAAAGCAATTATCAGAATCTGGACTTGTTTTGTCTTTTTTTTTTCTTCTTTCTTTGCGTATCCTCTGTTTCCTTTTCCACAGTAGAGTTTACTCTCATCACCTAGAAAAGTGCCTGGAACATAGGAAGCACTCAATAAACATTTGTTGAATAAAATAAACTTGATGGGTTGAAACATCTGCCTAAAATGTTGAATTATTAAGTATATTTTCTATTTGGAGTGTTGCTATAAAACATACATTTCCAATTCCCCAATGTGCCTTTGAAAAAGATAAATTAATTCATTTTGTTAGTGATATTGCATTGCCTGTGGCCTGACTTGTCAGTGTGGCTACAATAGACTAATGATTGGGTAACAAGAGTTTATTTATCATAGAACCAATTTTTGCTACTGAACTGAAGTATAAATAATGGTATATCAGGATTTACATTATAAATACTGTTCTAGGGTTTGTTAGTTGGTCATAAAAATTCTCCCTAGGCTGAAACAGCTAGTGTATATACCACATATAATATATCAAAATAAGAGTGAAATGCTCCCTTTGTTAGGCAAAGAACAAACATTGCATACAAATTATTTTTGTACAGGGAGAGTGAAGCTATTGAAGAACCCCAGTTTCTTGATGACACTCAGGATCTTGGAAAAATGATTAAAATAGGAGGAGATGAAGTGTATACCACACAGAAGAAATGGAGTGCTACTAGAATGTTCATTCAGAAGAGAAAATTAGATTTTTTTTTAATAACATCAAGAGGCAAGAAGGTTTCATAACTGTGGCCAAAAACTGGGGGTACCAAAAAGAGTTGCCAAGAACTACATGTCAGGCTGCTGGTGGTATTCCATCGTGCCAGCACTCTTGACGTTGAAGTACAATCTGACCTCCTACAAGCATAAGAGATTGAGTTTTACAAACCTCCTGTATAAGTCATTACTTTTGGGGAAAATACAATTTGGCTACAAAATTCTCTCTCACGTCTAAAAAACTTATTCTGTAAAGCATAGTATTTTGGTCAATTGAGAATATTCAAAAATCCTTCCTCTCCTACATCCTCAGACCATGGAGGTGCCAAAATCAAGTGACTTCTCCAATGGGACTTCCCTGGCTAAATATGTCACCACTATAGGGCGCCTGGGGGCTCAGTTGGCTAGGCATCCAACTTCGGCTCAGGTCATGATCTCATGGTTCACAAGTTGGAGACCTGCCTTCAGCTCTGTGCTGACAGCTCAAAGTCTGGAGCCTGCTTCAGATTCTATATGTGTCCCTCTTTCTCTGCCCCTTCCCTGCTCACACTCGTTCTCTCTCTCTCTTTCTCAAAAATAAATAAACATAAAAAAAGAAAGTTGTCACCATTACAGAACAACTTAATGGAAGTCTACCCCGGAGCTTCTGGTTTTCTGGTAGCTAGGATAGGCAGATTTTGCAACAGCCACCCACAGGAAATAATGGTGACTGCCTTGGAACCAATAAGCATTAAAAGTCATTGTTCTGATGACTTACCTAAAATTTTTTAAACATTAAGAATTGTTGTTCTAATGACTTACCTAAAATGTTTAAAATTTCCTCTGACGAGAGAAGCTCTTCAGAGATGTTATACATATAATTTTATCTGCCTAGATTGTTCTTCCCTTGATCGCGGCCTACCTATCCTTTCAGGGTTCTGGTTGTATCTTATTTCCTCAGACAAATCTTCCCCACCAGCCCCTCAGCCCTTATCTTAACAGCCATAGCTACACACAGAGGCACACACACTCGGGCCTTCCTAGTACACATCCTCATAGCCCCTTCTACATTTCCCCCATAGCACCTTGATATGTGTGTGACCATTAGCTCTGTAAGGGCAGGCACATCTTTTCCGCTTTCTGCTGCATCCCCAGAATCTGGCAGACTACCTGGCACATAGTGGTTACTTAATAAATATTGCCGAATGCTTGACGCTTTGAAGTTGTTTTTCTTCGGTTCCTCTGTGTTTTCCTTTGAACTAGAGTTTATAATAGATACAGACGGTGCATTCCTTTGTGGGACTGCCCTGTTTTGTTTCCAGCCTCAACTCCACACTCCTGCCAAACCAACCATTTGTCATCTCTCGTCGATCGCTCCACAGCTGCCAAGTGCAGCGGCTTCTCTGGGGTTGGCTCTCCGCTAACATTCACGGCTGAGGCAAGTTTCTTTGGCGCCCAAGTTTTAGTTCTAGTCAATGAACATTTATTGAGCATCTGAAATTTGCCAGACACTGTATGAGGGCCTTAGATTTAAAAATGAAGAAGATCGTGGGGCGCCTGGGTGGCTCCGTCGGTTAAGCGGGGGACTCTTGATCTCGGTTGGGGTCATGATCTCGAAGTTTCTGAGTTTGAGCCCCGCATGGGGCTCAGCACTGATGCTGCGGAGCCTGCTTGGGATTCTGTCTCTCTTTTTCTCTGACCCTCCCCTGCTTGTTCTCCCTCTCTCTCAAAATAAATAAAATTAAAAAAAAAATTGTAGAAAATCATTTTTACCTTTGACAATCTTTGAGTCAAGGGTGAGGAGAGAAACATGTTGATAGATCAATGCAGTGAAAGGTGCTAAATGTCACAGTTGGGGTCCTATAGGATTTAGCCTAAACGGAGGGAAAGGAGGTTTTCTCATTGCTGGGACTTGCTAACACTTACGGGTCCCTGGTACATGTATATTCAGCGACTCTCTCACGAGAAGCAAGTGGTCTGTAGGTTGAATCATGAGAATATCAGATGCTGATAAAAATCCTTTTTTTTTTTTAATTAAAAAATTTTTAAATTTATTTTCAGAGAGTCAGAGACAACATGAGTGAGGGAGGGGCAGAGAGAGAGAGAGGGAGAGAAAGACAGAGGGAGGGTGAAAGTCCCAAGCAGGCTCCCCACTGCCAGCACAGAGACCCATGTGGGACTTGAACTCACAAACTGTGAGAACATGAGCTGAGCCGAAAAGAAGAGTCAGATGCTTAACTGACCGAGGCACCCAGGTGCCCCGCTGATACAAATTCTTAAACACCCACATAAAGATTTTGTCTGGGACAGGAACTTCATACATCTCACTCTTGGTGTGGGTTTCTTTTTAAATGCAGAGTTCCAAGCTCTAAACTCTAATCAGAGTTATTGCTTCAGGAGATTTGTGTCTAAAAAATTTTTTTTAATGTTTACTTATTTTGGGGAGAGAGAGAGAGAGAGAGAGAGAGCTGACAGCAGAGAGCCTGATGTAGGGCTCAAACTCACAAACTGAGAGATCATGACCTGAGCCGAAACCAAGAGTCAGACGCTTTACCAACTGAATGAACCATCTTCTCCCACCACCCCTCCCACACCCCCAGGAAATTTGTTTCTAATGAGTATTCAAGATATTTCTGATGCTGCAGGGCTACAGACCTAGCCCTTCCTTCACAAACGTCAACATCAGCCTTCTGGGTTGTAACAACTGTGTTTCACCTGGCAACCGTCTTCTCTTTCACCCTTTCCTCACTACCTTACAGAAAACTTATTTTCCCAGAAATCGTTCTCATTTTGAAGATATTCTCCCTTTAAACAACGGGAAGACATCATTATGTTTGGTGGGGAGGACAGCCTCCAAGCACAGATGTCCTTCCTCTATTGTTCCGGATAAAAGATGGAGCTGCAAAGCCAACTCTAGGTGCCAGTGCATTGCATCCTGCTTCCTCACTTGTTAATGACCAATCTCTTTGAAACGCTCACACACAGTAGATTGGAGTTGTGAATGGAAATCCTAGGAAACAGTGATCACTGGTTTGGGGGCATTTATACCAGCATAAAGCAGCCCATTGTGGGAATCTGCCATTTCCATCAGGTACGTGTTAGCTCTAATTGAGAAGCCTTCTGCTATTACCCCAGTTGGATATGGTCCTTTATTCCTCAGGGCTTTATTTATTTATTTTTGGCACTTCCTCTTATCTATTATACTTAATTCTTTCTTGAAATATATTCTGCTGGAAGATAGAATCTGAGCTCTGAAAGGGACCTTACCTTGTCTCTGAAAATACAGAGCAAGATCAAGTCAGGAATGTGAGCTAGAAACCACGGGTCCTGCCTGCCTGCCTCCGGCCAAATTATAACTAACTTTTTGTAGAGCACTTCATGCATTCAAAATGCATTTTTTTTTTTTTACATATTATATTATTTAATTCTCATACTTCTCCTGTGAGTTAGTTATTCATAAATATTTCACAGGTAGAAAAATAGGGCGCAGAAGTCAAATGACTGGCCAAAGATCACAGAGCAAACAGAGGGGAAATAAAAAAAAAAATCAAAAGCAGGCCTTCAACCGTTAAATTCTGTGATGTTCCTGTATCTTGTAAATGTACAGTGTCACCCCCTACAGCCTGTGTCAGTCCCCTGGAAACCAAAGGTTTTATTCATCTTTACACCCGCACCCCCAATGGCTCTTTCATCTGGCGTAAGGGGAGTTGAATGTGTTTATTATTCGGTTGAACAGAATTTGTTTTTTGGGTGTCTGTTGAGTATTTATTTGTTTTCCTTAACAAAACATGTGTATTTCACTTTCCAAGCTGGCCTTCAAAGTTCCGAAGTAAGCAAATGACAGAAAAGCAAAGCAAACAAAACAACAAAAACGAACCAGCATTTCCTCCAAAAAAGAACGCAATGCCATTTAAGCTTCAGTTACACTTCTCGCTGCCCTGGGAGCAGCCACGCCAGGGCCCGAGGCCTCTGGCCGATCCAGGGCCCATTTTGAGTTCCCCGCATTGTTCCTGGCACCGCGGCTCCTGTGTAGCAAGCAGGATATTCGACTTGACAAGGCTCTTTCTTTCTGGATCAGGGAGGGAGCAAGGTTCTTGTCAGTTTGAATCACGAGTCCACACTTGGCGGAGCCGACTGGACAGGCCCAGTGGGGGAAGGGGCCATGTGCGCGCCATCCGTGCGCGCGTCACGTGGGCCTCTCTCCCCATCTCGCAAATAACTCCACTGGCTTCAAGCTACCCTGCTCCGAGAGGGCCTGTTTACCATGTGGCCAGCTGATCCGCTTCTGACGCTGAATCTCCTCGTTATCCAGCAGCTAAAATTTTACTTTCAGGCTTCATCCTTCTACCGCGATTTTTCTCACAGCGGCAGCTGAGAATATCCAGTTATGCAATTCTCAGGGTTTTACTGTTTTAAAACGCATTTCTAAGGATTATATATATATATATATATATGCTTTTTTTGGAGTCCATGTCAAAAGGCTTTCAGAAGTCATAAAAAAAAAAAAATCCCCCAACTGAAAACTTAGTATATGTTGTTCTAAAAAATGTTTTGTCTTTATTATTATTTTTTGAAAAAACGGAGTTTTAGAAGAATAACATAGAATTAATGAAAGGTACAGTCTGGGAATTTTGATTGGGTAACGAAGAAAACAAAAGTGTTCACGTTACTTTATCTCTTTATCCCTAAAAGTTGGCACTTCAGTTGTGTTTCTTGGAAGAGGAAAGAAGAAAGTTTGATTGGTTGCGAATTCTCACACGTGTCTGAAAAATAAGTAATCTGGTCCCATGTTTCTTTACATGGACCTTGAGAACACTATTTTTGATTATCATATGAATGTGAAATTCTATCCTTTGCCGGGTTTTTTTGTTTCCTAATAGCGAAATGGCAAGAAAGCCTTTTTTCTGAGCCCATGCAAACCACTCTTTAGAATGTTTTTATGGCAACAGAACCGGTCACTAGCTATTTGTGACTTAATTACAGAATTTTGTGATGCTGATTATCCAACCAACTTGCTAAATATGTCAACAAACCAGGTGATTAAGGGAAGGAAAAAGGAAAATGGTTGATAATGTTAAATTCAGTCAAAACAATTGTCCTGTGCTTTTTTGCATCCTTTTCAAGGTTTTCTGCTGAAACTAAAACTCAAATAATAAAATCACACTTTGTGTAACAAACATGATTTTTTTTTTGTCTAGTTTCCTGATCCTCAACGAAAATTTACCACACTTTTACAGGTATATCTGAAGCTGAACTTGCATTAAATTTTTTTCAACAGGTGATAATTATAAAAACATTGCTCTTTGGGACTTTTGGCCATGCTCTTTTTCACTTTTTCATTCCCTTGTTTTAGTTACGTTTGGCTTGTCCCCTTTGCCAGAAACTTATAGGGACAATATACTATTATTATTCTATTACCAACTTAGCTACACTTTGGGTGTAGCTTTTTCTCATTGGGGTACCTTATGGGATTTCTCTGATGCACTAAATCATTACTGCCATAATTCACTGATAATTAGTTTTTGAGTATTTACTAACCTGGATGGTACCCAACAGGGCGCTGTGATACTGCTTCATTGTTTAGTTATCATTATAGTTCCAGCCCTAAAAGATTTTGTAGTCTAAAACCACTAATAGAACAGTCTAAACCCGTTAATATAGAGGTTAGTGATTACTCATAAAATTGAGAAAAGAACTAAACAGATACGAATATGTAACTCATCACATAAATTTGGAGCTACATAGCATTTAGGATCAAGGTCAGTTGAGAACTGAGCCAATAGATAAAATCCAGTCCAGTCAAGCAGAGATTAAAGTGCAAAGCAAAACAATGTACAGAGCAGAATTTTTCCCCCATGGGGGTCTTCAGGATAGTGAGAATGTCTCCTGTTGTAAACAGATGTTCAGAGAAGTTGTTATGAAATTATTCAGAGTTGAGAAAGTGTCTGTGCCCAGTAGATGGAGGAGGCTTTCATATTAATCCTGAAAAACAAGCATTGCTTAAAACCTCTGTTGCTCACTAACCTTGGGGTATGTAACTTGAGGATTAGAGTCTCACTCTCTGAGTTTTTGAGAGGAGATCGAGAAAGGGTACTTACTTTGCTACCGCTTGATACTACTGGAAATACTTTGGGTGACAGGAACCACCAACTTCCTAGGATGTTAGAGAAGCCCCTGAATGAGAGCAGTATAGCCCAGCATTGGGTAGGGGAGTCAGTGATAGGGGAATGAGAGGAAGTCACAATTAGGAAAATCTCATTCTCCGATCCAGTTCATAGATTTCCCAAGTGCAAGTTGATGCAACACAAAAGTGAACGAAAATTTGTTTTGACTTGTCGTTTTGCTGTGTTTGTTTAGTTATGATATATAGCTGTGTATTCCATTAAAAATGTAAAAAAAAATGTTAAAATAGTTCAGAGATGATCAGATGAACTATCTGCAGGAGAGACAATAAAGAGCATTCTAAAATGGAATATAAAATCATCTGTAAAAAGCTAGACTTTGAAACAACTGAGTACACTCACATGTGTTATGAGTTAGTGGTCTTGTGATTTTCAAATTATGCCACTGTACATAATAGAGCGTTGTTTGATAGACCTCACTAAGTGGCCTGGCACTAAACCAGATCTGTCATCTACAGGAGAAGAAGGCAATTCCAATTTCATCTAAATAAGCTCATATTAAAATAAGGAAAAACAAATGTGACACAGCTGCAGTAGTTTGGCCAAGTCAAAAATGCTTACAAATATTTTATGTCTGTAATATAAGACTGCTTACTAATGGGAGGATCTTATGTGTAAAGAGTGCCAGATTGCCTCTGATATAAGTTGGTAATAAAAACGCTATAGGGTTAGTATTTATGATCCCTGTAGGTTATAATAACATGCTTCCTGTGTTATTGCTTTAACAGACACTAAGAAAAAAAATCTATACAATGTGGTCACTTTCCTTAAATAGCATGTATGACATGTGCACAATCAGCTAGGACATTGAATCAACATTTTATCAGAACTTGTTACACATCTTGTAAGCCACAGTTTATATAAACATGTGCCTTTTCTTTCCTGAAGAGAACGTCATGCGTGCTCTGGATCATGCTATGTTCCACTGACATACAAACAGGGAAGCATGCCACATGAGTAAATGTCATGTTTTAGTCAATACCTACAGTGTTCTTTAGTAGAAGGGGAAAAAGAATGTAGCTAAGTTAAAGCAATATAATAAATGATGAAGTTCTGAGGTTTGTTAATAAAGACACCTTATTTACTATGCAAAGTCAAGGGATTTCCCCTGGGGAAAAGAAAATGTAACATAACTCTACTGATGTATTTGAAACAACAAAAAAAATAGTCTCCTAAAGGGAATGGTGCAATTCCTATCGCTTCAATCTGTTTGGCAACTACGAAATATGGGAATAACCTCAAGGAAAATAACCCAACCGTTCTCTAGATCATTAAGCAAAGGGGAGATTGTTGTGACATTTTGGTTTTGAAGTCAACAAAGGATTTAAGTGTGATTATTTAATGGATATTATGTTAGGAGACACGTATGTGGATGCTTGTAATGTAAATCCTGAAGTACGGAGATTACTCCTATCTCAGTTGAACACTGAGGTGTTCCTATAAGAGTGTCATCAACATTAAATTTGAATCCCCCCACCCTCAGACCAATCCCCGCCAACTCATTTACCTCTCGACTTTTAACTGGGGATATTTCTGGAGGATGAATCCCACAGAGTGGCTCTACTGAAGGTGATGTCAGGTTTTATTGCAAGCCTGGAAAGACACTTTTAGGCAGGCATGGTGATATGGCACCCCTTCAACCACATATAGGCTGACTATTCCACCTCTATGCTGGGCTGGCCCATCTTGGGAAAATGTTCTGTAAGCATTTTTGATAGGAACAAATGGGACTTCTATCTACTCCATAGTTGGGGTGAGCAATTAAATAGAAAGTGATATAGTTTGGAGTCAGATATGCAAAAATTGAGATTGTGTGGTAGGCAGGATTCCAAGATGGCCTCAAAGAGTCCTGGCCTTTCACATGCATAATATAGTCCTTTCCCTATTAGTGTGGGTGGGACTTGTGAATATCATGGGGTATTAATCCCATGATTCTATTATATTAAATGACAAAAGTGAAGTAATTTTGCAGATGTGATTAGTTCTTAATTAGTTGATTTTGAATTAATCAAAAAAGGAATTATCCTGTGTGGGCTGAATTAATCAGGTGAGCCATTTCAAAAAGAGTCTAAAGGCAAGACACAAGGAGCAGCAACAGACTGTCTCCTGTTTGCCTTGAAGAAGCAAGTGCCAATGGTGTGGAAAGGGCCATGTGCCAGAGAAGGGAGCTTTAGTCCACACAGCTGCAAGAAACTGAATTCTTTTTTTTTTTAATTTTTTTGTTTTACATTTATTTATTTTTGAGAGACAGAGACAGAATGTGAGTAAGGGAGAGGCAGAGACAGAGAGAGACAGAATCCGAAGCAGGCTCCAGGCTCTGAGTTGTCAGCACAGAGCCTGACGCGGGGCTCGAACCCACGAGCTGTGAGATCATGACCTGAGCCGAAGTCAGACGCTTAACTGACTGAGCCACCCAGGGGCCCCAAGACACTGAATTCTGCCTACAACCAGTGAGCTTGGAAGAGGACTCTGAGATAACACGAGATTATACCTCCAGTCAATACCCTGATATAAATTTTGTGAGACCCTGAGCAAATTACCCAGCTAAACCGTGCTCAGACCCACAGAAATGGTAAAATAATGAATAGTGGATGTGTGTTGTTTTAAGCACCTAAGTTCGGGTACAGACTTCTTTGTTACACGGCCAATACCGATAGCCTACCATTCTCTTTGTCAATGTTTAGCTGCTCTTGCTCCCAGGAAAATTTTTACTGAATTGAAGTCCATATCCTTCAGTTCAGTGTGCTAAGGAGACAGAACTGTTGGAAAACCTCCTCCTTATAATAACGTAGTAACTTTTTTCTTCCACTCTAGTTTATACATCAAGAAATCTGGATTCCCTTAACTTTTATATGTAAAACACCTAACCTCCACATTCAAATAACATTCCTATAATACATATTTTCAGTTCTTAAGATGTTCCTTTCTGAATAACTTCAGTTTTCCCACATATCCTGTGTTGACTTAAATGGATTTAAGATCCCATAAGGAACTTGCCACCGAGAGTGGAATAGAGGTGTGTGTCCTTGCCCTTGTACCTCATGCATCCTTGCATGCTATATATAGGAAAATATCTCATTTGTTTGTCCTTTTGTCTATTTGTTGATTTGTTACAATTTGTAATGCCAGCTGGAAATTGTTGATTCAATTTCAGTTTGGGTGTGCATTCCAACTCACGTGTCTTCTCTTTGTCATTGAAACCATTGCAGATGTTTCCCAATTTTAACTCTGTAGTTTATTTCAGATCCAGTAGAACCAGGCAGGTATTGATAGCTTGTCATTGTTTTCTGTTTTGCTTCATTTTGTTTTAATTGTGGTAAAACAAAACAAAACAAAACAATCTTAACTCTTCTAAGAGTACAGTTCACTGGTGTCAGGTGTATTCACATTGTTGTGCAACCAATCTCTGGAACTTTGTCATTTTGCACAATTGCAATGCTACACCCATTAGACAACTCCCCATTTCCCTGTCCTCCCAGGCCCTAGCAACCACCATTCATTTCTATGTTTATATGAAGTTGAATATTCTGAATACTTCATATAAATGGAGTCATATAGTATTTATCATTGTCTTTTTGTGCCTAGCTTATTTTGCTTAGCATAATGTCCTCAAGTGTTATCCATTTATTGCTCAGAGTTCTATATTAGAGTTCTCCAGAGAAACAGAATCAATAGGAGATTATGCATATATATGTATATGCATATGTATATACACATACACACACATAGAGAGAGAGATAGATAGAGAGATAGAGATGATATAGAGATAGAGATAGAGATGAGATAGTGATAGAGATAGAGGTTTTAAGGGATTATCTCATACAGTTATAGAGTCTGGGAAGTCCAAAATCCACAGGAATGGCAAGCTAAAAGCCCCAGGGAAAAGTCAATGCTGTGGTTTACATCCAAAGGTTGTCAGGCTAAAGACCCTTCAAAAGAGCTGTTGTAGTTCATGTCCAAACGTCCTCTGCTAGTATTTTCTTTTTTAAAGCTGAATAACATTTCATTTTGTGCATATCACACATTTTGTTTATGCATTCATCTGTGGATGGATACTTGGAGTGTTTTCATCTCTTGGCTATTGTAAATAGTGCTGCTAGGAACCTAGGTGTGCAAATATCTCTTCAAGATTCTGCTCTCAATTCTTATGGGTATATGGACATAAGTGGAAGTGTTAAATCATATGATAGTTCTACTTTCAACTTTTTGAGGGACCATCATACTGTTTTTTATAGTGACTACACCATTTTCCATTCCCACCAACAGTGTGTCAAGATTTCCGATTTCTCCCCATCTGCATCAACACTTGTTATTCATTTGTTATTTTGTTTTGTTTTTGTTTTACCAGTAGCCATTCTCACAGGTGTGAGGTAATATTTCGTTCTAGCTCTGATTTGCATTTTTCTAATGACCAGTGATGTTGCGTATCTTTTCCTTTGCTTGTTGGCCATTTGTGTCACCTCTTTGGAGAAACGTCTATTCAAGTTCTTTGTACATTTTCTCATTGGGTTATTTGTTGCTGTTGTTGAGTTTTCGAAGTTCTTTGTATGGTCTGGATATTGGCACTTAGTAGATACATGACTTGCAAACATTTTGTCCTATTATGTAGGTTGCCTTTACACTGATTGGGTTCTTTTATATGCAGAAGTTTTTATGTTTGATGTGGTTCCATTAGTCTATTTTTTTGTTGTTGTTCTTGCCTGTGCTTTGATGTCATATTAAAAAAAAAATACTTGCCAATCCAATGTAATGAAGGCTTTTTCTGTGTTATTCCAGGAGTTTTGTAGTTTTAGGTCTTCCATTTAAGTCTTTGATCTGTTTTGAGCTAATTTTTGTATATGATGTAAGCTCGCAATCCAGCTTCATTCTTTTGCATGAGGATATCCACTCTTCCTGATGCCATTTGTTGAAGAGACTGTTCTTTCTCTGAATGGAAGGTCTTGGCACCCTTGTGGAAAATCATTTAACCATAAACATGAGGGTTTATTTTTGGGATCTCTGTTCTATTTTATTGGTCTTTATGTCTAGCATTATGCCAGTATCATACTGTTTTGATTATTGTAGCTTTGTAATAAGTCTTGAAATCAGGAAGTATAAGATCTATAACTTTGTTCCTCTTTTTCAAGATTTTCTTGGCTATTCGGTGTCTCTTGAGAATCCACATGAATTTTTGGATGGATTTTTCTGTTTCTTCAAAAATGTTATTGAGATTTTGATAGGGATTGCATTAAAACCGTAGATCACTTTGAGTGGTATTGACATCATAACATTACTAAATCTGTCAATCCATAAACAGGGGCTGTCTTTCCATTTCATTGTTTTCTGTAATTTCCTTCAGCAGCATTTCTTAATTTCCTTCAGTCTTCAGTGTACAAGTCTCTTACCTCCATGATTAAGTTTATTCCTAAATATTTCTTCTTTCTTACGCTATTGTAAGTAAACTTGTTTTTTAAATTCCCTCTTTGAATCATTCATTGTTAACATATAGAAACACAACTGATTCTTGTGTATTGATTTTGTATCCTGCAACTTTGCCAAATTCATTTATTATTAGTTCTAATGTGTATTTTTGTGGGATCTTTATAGGGTTTTCTACCCATGACATTATTTTGTCTTGAACAGAGGTATTATTTTTTCTTTTTGATTTGCATGTTTTTTTTTCTTGCCTAATTGCTCTAGATAGGACTTCCAGAATTATGTTGAATAGAAGTGACAAAAGCATACACCTTCCTCTTATTCCTGATGTTAGAGGGAATGATTTTAGTCTTTCACCATCAAATATGGTGTTAGCTATGGGCTTTTCACTTATGGCCTTTTTATGTTGAAGTAGTATTTTTTTCTATTCTTCATTTGTTATGTGTTTTTATCATGCAAGGATGTTGAGTTTTGTCAGATATTTTATGGATCAGTTCAGATAATCATGTGGTTTATGTTCTTCATTATATTAATGTGATCATACAAAATTGACTAATTTTTATAAGTTGAACCATCCTTTCATGCCAGAAATAAATCTTGGAATCTTGGTTATTGTGTATAAATGTGTATAAATAGATTTGCTGGTATTTGTTGAGGATTTTTATATCAATATTCATCAGGGACATTGATCAATAGTTTTCGTATCTTGTATTGTCTTGATGTGGCTTTGGTATCAGGGTAATGTTGGCCTCATAGAATGACTTTTCAAGTATTCTTTTCAATTTTTGGAAGACTTTGAGGAAGATTGATGTGAATTCTTCTTTAAATATTTGATAGAATTCACCGATGAAGCCTTCTGATCCTGGGCTTTTTTGTTGTTGGTAAGAGATTTTTGTTGTTGTTGTTGTTAAGTTTATTTATTTTGAGAGAGAGAGAGAGAGAGAGAGAGAGAGAGAGAGAGAGAGAGAATATGAGCTGGGGAGGGGCAGAGAGAGAGGGACAGAATCCCAAGCTGTGAGCACTGAGCCTAACTTGGGGCTTAATTCCACAAACTATGAGATCATGACCTGAGCCAAAGTCACCTGAGTTGAACGTTTAACCAAGAGGGCCACCCAAGAGCCCCTACTGGGTGGTTTTTGATTGCTGATTTGATCCCTTTACTAGTGAAAGGTCTGCTAAGGCTTCCTATTTCTTCATGATTAGTTTGGGTAGGCTCTGTGTTTTCAGGAATTTATACATTTTATCTAGGTTATCAAATTTGTTGGCATACAATTTTTTATAGTATTCTCTTATAATTCTTTTATTTCTGTAAGATTGATTATAATGTCTCCTTTTTCATTTCCAATTTAATTGAATCTCCTTTCTTTTTTACACAGTTAATTTAGCCAAAGTTTTATTTATTTGGTTGATCTTTTAAAAATATAATTCTTGGTTTTATGAATTTTCTGTACTTTTTTCTTCTTTCTTTATTTTGTTGATTTCTGTTCTAATCTCTGTAATTTCCTTATGTCAGCTAGTTTTGGGTTTAGTTCTTTTTTTTCTAGTTCTTTAAGTTATAAAATTAGGCTCTTGATTTGAAATCTTTCTTTTTTATTGTAAGCAATAACAACTATATATTTCTATTTTAGCACTGTTTTCACTGCATCCCATAGTTTGGAATGTCATATTTTTATTTTCATTTGTGTCAAAATATTTTCTAAGTTCTCTTGTGATTTCTTTTTTGACTCATTGGTTGTTTCAAAATGTCTTATTTCATTTCCACATATTTGTAGATTTTCCAGTTTTCCTTGTATTGATTTTTAGTCGTGTTCCATTTTGATCAGAAAAGATGCGTAGTGTGATTTAAATTTTATTAAATTTACTAAGACTTGTTTTGTAGCATAAAATGCACTCTGCCCTGGAGAATGTTCCCTGTATACTTGAGAAGAGTGTATATTTTGCTGTGGGTGGGTAGAGTTTTCTCTCTATGTCTGTTAGATCCAATTGGTGTAAGATGTTGCTCACGTGTTGATTTTCTGTCTGGTTATTTTGCTGTTGTTTTTTAATTGTGAAGTTTACTTCTGCACAATTTGTTTGATTACTTCTACTGTACAGTTTGTTTGACCTTTCTCTAATTCCCTAATTTGTTTCTAAGTAAGTTTTTTTTCTTTTATTTTTGGTGTTTGTGGGGGTGGATATGGGGGAAGGTATGGAGAGAGAAGAATAGTGTCACATAGACTGTTATAGAAACAAGAAAATGATTGGGCTATAAAATGGCAAACTCAGCAACTTCCTCCAGAGCTTTCTGAGTGGTTGACTCAAACATTCATCATCTGCCTAAAGTTGTACATATTACTGTCTAAAGTAGGAGGGCAGATACCTGAGATTCCCAAATGAGTCCTGGGGCCAGAGAAATGGGGCTAGGATTCCATACAGCTTAAACCTTCTGTGAGGGATAAGTACTTTATCACTTGGTGGAAAATCTGCATACCTTAAAGCAGACCCTGCTCTGCTGCAGGTGCTCATTTCTCCCTCTGTGGAGCCTCAACTTCTGCAATCATCGTTCCTTCATCAGACATTGTATTTACTGCTGTTGCATAGATACCCTCATTTGGGTTAATGAAATGAAAAGAAGAAGAAGAAGAAGAAGAAGAAGAAGCAGCAGCATCAAGATATAAAAAGGGAAAACTAATTCAAGTGGAAGAGAATTAATATAAGAAAAAGAAGAAAATATTAAAATAGTTATAATGGAGATTTTATTTATTTATTTTTAGGTACTCTGTATACCCTACATGGGGCTGGAACTCACCACCCTGAGATGAAGCATCGCATGCTCTTCCTCCTGAGCCAGTCAGGTGCTCCTTCTCATGGAAATTTTAAATAATAGAATTCAAAAATCAGTAAAATAGGCAGCACTGGAGAAATTCCTGGACGTTAGACTTAATTTTCCATGTGTCACTTTCCATCTTTCATTTATTAAGTTGATTTTCTTTTTTTTTTAATTTTTTAATGTTTATTTATTTTTGAGAGAGAGAAAGACAAAGTGTGAGCAGGGGAGGGGCCGAGAGGGAGGGAGACACAGAATCTGAAGCAGGCTCCAGGTGCTGAACTAATAGCACAGAGCCCCACATGGGGCTCGAACTCACATTGGTAAGATCATGACCTGAGCCGAGGTCGGAAGCTTAACCAACTGAGCCACCCAGGTGCCCGTATTAACCTGAGTATTAACCTGATTTTCCAAACCAGTGATTTAGATTTCAAAGTGTGGTCCCTGGACCAGCAACAATAGTAGCAACTGAGAACTTGCTAGAAATGCAAAGTCTTGAGCCTCAATGTAGACCTACTGAATTAGAAGGTTTGGGTATGGAACCCAGCAATCTGTTTTACTGAACCCTGCAGGTGATTCTGAGGCATGCTAGAGTCTGAGACCCATGGCTTGACTACTTATTGGAATCATCTAAGGAATGTTAAGAGCTGCTGGTGACTGGCCGCTCCCCCAGGCAATTCTGACTTAATAGACTTGGGGTGCAGTTTGGGTTTCAGGAGTTTTAAAAGCTCCCCAGGTGATTCTAATGTGCAGCTACAGATGAGAACCAATGATCTATATCTACTGGGCTCAAACAATTAGATCCCTTTCCAGATCTGGTTAAAACAGTGATTTCCAAACACATCTGCTCACTGGGATCACTTGGTAAACTTCACCAATAACTGATACACTGGAGCACCCCCAGAGACTGAGAATTAATTGGGATGTGACCTGAGCCTGAAAAATACAAAAATCAGCTGATTCTGATGTGCAGACAAGTTTGGGAAAGAGTGGGTTAAAGACTAAATTCCCAGTTCTAAAAACTAAATTCCTAGCTTTAAAGTAGACACTAAATTTATGACCTTTATAAAAACGAATGATATATAATTATATATATGTATAACTGAAGAGTTAACTGCCTCTCAATATCCCTAAACAAAATGGAGATTAAAAAGAAAAAAAAAAAGGGTGATTCATAGCCCAAGGTAAGGTAAAGGGAGCAGTGCTTCTCAACCTTGGCAACACATTAAAATCTCATGGGAACTTTTAAAACTTCTAATACCTAGGCCTCACCTCACGCCAATTAAATCCAATTAAATCCAAACCTCTGGGTGTAACTGGGGTATCAGTATTGTTTAAATTAAATCAGAATGTTGCAGAGTAATCAAAGTTTCACTATTCCTTCAATCTCCTCCAAAAGGGGAACCCTGTTAGGGCACCTGGGTGGCTCAGTGGGTTAAGCGTCAGACTTCGGCTCAGGTCATAATTTCAGTTTGAGCTCAAACCTTGCATCAGACTTGCTGCTGTCAGTGCAAAGCCTTCTTTGGATCCTCAGTTCCCCTCTCTCTGCTCTTCCCCTACTCTCTTAAAAAAATTAAAAACAAATACTAAACAAACAAACAATACGGGAATGCTTGAGGACTGTTGGTGGGAATGCAAACTGGTGCAGCCACTCTGAAAAACAGTATGGAGTTTCCTCAAAAAAGTTAAAAATAGAAATATCCCATGAATTGCACTACCAGGCATTTACCCAAAGGATGAAAAATACTGATTTGAAAGGATACATGCATCCCAGTGTTATAGCAATATTATCAACAATAGCCAAACTATGGAAAGAGGCAAAATATCCATCAACCGATGAATGGATGAAGAAGCGATACACACACACACACACATGCATGCACACAATGGAATATTACTCATCCATCAAAAAGAATAAAATCTTGCCATTTTCTACGACATGAATGGAACTAGAGTGTTTTATGCTAAGCAAAATAAGTCAGAGAAAGGTGAATATCATATGATATCACTTACATATGGAATTTAAGAAGCAAAAAGGAGGAACATAGGGATGGGGAAAAAAAGAGAAGGAAGCAAACCATAGGAGACTCCTAACTATAGACAACAAACTGAGGGTTGCTGGAGGGGAGGTGGATGGGAAATGGGCTAAAGGCATGATGGGCATTAAGGAGGGCACTTGTGTTGAGCACTGAGTGTTATATGTAAGTGATGAATCACTAAATTCCACTCCTGAAACCAATATTACACTACATGGTAACTAACTAGAATTTAAATAAAAATTTTTAAAAAATTGAAAAATGAAAAATAAATCTCAGAAGTTTCCACAGGGCACCTGAAGTTGAGAACCATGGGTTAGAGTGTAGCATCACTTCAGGAAAGAAGATTTAGTCATTCCAGTTTTCTTACAGGTCACAGATGAGCTGGACCTGCCTTGTGTGCTCAGGGAAGAATGACAATGTCACTAGCAGGGGTTATGATGCTGGCACCAGCATAGGACTTTTCCTAATATATGTCTGTCCAGTATACTTTTGGCTTTTATTGTGAGTGATTTGGCACTTGGTGACTGAATACTACCTACATAAGTCACCTAATAATCTTTCAATGTTATATTATTACTAAAAGTCAAACATTTGAGCCCCATTCAGCTTATGTTCGTGCTTATGTTAGTGCAGTGGTTTTCAACCAGTGGTGATTTGTTCCCCCAAAGAATGTATTACAATGTCTAGAGATATTTTGATTGTCACAACTGGTGGAAGGGTGGGAATCTTCCATGAACACTCATAAGTAAAGGCCAGGGAAGCTTCTAAACATCCTATAATGTACAGGACAGCTCCAGACCAACGAAGAATTATCTAGTCTAAAATGTCAGTAGTGCTGAGGCTGGAAAACCCTGCTTTTGTGGTAAGCCTATAGGCTTCATCTATTTCAGGAGAAAATGTAGATCAAAGGTAGAAAGTACATTAAAAAGAAGAATTTGCCTGGGGAAGAGTCCAGAAAAGTCTCTAGAACTTCTTGATAGAAGCAAATACTGTGAATTTGATACCTTGTTCCTAAGGAAAAATAAATTCATCCACAGAGTGGTTTTGAATCGACAAATAATTATTATCACAATATCTATTTAAAGTTTGCTCCTATGTTTCTCAAAGTGAATTCAAACTTACAATATCAAATATATTTTAATGATAGAATCCCACATCTGTGGAAATATATTTAGACCAACCAACAAATCCCCTAGAGTATGTCTTCCATCCATGCTTTTGTTCCCAGGACCCTGAGTGTCCTTTGCTGTCTTCTATCCAACCTAGTCCTAGTACATTTTTGAAGTCACAGTTAAGGAGTCAAATCCTCCTTTGGCCTAGGACCCTCATGCTAAAAGAGGTATTTCTTCTTCGTGTTCTCAGAATACTCTGTGCACATTTGCATTATAGTATTCATATAAACATTTTAAAATATGCATCTGTCTCCTCAAATAGTTTCTTGAAGGTAGAATATTTGTTCTGTAGTTCCAGGATCTAGCAAAACACCTGGCACATTATATCTACTCAAATTTTTGTTAAATAAACAAAAAAAAGATGATACATTTACATCCTTAGTTGTCCCTTATGCAATACTAGGAAAACAACTATTTTGGATGAACTCTTACGTAGGTAAGAGATCTATCATATCAAAAACAGTTTTGAAGTTCACTCAGACACAAAAGTCCACATTTATATTTAGACTCAATTATGGGTTTTGCTTCCTGCCTCTCCTAGTCACTTTCAACCCTCAGTTTTAGAGTTCAAGGTCACTGAGCACAAATAATAAGTTATTTCTTTTCCCCATACAAAATGCTGTAAAAACCGAACCTAAATGGATTAGCAAAAAAGCCTTGGAGTTTAATGTGTTTTTTCTAGGCTCATTATTAAAACGATCTTCATATGAATACATTTTGATTGTCTAAAAATATTTGTATATACAAAAAAGAAAAGCTTGAAACTTTGACACTCTGAGAATATATTTTCCAGCTCTTTCTAGCTGTATCCTCACAAGTCCTAGTTCTAGGTACTCATAAGGTATTTTTAATCATTTCTGTCTGTTCATTTTGATTAAAGGAATTGGGTTGGGGGAGGAGTGAAGAAAGTAAGTTTGCCCTTCCAGAAAGGGCTACAGAAAGTATGTCATTAACATTTTTCTACCGCCAAATTTAGTCATCAGCTTAATTGCTGGGATTTAATTGTTCTCATGAGGTTTTAACAGTGACTGCTTCATTGACCATCTTGTTCTACAAAGACAATATATGTACAGACTCTGAGATTCTATATTGTTTCTGGTAAAAGATCAGCATTTAGCTGATAGAGAAAGCAAATATACCTAGTTCAAAATATGTGTTTGTGAGAATTGTGGAGAATAGTCACTGCAAATCTAAGAATACTTCCTTTTCCATCTGTACCTGACAGCTAAAAGTCTCAATGCACCATGTACGGCATATCAAAGTGAGCAGCTAGTCAACAAACCTCTAATAAGACTCTTTCCCTTCACGTACATTTAACAAAAATAGAAAGACCATTGAAATGCAGACTAAAGAAAAAAACAAGACTGTAAACTTTACATCTGACTCACTAAGGACTTTTTATGTCTTCCTTGCTGCTGAATTTCGATTGTTTATGTACTTTTTGCTGCATTTCTGTGAGTTTTCTTCCTGTTCTCCCAAGATAATTTTGTATCGAGGAGGAGGCCGGAATCAAGGCTTTTGTTCTGGAGGTAAGAGACCAGATTCCTATATATGTACTTTAACATTGCTATTCATACTGTACAATGAACATCTGCATAGCATTCTAGTCTTTGTATTTCCCATAAATCATCACCGGATACAGGTTAATTCTAAGTAAAAGACCCTTAAGTCTTATTTCATGTCATTCCACCCACCACAATTATATTTGTATATGTGTATAAATATACAGATTTATGTGTATTGTTCCGGAAGCAAAGTTTAATGGCTCTAGAAACCACTAATTGTGTATTGTGATGTCATAGAAAGAAAAATATAAGATGCATTTCCCAAAGTTATATATACACACATACACATACACATGTGGGGGTGTGCTACTGGATATAGAAAAGTGGGAAGCATGAAGGCTTACTTGAGAGTGGCATTTGCCCACACGTTTTGGATGAGTGGCAAAGACACATACGCATGAGGAAATGCATAAGTATATTTTTAAGCCCCTCCCCCACAACGTAGGTGAATCAATTGCCTATCAATTAAGTTGTTGAACTAGATCACGTAGGTTTCGTATTTCTATAAATTTTAGGATTCTATGAATGAGATTTTTTTTAAGCAATGCATACACCCACCAAATTTTTCATCTGATGGTGAAAGCTGGAATCTCTATTTTTGTGGTCCTCCCAAGTGTGTTCAGATTTTTCTAAACAGAAATTGGTACCCAGTCCATCTTTTTCATTTTCCTCATCACTCGATGGTTAGCTCTTTCTTCAAGTTCTCTATGAATCATTTTTTGAACCATTAGAAGTGTTTAGAGATTTAGTAAGGGAAGAAAATTACAGGGAATGTTTCACAAAGTAAGAATATGAAAATCTAGGTGATAACTGGCCTCTTTCAAGGGACATTACTAACATTTTCTTCCAATTTTCTAATTTGCAACAAAGTAGCTTACTTTAAAACATTTCATTATTTAAAATTATTTCAGAGCTGCATAGGCTGCATGGGAAGAGTGACTAGTCCAATTATCTTAGCAGTTATTTCTAACATGTAATGCTGTTCTGGAGGCACAGTAGCAATCAGACAGTATTGTTTGTCCCTGGAGAAACGTTACTTCACGAAAGGAGGAGTCTCCAATATTTTTTTCCTGGAAAATGAAATGGTAGGTCCTAATAATGTACTATTTTATTATTTTAATGTTTACTTATTTACTTTGAAAGAGAGAGCATGAGTGGAGAGGAACAGGGGCGGGGGGGGGGGGGGAAGAGAGAGAATCCCAAGCAGACTCCACACTGTCGGCACAGAGCCCCAGTGTGGAGCTCAGTCTCACAAACTGTGAGATCATGACCTGAGCAGAAATCAAGAGTTGGACGCTTAACTGACTGAACCACCCAGGAGTCCCTAGAGGTATTATTTTAAATTGTAATTCTCTATTCTAACATATACACTTGGTTGCAGATAGTAGAATCTATTCCAGTTATTTTAAGTTGTAGAGGATTATTAAGAAATATTAGAAATATAACAGAACTTTTGGAAGCACTGAGGGAATAGATTCTAGGTTCAGCTAACAGTAATTATTCCACTCATCACACTGCAGAACTGACCTTGCCCACATCAGAACCACAGTACTTTTGCTGAAGTCAGCCATTTCCATCGCCAAGCCCAGAACCATGCTTGGTTCCATGACAAGAAAACTGCCAAGGCCACTGGAAATCTCAGATATCTCCATCTCTGCCACTCCACACCTGATGCCCTCTCCTCACATCTGTTCCAAATTAAACCTCATACAAGTGCATCTGATTAGTAGAAAATGCACTTAGCACAGAGGAGGAAAATGTAGATTTAAAAAATTCTATTTTGGAAAAGTTTCCCATGTAGGGGACTACCAAATGTGAGAATGAGATTCAGAAACTTGGAGATAACAACAGGTGACAGTTACCTACTCTATGAACTCTTTAGTAAGCACAACCTCTCAATATTGTGGTGTTACCTTTATAATGGTTTACCATTTTTTGAGGTTACGGTTTGGGATCTAAAAGTCAGGGTAAGAAAAACCAGCCAGGTAACTGGCTGGCCAACCTTGAAATATACAAAAAACAACAACAACAAAAAACCAAGTCAGGACTTGTTGGCCACCCTGTGCTTGATGATCTAACTTAGCAGATATTTAGGCTTCCCTGGTACAGCATTGAATCCCATTTCAATACGGAAAACTTGAGTTATCAGGTCAGGACCATTTTAACAAAAATTATTTCTGTAGTTGCTAATGAATAGTTAGGCCATGAGGTCCAGATCAAGCCAATAGAAATTCAAAGGTTTCAGCTCCCCTGGCTTTTGGACTGTTGAAATTTCCAATTCACTTTTAAACAGTTCTCTACAGAGAGCACATGTTGGCATGATTAAGTCATAATGACCTCCCCATAAACACAGCCTTAACTTTCTCTAGGTAATGGTTAGCTGGATATTCTCTCCAAATGTAGCCAACTTCTTCTATATGAATGTGGAAGAATATGGAGTAAGATGAATATAAGAAAAATATAAATGAAATATATAAAAATAAATAATGTACATAATATCTAAATATACAAGTAAACAAATGTAAACAATAATATAAAAATACACACTACAGTACTGAGTTTGAAGTAAAATTTATTTTTACACTTCACAAATAAAAAATGCCATCTACATTTGTGCTTTCCAGAGAATGAAAGCATTATAATGGAATATTTGAGGACTTAACTCAATTTTACCAGCTTTCTTTCCTTTGGACCATGTATGTGTGGTAAACATTTCATATAAATAACAGCACGTGCTCAAAGTTCAGGCAAGCACATAATTGCTTAATGAAAACAATTAGTAGCATTAGAAAACACTTATCTCGACGTTTTCTTTTTCCATGCCCATGAATGGATCTATGTGAGGAGCATTCACATGCATTTACAGTTTTCTAATATTCCTTTCATAATTTATGTCTCTTTAAGTATTTTCTAGGGCTTATGTCATCTTTATCCCAAGCAAAATCTTCTCTATACTGAATCTGTTTCCCCTACTTTCGTGCCAATCTCTCCCCTTTTCATGTTCCCTGGGGCTATAACCACTTCTTCTTTTTTTTTTGGGGGGGGGGGGGGACACAGAGAGAGACAGAGCATGAACGGGGGAGGGGCAGAGAGAGAGGGAGACACAGAATCGGAAACAGGCTCCAGGCTCCGAGCCATCAGCCCAGAGCCCGATGCGGGGCTTGAACTCACGGATCGAGAGATCGTGACCTGGCTGAAGTCGGACGCTTAACCGACTGTGCCACCCAGGCGCCCCCTATAACCACTTCTTATGGTTTGTTCTTTGTTGTTGCTTCTGCCCAATCTCTCCCTGTGTTGCTCTTTCTTGGTTTTGCTCTATGTATTTATAAGTTTTATAAGGGTTTTCATGTACATATCAGCTCTCCCATATAAACACAATGGACTGTCACCCAGGGGGCTGACAGTAGGACCAGTCCGTTAAGTGGCAGTGATGGTACAAAGGATGGTATCCAGGAAATGCTGGGATGATGGTCCCTACGTGCTAAAAGGAGCATGTCTTTATTTCTTCATGGGTTGGGACATTTGATTTAAAGCATTGTTAAGAGAGTAAGTTTTTAATCCTAAAAGTCAGACTATCATCTAATAACACTGAAGGGAAAAAAAGAAGGAAACTATTGAGATTTAAGAAAGTTTTCAGGGGCGCCTGGGTGGCTCAGTTGGTTAAGCAGCCCACTCTTGATTTTGGTTCAGGTCCTGGTTTCGTGTTGTGAGATTGAGCCCCAAATCGGGGTCTGTGCTGAGCGCGGATCCTGCCTAAGAGTCTCTCTTCCCCTCCATCTGCCCCTCCTCTGCTCATGCACACACACACCACCTCTCTCTCTCAAAAAAAAAAAAAAAAAAAAAGTTTTCAGAGCAGGGAAATAAATAAATGTTTTTAATTTATTTACCAAATAAATACATGCCATCTCACACTCAGACACTTCAAAGGAAAGGAAAAAGTAGAGCTGACGCCTGAAAGTACAGCTAAAGTAGTATTTAGGAGGTGATCGAGTACAATACATAGTGTGAAGATTGTTTTTCAGCTAGGAAAACAATGTTTGTACTCTCTAAGGACAATTTCATTTTTAATCGTTTATATTTCCTTTTTACAAGACCGGGTGCTTAGTGAACAAAATGGTTTTTATTGATTGGTTGATTTTGTTGGGATGGTTTCTGATGACTACATAGCTCATCTGACATAGAATATGATATCACCTTTAGCTCCAGAGGGTTTTCTCAAATCTTCATGAGCAAGAGAGAACAAAAGAAAAAAAAAGGGGGGGGGCAGAGAGAGAGAGAGAGAGAGAGAAAAGGGGGAGGAGTGAGAGGCAGAGAAAATGTGAGTATGTGTCTGTGTGTGTGAAAGAGAGAGAAAGAGAGGGCACTTACATAGGAATTTGGCTAGGTGTTTGAGTTTGCAAAGGCAAATATAGAATGGCTGTTTTCATGGCTTTTATTCTAGCAGGGAATCAATTCTTTGGGAGTGATGTATTCTGTCTCAAGGATCAAGGAATTCTTCACAGAAGAGTTGTTTTCTGAACATGGTTTTTAAAGCAGTGTTTTCAAAGTCTAGTTCAGTGGTTCTGAGGGGTTTCTTGCTGAACATTGGAAGTCACCTGGGAAGTATTTAAGTCACACCATTGTCCAAACATCTTGTGAGTGCCACCCCACCTTTCTTCAAGACCCTAGGTTATTCTAATGTGCAGCCTGGGTGGAAAATCACCAGTGCAGGGCTCATTACCTATGTCGGAAATACCCAGGTCCTTGGGATCTCAAGGTATGGGGCCCTTGGAACAGTACCATAAATGATACTTGCAGACCTGGAAGTTTGAAGACCTTAAATGACCAACAAAATTTTCTATAAGGGTTGCATCCTAGGTAGCGGTAGCAACTTATCCAAACTCAAACAGGTGTGAAGCTGGATGGAGGATGATGAGGCTGAAGATTAAAAGAAGGAGCCCCATTATGAAGAACATATGATGCCAGCCAAGGAGCTTCACTCTTGCCAGGCAGATGAGAGCCACTGAGGGTTTTAAAGGTCCAGGTGACATCTTGAGGGGTAAATTTAGAAGGACCCTTCTGGTGGGGCTATGTAGGAAGTCCTGAAGCAAGGAAGGCCAATGTAGAGGCTATTGAAAAAGTCCAGGCAATGGATGGACAGAAGAGATGAGAAAATGAAAGATCCTACATACATTTAAAAGAACAATTCACAGAACTTGGAGATGTATTGGGAAGAAGACAAGTAGAGGAAACCTTCCCATGTTTGTTTGCTTGTTTTTTCTTGAGTGGCCATGGCACGACATGGGTTTTCTACTTGACATGTAATTAAAGGGAATGACACAAACCCAATCCGTGTTCTCTATGAACGTTAAATAAAAATACATGAAAATGCAAAGAAACACACCGTATTGGCAGGTAGAAAAATGGAAACACTATCAATCAGTAATGAACTTCCTTGAAGGGCTAACAAGAAATCTAGTTCACATGGTGAGTTTTAGGATTAATAGTCACATGCAATAACAGCTAAACATAGTTTTGAAAATCTGGACATCGTGTAGTAAGACTGAAGGGTAAAACCAGTTATTTTCTGACCATTTTAGGTTTTCTTAAACTGACTTAGATCTAGTAGAAACAGCTCTGATCCAGAAAAGGACTTCCATGGCTTTACTTGTTGTACCAGATTCTCTCTGGAGCCAGAACTAGAGACAACTTTATTTTTGAGTGCTTTTGTTCTGTTGGATTATATTTCATAATTTAATAACAATATGTGAGAAATAACTAATAAAATTGTTTTGAGGAATGCTGTGAGTGTAAAATATGACCACATACTAAATAATGTGCTTAATGAACTATAACGATTAAACGGGTAGATTAATGTCCTGTGAAACTTTAGCAAGTTAATTACAATACAGTGAGAGGCAAAAGCATATGTATTGTACTCAGTGCCATGTGGGAAGGGAATTTTACATATCCCTGGTTCACAGGTGATCTCTGATACTCTGCATCACAGAAAGAAAAAAAAACATGATATTTATTAAGGACAAAGTAGGGAAGTAAAAATGAAGCAATTATGGCAAATGCATGTCTTGTTTTTAAGTTTCAGTCATGTATTTAAATATTTTAATGGCTTCCAAGTTATATGTATTGTTTGAAATAAAGTTATCTAGAAATGAGTAAAGTCATATTTTTGGAGGGTTACAAGCAAAATGATAAAGTCACTGGATGTTGGAAAACTATGGCCCCAACAAAATAGTGTATGAAACTAACTGAAAACATAGAAGAATTAGTTCATTCATTACTTATTCAGTTAAATAAGACTCTTTTAATGAAAATAGCCATGTCAACTTTTTCATCTTTTCTAATTGTAAGAAAAATTCATCCTCACCGACCGCAAACTTTTCAGAAAATTATGAAGAAAATAAAGATCTTCTACCCAGAGATAATTGTTACTAATAGTTATCGTTATGCACCCTTATAAAATAGTCTTGGAGGTTATCTGCCTTCAGCTGTTTGCATAACTTCCTCTTTTTCTCTTAATAATGTGGTATATATACTTTTTAATGTCAACCATTTTAAATGGTCGTAAAACCCCACCATTGGACTTTAAGTTTTAAGAAATAAACAAAACTGCAAAAAGTACCCTTATACACAAACCCTCACACACGTATCTAATTACTTTCTTAGGATAACTGTCTAAGTTAGTAACCTCAAATTATATTACTTACTTGATATCTAAAAAGATACCAGTGTTTAATTTACACTCATATTGATACTAAAATGTTAATGTTTAAGTCCTATCCAATTTCATACCTGAAAAATATCTTCCTAAACAACTTTTCATGTGTTTTTTTTTTTTTTGGCCATTTATACATTCTTTTCTTCATGATCCTGCTCATTACTACATTTTCTATTGTTTTATTGTTCATTATAAGTGTTTATGTAATTCAAACTATCAGTCTTTTGCTTAGAAAATTGTTCCCACCCTAAAATTATAAAAATAACTTCCTAAATATTCTTTTAATTTTGTGATTATTTTCTTCCCATTAAATTGTTAATTCATTTCAGATTTTTGGCATTAATTCACTTGAGACTTTGGTATGAAGAAAGGATACAATATTTTTTTCATCAGAATCAAATTGTTGCAACGCCATGTTTTCTTTAATCCATCCTACCCCCACCACAGTAAGAAAAACCTTTATTATTACATACTAAATCCTCATATACACATAAATCTATTTCGGGAATTGTTAGTGCATTCCATTGATTTTTTTCCAGGGACAATTTCATTATATTTTTAAAACAGACTTCTAATACTTGGTAGAGCAAATCTTTCTTATTTTTATTTTAAATTATTTTTTCTAGTTATATTCATGCAAGTATTATTTTAATGAACTTTGAAATAATTGTAAGGTTTTTTTCCCTCCAGTTCAATTGGGCTATTAATTAGTATTCATTATAGGTTAATTTTTATTTATTTTTTAATTTTTTAATTCTTTCTTTTTCTTGTTATTTAAAAAATTTTTTAATGTTTATTTATTTTTGAGAGAGAGATAGAGTGAGCAAGGGAGGGCCAGAAAGAGAGGGAGACACAGAATTCGAAGCAGGCTCCAGGCTCTGAGCTATCAGCACAGAGCCCGACACAGGGCTCGAATTCATGAACAGGGAGATCATTACCCAAGCTGAAGTGGGACACTTAACCACTGAGCCACCCAGGCACCTCATGGGTTAATTTTTAGAAAACATATCTCTAAGACACAGAGCAGTACCATCCAAGAATATTGCATGTGATTCTGTACTTTAAGGCAGTTTTCAACTCTTTAGTGAATTTTTAAAAGTTTTCCTTACACAATTTTGCCTATCTCTTGTTTTCTTTTTTTTTTAATGTTTATTTATTTTTGAGAGAGAGACAGAGCATGAGTGGGGGAGGGGCAGAGAGAGAGGGAGACACAGAATGCAAAGCAGGCCCGGGGTTCTGAGCTGTCAGCACAGAGCCCGACTCAGGGCTCGAACTCACAAGCTGCGAGATCATGACCTGAGCTGAAGTCAGACGCTTAACGAACTGAGCCACCCAGGCGCCCCGATTGCCTACTTCTTGTTAAGTTCATTCCTGCTAGATTTATTTCGAAGTGTTTTATGGTTTCTGTGTTCTTTTTTATTATCGTATTTGCTATTGTTGATAACTCTCTTTTCCTGATATATTTACATAATAATTTTGTATATTTATTTTGGGATTAATTCTTTTACTGAATTCTTACTGTTTCTGAAGACTTTCTTGGATTTTCCTTGTATTATGTAACTTACAAATTACACTGTTTTCACCATATCCTTTCCATATTTATGCCTATTATAGAGTAGGTCTCCTGAAGCAACAGTGAAAAATAGTAGTGAGTGTATGGGCGTGTGGCTGGCCTAGTTGGTAAAGCATACTACTCCTGATCTCATGGTCAAGAGTTCAAGCCTCACATTGAATGTAATGCTTACTTAAAAAAAAAAAAAAAAAAAAAGCAGTGACTGCATATAAATGTATTTGGGTTTAATTTATACAGGATTATTTATTGTATTTAGTTATTAGGCCTAAAACTTGCTCTAGGTATATACACGCACACAGATGAATTTTAATAAATGTCTTTTTTATAATCAGTTGAGATAATTATGGGTTTGTTTGGGTGTTTTTTTTTTTTTTTTTTTTTTTTTGCTTTTTTAAGCCTTTACTATGGTGAAAGTCATACATATTCTATTCATACGACACCAACAGATAATTATGAATTGCTGTTCATTCTGCAAAACAGTTTTGTTTGTTGGCTGGTTGGTTGGTTACGGAAGAATGGTTGACACACAATGTTACGTAAGTTTCAGGCATGCATCACAGTGACTCCACAACTCTGTCTGTTATGCTCTGCTCACCCCAAGTGTAGCCACCATTACTGCAGAATCCCAGTGGTCTCCAAATTGTGGTGATACATTCAGGTAACTGAGAGAAAAATGTTAAAACTTCCATCTCAATAACCCATGTCCTTTGAAACAACTGCGTAGCATATTAGTAGAACATTACAACTCTACAAATTTTAAATAAACACATACTGGGTTTGCAGACTCAAAATTTTATCCTGTACTGATTTCCTAGATAAGTGATAAGATATACTGAACTTTTATTGTTTTCCTGAACAAAGGACAACTTATCTTCCTTGGTGGAGTTATGCTTCTTTCTGAGGTCAATCATCTCAAACCATAGTTGATTTTTCGTTAGAACTTTTTTCTTTCGATCACCTTGATGGCATTGATGCTATGGTATTTGGTACGTGAACAACTGTTCATAAAATTAAATTTCATATGGCCCCTTATGAATAAAAAATGCTCACTGTTTTAATTCAGTGTTCTACCGTTGAAAATTTTACAATATTAATACTGTACACATTACTTTGAGTTTTCATATTTTCCTGTTGTATTTTTAACCATCTATTTTTGATATATTTTTATTTGTGTTCTGCATTATGTTTCACAGAAAAATACTAAAGATAAGTGTATATACTATCACTAATATTTTAAATATTGTCTCAGAAGAGTAATTCAATAATAGAACCCATAGATCTAGAAAGGATAAGGCATAAGTAGTATTATTTACAGATTTTATTATTCACAGAGTCCGGCTTTTCAAATTTGCTTAAAGGTTCAGAGGCACATTTTATAAATGTGCATTCTATTTTTTGGAATAAGTGTTCCAAAATGTTTTCTTGACTTTTCTGTCATCTGTTACGTTGCTTTTCTCCCCTTGAGTGAAATTTTTCATTGGCCCCATCAGTGTTTTGTTTCCAGCTTCTTAAGGCTGTGGAGGAGCTCAGCATTGGGCGAAGATTCCTGTGAGCGGACCCTCCTTGGACTCTCTCCCAGTTAACCCCGTTGACCATTAGACTCTTAGCTAGAGGCCTGGGCAGGTGTATTGCTTATGTTCCGTTGTTCGGCTATTCCGTGTTCCTAAGGACGTTGAGGCGGTGGGTGAGGCAGCTTGAGCAGACAGCGTCAATACTTTATGCATTCTCCGACCACTTTAGCCCGGTCCTCGGCCATGGGCATATCTGCCAGCATCTTCCTGATCTCAGTAGTTTCACGGTCATGAGAACATGTCAGCCTGACTAGAAGTGGTGAGTGAAAGACCTGTGACTCAAGTGCTTTTGTTGGGTGCTTAGTCTGCCTATACGTAAATGAGGTTTTTGTGTTCCCCAAAATATCCTTCAAGAAAGTAGATATTGCCTTAAACATGAATTCTGCTAAAACTTTCCCTTTTAGTGGACTATATCTCAATTATTTTATTTTTAATCTTGAAAATTGTTTTGAGGAAAGAGCTTAGCCTGAAATGACTGTAGTCAATGGTAGAAAGATCCCACACGCAGCCTCAATACCTATTTTCTGGTGGTTTGACAAAGGTGGACCGTATCTGAGCTTTATGACGGGGTAACATATAACTTGTATTGATACAATTAAAATATTTTGTAATGTTTTCTCCAAACTGCTCTACTCATATCAGGCTTTCACTGTCTCTTAAAATCTAAAACTATACAGTTCTTTCAATACTCCAATGCTGAAACGTTCTAAAGAAAACCAAAAACAGCAGTATGTTGCTCAATTCTTTCAAATAAAATGAGATAAAAAGAGATAAAATCTTGATCTAGTGTGACCAGCAGCAACCACTCTCTATAGCGATTAAATCTTAGTAAATATGTTATTAAAATACAATCTTAGGGGCGCCTGGGTGGCGCAGTCGGTTAAGCGTCCGACTTCAGCCAGGTCACGATCTTGCGGTCCGTGAGTTCGAGCCCCGCGTCAGTCTCTGGGCTGATGGCTCGGAGACTGGAGCCTGTTTCTGATTCTGTGTCTCCCTCTCTCTCTGCCCCTCCCCCGTTCATGCTCTGTCTCTCTCTGTCCCAAAAATAAATAAAAAACGTTGAAAAAAAAATTTAAAAAAAAATAAAATAAAATACAATCTTAGTGTTCAGTTTCCATGTAGCTACCAATGCCAGGGATCTGTACGTATCCTGTTCCATCTAGACCTACATTTATATAAACATAAGAAGAACGTAAGTTGTTTAACGTTGTGAAATATCCCTCATTCCCTGTGTGTGACTGTTACAAAGTGCAGTCGGGAACTCTAAGTGCCCCGGGGAACTAAGCGATAGAACATGAAGAAGAGGGAGAAAATAGAAGGTCGGCACTATTGGGAAATACATATTGTACAAGAAATATTACGCTCATACTATCTGAACTGAAAGAATTTGCAAGTTACTTAATTTGTCTCTTTCCCTTCCCTAGTTGCTTTGGCTACAAAAATCCTCCTTGAGCTTGAAACTGCCCCCATCCTTACGGCACAACCTGCAGGTCACCAAGGCTTACAGATGCATTCAGCAAGAATGTTGTGAACAAGGGGCTCCTGGGTGGCTTGGTCGGTTAAGAGTCATACTCTTGATTTTGGCTCAAGTCATCATTTCACCCTTCGTGAGTTCGAGCCTCACAGCAGGCTCCGTGCTGTCAGCGTGGAGCCCGCTTGGGATTCTCTCTGCTTTCACTCTGTCCCTCTCCCATCCCCCTCTCCTTCAAAATAAATAAATAGACTTAAAAAAGGAGAGCATTCCGTGAATAAGAGTTGTCCCAGAGAGTGAATGGTGTCAGCCGCGAGAGCCCATGTTTAATTGTGTGGTGCCGGGGCTGAGCATCGAACTCGCTGTGACAGAGGGGCCTATGCATGTATTCATGAATCTGCTTTTGCATGTTTCTGATAGACAAGACACAGGAGACTCTCTGAAGCGCCTGACCCGGGGCAGGGATTTCTTTTTCGGGGTGTACTGCTCATTGCTGAAGGGCAGTCCTGGGGATAAGGCCCCAGGGAGCCTTCCCGCTTTCCTCCTGGCTCACTTCTCTCCCCTTTCAGGTCCTCCATCCTCATCCTAAATTTGCTGTAGCACCACTCAGGAATTGCCTCACTTATTATCCTCTAGAGATTAAGAACAAAAGAGGCTACATATTGAAACTCCGTGTCCTCTGTTGATTTGCTTCGAATTTTGTTGTATCTGGCCCATATTCTTCAGAGGCCATGTGCGTGTGTGATTATTGCCATTCTCCGCTTATATTAAGGATAGAATACACTCTATTTTTAGTTCTTATTTCTCACTCTGGTATGTTTTTGAGAGAAGAGAGAGAAAGCGTGCAGCCTCCGCTGCTGGTTTTAAACATTCCCGATTACTTTTTAAACCTAGAAATACTTATGGCTGACTTCATAAAATTCATTGTATTCAGCATGAAAAGGCAGATTCAAGCATTTCAACAGGATTACAAAAGTCACATAATACAATTTCATAAGATGTATTTAGACCTTTCAGATAACATAAACTATTTAGGACTTCTATGTCTGTCTGTATTTTAGATTATGGCCTAAAACATTTAAATAATTATAATAAAATAATAGTAGAATGGAAAAAGTACTGGAAATGAAAGGACATACCTTTTGTCTGACAGCTGCAAAATCTTGCTTAGTCTCCGTTCAGATGTATTAATAGCACTATTATGACAGAACACAATGGTGTCATCATATACTGGATATTTCTTCAGGCTGGGGAGCAATAGCGTGCAAGTGACACATTAACAAAAGCACATTTGTTTCATTTTGATAGTGTTAATTAGCACCTCTTCTATAATTACTGTCATCTGGTCTGGTTTTCATCTCCCTGCCTTTTGCTGATAAATCCCCTCTTCGGGGTGCCTGGGTGGCTCAGTCAGTTAAGCATCCAACTTCAGCTCAGGTCATGATCTCGAGGATTCACGAGTTTGAGTCCCGAGTGGGGCTCTGTGCTGAAAGCTCAGAGCCTGGAGCCTGTTTTGGATTCTGTGTCTCCCTCTCTCTCTGCCCCTCCCGTACTCGTTCTCTCTCTCTGTCTCTCAAAAATAAATAAACATTTTAAAAAATCCCCTCTTCATTTAGGTGAGTTAGCAAAGTGGGTTGCAACCTAAAGAACTATTTAGCTAAAAAATTATATGGACTTTGATTTTAATATCAAAACGTGTTGATGGTTACTTTAAAGAAACCAAGAAACGGGGTGCCTGGGTGGCTCGGTCTGTTAAGCGAGGGACCCTTGATTTTGGCTCAGGTGATGATCTTACAGTTTGTGAGTTTGAGACCTGTTGGGCTCTGTGCTGACAGCACAGAGCTTGCTTGGGATTCTCTCTCTCTCCCTTTCTCTCCACCCCTCCCCTGGTCATGGTTTCTCTCTCTCTTTCTCTCTCTCTCTCTCTCAAAATAAATAAATTAAATTAAGTACAAATAAAAATAATAAAGAAACTGAGAAGTGAAGAAAAGTAACGTAAGGAAAAAACAGTACATCTCTATTTATATCCAGTAGAATCATTGTAGACCATGAAAGTGGGAGTTCAAAGAAGGTTCTGAAGAGTATATCATCCCAATTCAATACAGAAAACATTATAATTTTCTTAATTGAAAACAGTACTGAGAATGCAGATAATTGAGTTAATGAAATTTTTGCTCTGAAACTGATCTTTGTTTCAATACATATTGGTTGGAAAACCTTCTAAACTACTTACTGGTAGTGCCTTTTTCTAACTTAGTAAATGGCAAGCAAATATTTTGTGGAGAATGAAGATTATGCAATACCTTTGGGTCATTCTCTTCACTAAACAATTTGGTCTTGAACTAGCATATTGATAGATTAAAATTTCACCTAGGGGATTATAGCACAAACTTCAGTAGTTAAATATTTTGAAAAACTCCTGCCTGTTTTACTGTCATTTTCTTTTTCATATCATATCACATTATTTCATTTCACTTGCTTTCGTCTCATTTTTTGGTAAAAGTCTGCTGCAGGCAGTTTAAATCTGCATTTGTCTAGTAACTTGTTTTTGTTGTGGAATCTATCCTTTCATGTACTTAAGAAAATCCCTTACATTTCTTCTCCTTCTTCTGATTGTATTGAGAGAAAATACAATCAGTTTTTCTCTCTCTACTAGGTCATTACCAGTAATATGCAAATGTGATATTATTTCCCTTACCTGAAAATATTTTCTTAACCTAAATTCTCTGCCAGCTGCTTCTCCGATTCTCTGAAAATTTACCACAAACTCCTTGAAGTAATGCCACATATCTGCTGTCTTTAATTCCTCTCCACCTTTCCCTGTAGCCCTTTCCAATTATGCTCTTGTGTCCACCACATCACCCAGACCTTGCTTTTTAGGGTCACCTCCATGTTGCTAAATTTAGTAGTCATGATCTCTGCCCTCTTCTTACTAGACTCTTCATTGACATTTATTTACACCATTGATCATTCACCCCCTCCTTAGTATGCTTTCTTCTCTTGGTTTTTAGCTCACCACAATTTTTTGGTTTCTATCCCACCTCCGTACTTTTTCCTTCTCAATCTTCTTGTGCCCAATTCTTCTCTTCTTCGATCCTCTTCATGTTGGATTTTTGCCCCTATCTTCACTTATTCTCTTGATGGCCTTATCCAGACCCAGGAATGTACACATTATCTGTAAGTCAAGAACTCCCAAATTTGTATCTCCAGTCCAGACCATTCTCCTGAACTCCACATGTGTATATTCAACCACCTACTCAATGTCTCCACTCAGAACTATCATAGATAATTCAAACATAATGTGTCCCAAACTGGACAGCTGGCTTTCCCACAAAAATCCACTCTACTTAGAGCTTCAGGGGACTGCAATGCTTTTGTTTTGGTTGCTAGAGGGACCCACTATCCAAGTTTGCTGGGGACTGAGGGAATTCTCAGGATGAAAGGCTTTCACTGCTACAGCTGGGAAAGTCCTGAGGAAACCAGAATAAACAAGCCCTATCAGTTGCTAAAGCCAAGAACCTTAGGACATCCTTGATTCTCTCACATTGTGTATCTAATATATTTAAAAATCGTGTTGGTTCTGCCTATAAACTGACCAGTTTGTCCCACCTCAATTGCTATCAGCTGGTCAAGCCACCATCCTCTCACTGGCGTTACTGATGTGGCCTCCTAACTGGTCTTCCTGTTGCCACCTTTCCTTCTCCTATCATGCATTCTCAACACAGCTGTCAGAGTAATTTTTTTTTTTTTTAAATAGCTGGATCATGATATTCCTTATTACCTAAGCTCTGTAATTCCTCCCTCTTTCAGGTTGGAAGCCAAAATCATTACCATGGCATCTGAAACTAACATGATCTAACTCCAGCTTCTGTTTTATACAGCACCCCCTCTCACCAGCCTGTCAATTAGGTGAAGTCCTATAATTCTTTTCCTGGTTCGCTGTGTCTTCAGCCACATTAGTTTCCTTACTGTTCTTTTCTGCAGATACGCTATCATCGTAGGGCTTTGGCATTGTCTATTCTTTTGGCTTAGAACATTCCCCAAGTATCTTCATGATCAGGTCTTTCATTTGCTTTAAGTCTGCCTCAAATGTCACTATTTTCATGATGATTATACTATTAAAAATTATATTCTCCATTCCACATCTCTCTTTCTGTGCTCCACATGCTCTTAATCTTTTAACATTCTACATAATTTACACATTTGTCATGTTCATTTTTCATGGTCTGCCTACTTGTGGGACAATATAAGCTCTAATAAACCAGGGTATTAAAAGAATCTTTCTTACCTAAGAAGTGTCTAGAATCTCTTAGACATAGGAAGTTCTCAATAAATATTGAATAATCAAATTTGTTTATTTTACTTCACCTCGTTAAGTACCTTGTAAATTCCCCGTATACCCATAGCTTCATCCCAGATACCTATAAAAGATTCAAAAGATGAATGAGACATTGTCCTCAAATTTGAGGTACTTCCTATCTATTTGCTGAGTTGAGATACAATGTAATATTGTGGAGGTGATTAAATATTACAATGTGTGGTAATAGCTATAAATTTTGTGAGCATGAGAAGATCTGAGATTTTCTTTTTTTAATCTGGAAAATTAGTTATTATTGTAGGGGTTACCTCAAGACTCTTTCAAATCTAAAATTATAATGTTCTATAATTTTACAAGTTATTAACGTAAAGAAACTACAAAATATAGACGTACATGGCTAAACTAGTACAAAGACCTACACACATCAGCAGATGTGCTGTGGGACAAGCTAAGAATGAAAAACTATTATAGCACATACCACAAACCAAGGGGAAAAGGAACACTCATGGCCTTGAGAATTAGTTAAGTATTCAGTAACCCCCTCCTCAACCTCTTCTGACTTCCGGAAGGACACAACTCCCTCTGGGAAAACTGGGAAGAACAAACACACCTAATGACAGAAATAAAATTGAGCAGAAATGACTGAAATAAATAGAGGTTGAAGTATCAGATGGTGGAAGGGATTGGAAAGGAGGACATAGTTTCCAAAGGGTACTTTGAAGCATAATATAACACCCAATACTGAAAGCACCATCCAGGTTGATAACGCTTGTAGAGCTTTTGGGCTATGTGTAGCTCTGAGGTCTGAAAATCTTCTTGAGCAGACAAATCTATATGGAAAGGCTATATTTTCAGCACCTTTGGTAACAGCAAAAGAGCAAACCCTTGAACTATTATGTCTCAGTCCATTCAGTCTGCTATAACAAGATACCATAGACTGTGTAGCTTTAAACAACAGAAATTTATTTCTTACAGTTCTGGTAGGTGAAAGCCCAGATCAGGGTGCTAGAATGGTCAGGGGAGGGTTCTCTCTCTGGTTGTAGCTGGCACTTAATTGCTGTGTCCTCTTATGGTGGAAGGTGCTAGGAATCTCTCTGGAGCCTCTTTTATAAAGCACTAATCCCATTCATGAGGGCTTTGCCCTTATGACTTCAGCACCCCCTAAAAGCTTCATGTCCCAATACGATCATCATTAGGGATTAAGCTTTTAATATATCAGTTTAAGGGGACACAAACATTTAGACCACAGCACCATAATATTGGAAAAGCTACACTATTGCCTACTCCCCTTCCAAGGAGCCTCTTTCTAACAGCTTAGGAAATCTATCCCTTTTAAAAATGTTGGGAGGGGGATGTCTGAGTGGCTCAGTTAAGCATCTGACTCTTGATTCTCACTCAGGTCATGATCTCATAGTCATGAGTTTGAGCCCCACCTCCCTGCTATCAGTACGGAACCTGCTTGGGATTCACTTTCTCTGTCCCTTTCCTGTTTGTGCTCTCTCTCTCTTTCTCTTACTCTCTTTCAAAATAAATAAATATTTTTTAAGTGTGGGGGAAAAATACAATCTCACTCCAACAAAAGTTGTTGCAAAAATAGTGATGTGTTTCAACAGACAATAAGAACACATCAGGAATAAAACATGGCCTCTAAACAGATGGGAACACTAACATAATATTTCTAAGTTATATAAAGAAAATAGTAGAAATTTTGGAGGAATAGCACAATTAAGAAATTTTAAATCTCAGAACCTACATGGCTAGATGATAGGAAGATCTGAAGGAAAAATTGGCAAAAGAAAAGAAATATATTCAGAAATAAAACTAAAGTAAGCAGAACACTGAAGTGAATAGACACCAAACAGAACACCATAAAGGAGGTAAGATAAATAGCTAACAAATGAAAGCATAACAAAAAGATAAAGAAAGATAATAAAAGGATTTGAAAAACTTATGGAGAAAACCTACAAAGTTAAATATTTACTTAGGTATTTAATAAGTTGTTCTTAAAGATGGACACTAAAGTACTGAAACAGAAAAAAAATTTAAAACCACAATTCAATAAAATTTTTCTAGAAAAAATCTAGAAGACTTTGAGTAGATGGAACCAGAGCAGTGAAAACCAAGACAGAGCCTAGTAAAATTATTAGACTTTAATGATAAGGAAAAATTACCTTTGGAAATCCAGACACCAACACACACATACAAATCAACTAAAAAATAAAGGAAATAAAATGAAAGTAACATCAAATTTCTCAGCATCAACATTTTAAACTACAAAACAATAAAGTAACTTTGCTCAAGTACTCAAGGAATAAAAAAGACACGAACAGAGGTTTTCATACCCAGCCAAACATCCTTTTGATATCTAGGCTACAAAGATTTATGAACATGCAATACTTGAAAGAATGTTATTCTGATAAACATTTCCTGAGGAATATACTACAGAAAGAGCTTCAGAAAAACATAATATGTGGAGAAGCTTGTTCATATAAGGTCTCGGGGCTTGGCAGTAAGCATTTACAGACTAAGAGATGGAGATAAAAATGACAGAATGCAGTGTGAATACTACAGGATCTGATGTCAGAAAAATAACGCAACCAATTAAAACATGGGAAGAAGAGGCATAGAGTAAATGGTAAGTGGAATAAACTTGATGATTGACTCACCGGTAATAGGAGTGAAAACATAAAAAACTGATAAGAACTAGAAGCTTAAGTATATTTTGTTCAACAAACATCAACACTAAGATTATACTAACAAAGGGGAAATAAAACAGTTACTTTCTGACATTAATACTGATAATAGGAAAACACAAATAGTTTCAGCACAAAGTTGTGGATAAAAGTATTGTAGGAAGGTATCAGTATAAAACTAACGATTAAAAAAGTCCAAACCTTTCCAAATAGCAAAGGAAACAATAAAGAAAAAAATAGCAAAGCAAACAGCTAATATAATGGCATACCTACATGCATACATTTATAAAATATAATACTCTACTATAGAACTGAGACAAACATATTAGTTGTATCAATGTATGTTAGTGAGCTTAACTTACATAATATAAGAAAAAGATTTTCAGATTAACTAAGAAAGCAGAATTCAACTTTATGTTGTATGCAAAAGACATAACTAAAATAAAGTGAATTGAAAAGGTGAAAGATAAAAGTAGGAGCAAAAATATATCAAATAAAGGCAAGTAAGAAGAAAGTGGGGGCCATGATCTTGATCTAAAACAAGGTAGAATTCAGGCCAAGAAGAATTAATACAAAGTAGGACACTCTATAATGCTAAAGGCTACCATTCACAGTGAAGATATTAATATCTATTCACCAAATATCAGTACAGCTTTCATAGAGCAGAAATGATAGGACATGAAAGGAGAAACAGACACATATTAAAAATAGGAAACTTTAGCACACTTTGCTCAGATCTAAATACATCAAGAGAACAAAATGTTAGCAAGGACACAGAAGACCTGAAAACCATAAGATAGAGTCTACAGATATATAATAAGCACTTTTTCCTCAGAGTACAGGATATACACTTGTTTTTCAAGTGTACATAAACATCTACTAAAATCATCTATATGTTAGGTTACAAATAACTCCAAAAACAAGAATACAAACAATATTATCAGTCTACAATGCAATTAGTTCTCAATTACTAGTAATAATAATAAAGAGTTTCTTCCACCAGGAAATTTAAATAAGTTATCTCATATCAAAGGAAAAATACAACCCCAAATTTCTGTATTTCTAGAAGAGAATAATGAAGAAAACATAATGTATTTTATCGGAATCTAATAAAAATAAGAATGTCATAAAAGAGCTAGTACAACATCTTGTGTTTGGGAAAGCCTTTCAGCCATAAAGCATTAGAGATAATCATATTTGCAAATCACAGTGACTGCATTGTGGAAAATGGTAGAGGGGGAAGAGAAACTCAGAGACCAGGTAGCTGAGATTAAAATGTTAGCCATGAGCATGGAGAAAACTGGGCAGATTTTATACATATATTTTTTGAAGGCATAATCTGGAGAACTTGGGAAAGGACTAAATATAAATGGTAATCGAGAGTGAGAAGCAATTGAGTCAGGGTTTCATCATATAGGTAGGAGCTGAGTGGATGCAAGGGCCATTTAGTGAGATAGATTTGGGGTGTTGTGGATGTGAAAAATAATTTATGAAATAAATTACAAAACCAATAATTCATAATTAAAATATCAATAAAATATTAAGTTTAACTTTATTCTTCATCAAAGAAATAATATTAAAATAAAGATACAAGTTTTAGCCTATGAAATTGACAAATTATCGATGACAGTGGTGAAATGAACACTTTGATGGTTTGCAAACTTTTAACATTTCTGATTAAAAATAAGGAAATACATGCCCTATGACTATAATTCAATTTCTAGGAATGTATTCTGAAGAACTAATTGGTTGCTTAGGCCAATATCTATGCCCAAGAATGCCAATCACAGCTATATAATAGCAAAAATTGGCATCAATCAGTAATATTCATGATGTAAATTTTAAGTAACAAGTGTTAAATTATTATAACAACATATAACCAACACCTATATAGTTATTATTAATTATGATTTGGAAGGTATACTTCAAAAAGCCTTTTTGGTTCACATCAATGGAGAATTCTTTGAAGTTGGCAAGCTCTCTACACCAAGCCTCATTCTAAAAATACACATAAGGTAAACTCAAATAAAATAAGCACTAGAAATGTATCAAGGTAAAATACCATATAAAGTTACAAAAGGAACAAAATAAGTTCCATAATATTCCTAAAGACAGTGGAAACATGCTGTAATGACATACTTCTAAAAATAAAAGCTAGGGGCGCCTGGGTGGCTCAGTCAGTTAAGCATCCGATTTCCGTTCGGGTCATGATCTCGTGGGTTGTGGGTTCGAGCCTCGTGTCAGGCTCTGTGCTGACAGCTCAGAGCCTAGAATCTGCCTCAGATTCTGTGTCTCCCTGTCTCTGCTCCTTCCCCAGCTCATACTCTGTCTGTCTGTCTGTCTCTCTCAAAAATAAATAAACATTAAAAACAATAAATAAATCAAAATCAAAACTATTACATACTACTTCAAAAAAGATTAAAAACAGTTAAGAAAATTATCCAAGAAAATTTGTCAAGAACAGAAACAGGAATTAGAGAACTCAGAAATTAAATAATGTCAATTGAAAAGACATGAACTTTATAGAGTGATTAGAATAATGGATTCTCATGTGAACAGAGAGAGCATAGACTATGAATATTGCATAATACACACATACATCCACACAGGACAAAAGACAAGAAAAGTGTTTCACAATGTTCCTGGTGGTTATCCCTAAGTGATAGAATTAAAGGTGATTTAAATTTTATCTTTCCTATGGTTTCCATTTTTATACAATAAACACACATTCTCTTCATAAAGTCCTCTTGTTGTGGGAGGACCTCAGGTGCAAAAGATGGCACTTAATTCATGATTAATGATGCTCCTTAATTCATGGCATTATCATCCTTTGTCCACATGAGGCTTTCTTCTTTTTTTTATTTATGTGTTTATTTTCCTTATTTCCATCCCTGTTTTTATTCCTTTTCCTTCCATAAACAACCAACTTCCTATAGACAATGCATGCCACTTTGTTTATACGTCTTACAATTTTTTTTTTATTTTTTGGGCATGCATTTTAGCTTACATGAATGGAGAACTCTTTAAAGTTAGCAAGCTATTTGCACTAAGCTCTATTCTAAAAATGCAGATAAAGTAAATTCACATAAAATATGCAACATAAATATATCAATGTAAATTACCGTATAAAGTTACATTACAAGAATAAAGAAGAGTAACATAAAATTTGTAAGGGCAAGGAGACCATGCTATAACAGCACACTTTATTCATTTTAATTATTTATTTATTTATTTATTTATTTATTTATTTATTTTTAGAGAGACCGCTCAAGCAGGGAAGAGGGGCAGAGGGAGAGGGGGAGAGAGAGAGAGAGAGAGAGAGAGAGAGAGAATCTCAACATGGGTTGGATCCCATGACCCTGGGATCATGACCTGACCCTAAATCAACCCACTGAACCACTCAGGAAACCCTTTAAAAAAAACCCAAACTATTACATACTATTCCAAAATAAGTTAAAAGACATTAAAGTTAGGGTGGCTTAAAGAAAAAGACATTAAAGAAAAGATTCAGGACATAAAAGAACAACAGAAACATGAATTTGAGAAACTCAGAAATCAGTGATAGAAGTTAAGGAAAAATCTAAATATAAGGAAAATTTTTAGATATGAAGACTAAGCTGGCAGAGACTCAAGAGGAAATGAAACAATATCCGTCCTTGGGACTATTACAAAGGTAAAGAAAATGAAAGGTTTTTTTTAAAAAAAAAAGGAAATGAAGATTAAAAAAAATTTTTTGAAAGAAAGAGACAAAGCATGGAGGTGGGCAAAGTAGACCCAACATGTGAATATAGGAGTCCCTGAAAAGCAAAACCAAAACAAGGGAGCAGAAACAATATTAAGACCTATAACTCCATACATTGTTCTTGAAACAAACACATGGATTTGAAAATACATATTGAAAGAATTCACTTTGTACCTGATAATATTAATCCAGAAAGACCAACATCAGAACAATTTATAAAATTCCTGGACTTCAAGAAAAATAAAATATACCATGGGGAATTCGGCAAAATGATTCTGTGATTTATACGTGAAATAAAATTAGATTATCATCAGAACTTTAAAAATCTTTGTTTAATGTTTGTTTATTTTTGATATGTATATATAGAGAGACAGAGTGCAAACAGGAGAGGGGCAGAGAGAGAGGGAGGCACAGAATCCAAAGCAGGCTCCAGGCTCTGAGCTGTTAGCACAGAACCCGATGGGGGGATCAAACTCACTAACTGTGAGATCATGACCTAAGCCGAAGTCAGACGCTTAACCAACTGAGCCACTCAGGCACCCCTATCATCAGAACTTTTGACAGCAACTCTCTATCATCAAAGAAAATGAGTAATGTATTTACGATATTCCAGGAAAGAAAATGTAAACCAAAGACATTTTTAGCATAGCAAAAATGATCTTCAAGTACAGAGGGCAGAAGCAAAAGGTTACCAAAATGGCAGACCTTGGAGAATATTGTTACAGTGACCTTTCCTGAAATATCTACTATAAGATCATCTTTAGGCATCAAAAGTACTAGAGAGATATTTACATGGAAACTGGTGATGAGCATTAAATACATAGTTCCTTGAGAACTAGGATTATAAAAGGGTTAAAGAAAGGCTGTAAGATATAGTCAATACGATCTGTAATAGTAGCTATATTACAAACCTAAAAAAGGGGGGAGCATGGGGAGAGTACATGCAAAATTGTTTTAACTGTTTCATAATCATATTTTGTGGTGGTAATCCATATTATTCTCAGACTGTTATGTGTCTAAAGTAGTTATAAAGGAAATAAATGTAGAATATTCTAATTGTCTTATATTCAGTATCCTTGTGAACCAGTGCGAAAGACAGGAGATTTTGTTGTTACATAGAAGAAATGAAGTAAAAGCTCTCAGGTCATGAATTAGCATTGGTACTCTAAAGGTATCTTATTTTTAAAAAGAGGTATATGTAATGTAAATATTCTCCTTCCAACCCCCCAGAATCCTAAAAACAATGCCTGATGACTCATCTAGTAGCAATTGGTACCTAGGCCCCAAATAGTGGTCTTAAGAGTGAAACATTTTCCTTGTTGCTGTTTGTTACTATTTACAAGAATTAGAATAATGCAAACCTCAACTTCCTTCTTTCTTTTCCTTCCTTCCTTCCTTCCCTCCCTCCCTCCTTTCTCTTTCTTCTTTCTTTCTTTTTTTCTTTCTTTCTTTCTTTCTTTCTTTCTTTCTTTCTTTCTTTCTTTCCTTCTTTCTTTCTTTCTTCCTTTTCCTTTCCTTCTTTCTACCATGAAAAAAGCCTGACAGGGGCACCTGGGTGGCTCAGTTGGTTAAGCGTCCTACTTCAGCTCAGGTCATGATCTCATGGTTTGTGGGTTCAAGGCTTACATCAGGCTCTGTGCTGACAGCTCAGAGCCTGGAGCCTGCTTTGGATTCTGTGTCTCCCTCTCTCTCCACCTGTCCCTTGCTCATCCTCTCTCTCTCTCTCAAAAATAAACATTTAAAAAAATTTTAAAAAAGAGATAGCTTGACAAAGTTTAAGTAGTCTAAATTTTAAAAAGAAAAATTACCTTTTCTTCTCTTTACTATAGACAACTTTTGAAAAAAGTATGTCTTAAAAAAGTAATAAATGAAAAACTCTTCAAAAAATCAGTAATTAATTTTAGCCTAAAATATTGACCACCAAAATTAAAGTGTTAGAAATAATATAAATGATACACAGCTAAAGATACAAAACAGCATTTGAAGTAAATTATTTGGCCAAAGGAAAGCTTATGGAACTTAAAATAATGTTAACACAATAAAAAATGAGAAACATTGCTTTGGAAGAATTTTTTGTACAAAAAATATTCAAAAATGTGTTTTAGCTTTATCAAATTATAGTTTTAGCACTCTGAAAAAAAAAATTTGTTGTTCTGTTCCAGAGGTTTTCTTCAAGAATGAAAATGTCTTTTTCTGGCTTTTCAAGTGACCCCTTAACATATGTTAGATTTTCATTTTTATTCTTTACTTCATATAGTTTCTAATTCTCTTCCTGTGTTCTTTTACTTATCAACTGATTTCAACTTTCATGATGGAATTGTCAGAATTGCTAGATATGTCCTTGTCTTGTATCATGCTATGTTCATTCCCTACAAGTCTAAAAATGTTGAACTTTTCCTTTTTCAATGTCAGTATACATGGCTGAAGAGATTAAGCTCATTCCCTAAAAAACATAGATGAGGAACTTAGGTGTTTATTTTATGAAGTAAGTCTTCAGGGGAAGACTACTTAGACTATGTATAACCTTTCTTTACAATAAATGTAGGGGATCCTGAGTGGCTCAGTCGGTTTTAAGCATCTGAACTCATGATCTCACAGTTTATGAGATCAAGCCACAGGTCAGGCTTTGCTCTGACAGGGTGGAGTCTGCTTGGGATTCTCTCTTCCTCTCTCTCTGCCTTTCTCTCTCTCTCTCTCTCAAAATAGATAAATAAACTTAAAAAATAAATAAGAAACAAAAAGAAAAGAAAAAAGAAAAGAAAACATTTAAAACTACTACTCCGACAACTAATAGGGTTTCAAAGCTCTCCTATGGGTTTTATGGGTATGCATTAATAACTCCACATCTCCACTGTTTCATCTTCAGAACCGTCATTCTCTATTGCCATTCCACTGGAAAACAAGTTATCCTGTGTTACAAAATCCAGATTTTTACTGGGGTCCCCTAACAATTCTTTCTTTTTTTTAATTTATTTATTTTTGAGAGAGAAAAAGAGAGAGCATGAGCAGGGCAAGGCAGAGAAAGAGGGAGACACAGAATCTGAAGCAGGCTTCAGGCTCCGAACTGTCAGCACAGAGTCCGACGCGGGGCTCGAACCCATGAACCGCGAGATCATGCCCTGATCTCAGACGCTTAACCGACTGAGCCACCCAGGTGCCCCTCAACAATTATTTCTGAGAATATGAGAGAAATGCTTGAATGTTCCACAAGTTCATGCTCGTTTTCCACTCAGCCAGTCACCTCATGTTGGCTCACTCTTGCAATTACTAGATAACCTTTCATTTCTTTACAACTGCCTCTCCATATTGTAAACATTGTAAAAATCAAGGTGATATTCCTTAATTTTCTAAACTATAACTAATAACAGAATATAACCATTTCCATATATTACACTGAAGTCTTGGTGATTAAAAAAAAAGGAAATTATAATGTGGGGGGACACCCCTTCAAATTAGCTACTGGCACCACAGCTCCTGTAGACTGAGACTGAAACCTTCCTGATCCCATCTGTCTCCTCGACATTGGGTCATCTGTCAACAGTCAGACTGCCTCTCCCTAAACAAACTGCCCATGCCCCTAAATAATTTCCCTCCAGTTTTCTCTACCACGATGAGAATTTGTTAGTCATGAAATGAATTCTGCTCTGACAGTAACCCCCCAGATAACAGTGTGAGAGAGCTCAGGAGGCAGCAGTCTAGGGCTGGGATGAAAGATGAAGACCTTATGGCTTTGCAGGCATAAAGCAGGCCCCCTTCCCCAATGTTTCCAAGTAGGATATTTGAATTCCAGTGATCATTTTCCTATTCTACCCAGGAGGAAAGAGGAAAAAGATTTTGCTCTTTCACTTGGATGAAGATTTCCTTTGTAGGGCTACATAATATGTCTTTTTACATCTCATTGGCCAGATCTCATTTAAATGGCCCTTTTAGCTGCAGGACCATGTGCCTCCCTGAATAAATTTGAAATTCTGCTACTGAAGAGGAAGAAAAGGGGTGTTCAGAGACAACAACACATCTCCGCCAAAGAGAGGGCAAAATCAAAATCTGTTTTCTCTTCAGCTCAAGTCTCTGGGCTACCTCACCATTATATACCCTTAAATTCAACCACGGAAGAGAGATTTATTTCTATATTGTTTTTCAGAAATTTATAGTTCCTCATAATCTCAAACTTTCAATGCCCATAGTAAGATCTTTATCTTTTAATAGCTAAGGGTTTATTGAGAATTTTACCACCCAAAGTATTTGTATGTCCCAAAGATAAAGTCTTCTGTCCTCTCCCAAATTTAACAAGGTAAAAAAGTTGGCAGCTTGCGGCATAGTACGTGGCTGTGTATACATATGCGTGTGAATATGTGAGTGTGTGTATTTGTGTCTCCATAATTGTGTGTGCACCCATCTACGTAAGACAATAAAGATATGCAAATGTTATAACTGTTATTCTCCCTGGCTGGTGAGGTCATTTGTAGGTTTTAAGTTTTTATGTTTCTCAAATGTCTTGCAAACGACTTTTCTAAATTATAATAAAAAGAATATTTGCAAATATATATATTGATGCTTAATAAATAAATTCCAGTGGAATATTTCTGGTCCAGAAAAAAATTAACACATTTAAAATGTAATACCATCTAATGTATAAGTAGCAACTGTAAATTGCAGACTCCTGATAAACAAACGATCATAACTGTAAGTAACAGCAGGGTAGGATTCCTAAATTGTATTTAAAAGTAAAGATTTAGCCTCTTCAGTATGCTCATTTAATAAACTTGCAGTTTAGAAGCTTCTTAATTAAGTCTCTCTTGGGTGTACTGGGCTCTGTATGCTGACAAAATATGGAATTCTCCTTTTCTGTATTACATGTTGTTAATGCTAATATATATGCATTGCTGTGTCTTTGCAATTTATTTTCAATTTCCCTACATTTATATTTCTGTTTATTTTTGTATTCTGTGAAAGCAACCATTTCCTTTTGAAGATGAGGTAAAAATGCATGTGTATATACGTGCCTGTGTATGCATATTTATAATAATGCATTATTGTAATATATAACTTTGTATATAAAATATATCATATGTTAATATTTACATGTATATGAATGTTCATGGGTGTATATCTGTGTGTGTGTGTGTGTGTGTGTGTGTGTATGCTTTCATTTCTAATGTTTTCTTTCCACGTATGTTTAAAGCATCATTGAGCATGTTAAGCATACTGGGATAGCCATTGATGTTACCATGACAAATACTACTTAATCAATGGCTGAGCATATAACTTTATGGAAGCTAGGTGTATGTGATTACTCGCCCCTGCCCAAGTATGACATTGCAAGCATTTAACAGTGTTCCATGCCCACTGACCAATCAAAATAGACACATATTCAATCAGAACATATTTCCAACACTTGCACAACTTTGCTAAGTTTCAAACTTTCTCCTAAAACCTAATGTATCTTCCAAAAAGTTGCAATTAGTTTTTAGCAGTAAAACACATATATCTTGAAGTTTGGGGTTTTTTTGTTGTTGTTTTGGTTTTTTGGTTTTTTGTTTTGTTTTTTGTTTTTTTTCCAATTCCATTAATGGAAGAACCAAGGAAGAATGAATACTCAGCCTTTCTCTTCACATTCGCTCACAGACTGCTCCTAGACATCAAAAAGAGCTCTTTAAGGAATGGAGAAATAGAAAGACCAGAAAATTTATAGAGTTTCCAAGGATACACAGCTGGCCCATTGCCACACAATAATTAGAAAATGTTTTCTTCCTCTTACAGCTTTCTTTACTGACTTTGGAGAACCTGGCAGGAGTAGGTTATAGAATCATTCCCAGGGACAGATGGAGGCCAAACTGCCAAATATGATTATGGTGAGCTCTGAGCTATCTCCGAAGGGGCCCTTGATCCTTTCCATCTTTTAGTTTTCTTTTGTTCAAATTTTAAGCTTTTTAGAACTGTGGCCATACTAGGAGAGAAATCGACGGTATGGATCTCTGAATCAGTATTAACAGATATGCAAACTATGGGTTTCATTTTTTTCCTGCCTTAAAATTAACTGATGGTTGTTTAAAATACCATAAAATACATGGGGCGTCTGGGTGGCTCAGTCGACTGAGCGTCCAGCTTCGGCTCAGGTCATGATCTCCTGGTCCCTGAGTTTGAGCCCTGCGTTGGGCTCTGTGCTGACAGCTCGGAGCCTGGAGCCTGCTTCGGATTCTGTGTCTCCCTTTCTCTGTCCCTCCCCTGTTCCAGCTCTGTCTCTCTGTTTCTCAATAATAAATAAACGTTAAAAACATTAAAATACTATAAAATACATCAGCGTGTCAATAATGGACTTTAATACATTTATGGGTTTCTTTTTATTTCAAGTAAAGAGAAAATTAGGCAAACTGGCTTAAACAAAGAAGAAAATTTATTGGAGCATCTAATTGAAAAGTCTAGGGGAATTTTTGGCTTCTGGTAACTTGATCTAGGGTCGCAAAGCGAGGTTTCTTTCCATCCTTAACTCTGTTCTCTGGAGTGTTGGCTCCATTACCAGATAGTTTCCATTCACAAGACAGCAGTCATCTTTGGTTTAAATCCCCCTAGGATGGATCTCTTTCAATAATCTCATCAAAAGTATCAGTATATCTTTTTGACATTGACAGGACACCTGCCTAATCAAGAACAATGCTCTCTGATTGGTCTGGCCTGACTCACAAGAGTGGCTGAGGACAGAGTAAAATCACAGTATGGTCAAATACAAAGTATGAGTGAATGGATAGCAATGACAACACATTTTCTGATCCATATAGTCAGGGGGCTCTACTACGCACAGACTCTTACTGAAAGAATCAGTGCAGCATCCAAATTAGCAAGAGAAAAAGTAAACTCAGGAGCAAGGATGGGGTCCAAGAAAAACTGCATAGCAACAGATAAAGTATTTTAGCAAGTTTAAGAAACTACGCGCGGTAGATAGAATAATGGCCCCCAAATCTCCACGTCCTAATCCCCAGATTTTGTAAATATGTTACCTTACACTTAAAAAAAAAACTTTATAGGGGCGCCTGGGTGGCTCAGTCGGTTGAGCGTCTGACTTCAGCTCAGGTCACGATCTCACGGTCCGCGAGTTCGAGCCCCGCGTCGGGCTCTGGGCTGATGGCTCAGAGCCTGGAGCCTGTTTCCGATTCTGTGTCTCCCTCTCTCTCTGCCCCTCCCCCATTCATGCTCTGTCTCTCTCTGTCTCAAAAATAAGTAAACGTTAAAAAAAACGGAAAAAAAAAACTTTATAGGTGTAGTTAAATTACAGGTTTTGAGATGGGAAGATTACACTGAATTATCTGGATGGGCTCAATGTTATCACAGGTTCCTTATAAGAGGGAGACAGGAGTTCAGAGATGAGAGAAAATTCTAGGTGGTAGACTTTGAGAAGGGAGACAGGAGCCATGAGCAAGGAAAGTGGGCAACCTCTAGAAGGTAGAGAAGACAAGGAAATAGATTGTCCTCTGAAGCCTCCAGAAGGAACACAGCCTTGCCAAAACCTTGATTTTAGACTTTGACTACCAGAACTGTAACAGAAGAAGTTGATGTCTTAAGGACTGAGTTTGTGGTAATTTATTACTGCAGTTATAGGAAACTGACATAGTAAAAAATGTAAAAAGTAAGTTCGCTATAATTTGCAAATCAGAACAAGACATCCAATTAAATAATTTTCTTGGATATATGAAATTCAAATTTAACTGGGCATTCTATATGTTACCTGGCAGCAGTATTTAAACAACCTTTTCGTGATGTTGGGTATTGTTTGTTTGCTTTATTTTTTTATGTGATTAGGAAACTAATGAAAAAAAGAATTTAAAAAACAGTAATGAACAAATTAGAGAAAGTATTTCACGGATAATATTTTTCAAATTTTATTTTCATTCCAGTTGGTTAATATACAGTGTACAATTAACCACAGGTGTACAATATAGTGATACAACACTTCCATATCCAACATCTGGTGCTCAGCATGACATGCGCACTCCTTAATCCCCATCACCTATTTAACACATCTCCCCACCCCCCGGTTCTGGTAACTATCAGTTTGTTCTTTATAATTAAGAGTCTATTTCTTAACTTGTCTTTCTCTCTTTTTTTCCCCATTTGCTTATTTGTTTCGTTTCTTAAATTCCACGTGAGTGAAATCCTATGGTATCTGTCTTTCTCTGACTGACTTATTTTGCTCAGCATTGTACTTTCTACCTCCATCCATGTCATTGCAAATGGCAAGATTTTTTTTTATGGCTGAATAATATTCCATTGTACGTATATACCAAATCTTTCTTATCAATTCATCAATTGATGGATATTTGGGCTACTTCCATAAGGTATCTGAGAGGTAATTTAAGTAATGGCATAAATACTGATAGGATTCTCCCACTTCTTCTGGTACGCTGTCAGTAGTTTTGGCAAAGGTGACTTTGTATGGACTTAAGCAGATTTCTGTAGAATGGAAGAGATCTTTCCAGCCTACTGAAATGACGTATATTCTGAATGGTGAAGTGCAAGAAGGAGTTAGACTTGCCATGAGGTGACATACGTGGACTTTTTAAGTTTTTGTTTTCTCAATTGTAAAACAGAGAGGAAAATGATACTTAAATTTCATTTGCGTAGCCTAGGAATTAATGAGATAGAGCATGTAAAGTGTTTGAACTAGTACTGAGTAAATAATAATCAGTAACCAAATGTTTACCTATTATTATCATGACATCTACCAACAGACAGTGACACAATTATGTATATATACACACAGTGCCTTGTCTATTTTGGGTACTGATTATTCCTTCTATATTCTAACCACTTATGTTTAATTGATTTGTATGTAGGCAATATAGGCAACTCTTCTTCTCCAGCCTCACCGTTCCACACATTTTCTCTTTGGATTTCCTTCTAAGTTCATGGTATATTTTAACGCCACTTTCTATACATTTAAAATTCACTTTTGTTTCATTTTCCATTTTGCCAATGAAATCTAAGTTACCTATGCCCAGGATTGACTGCAGGGCAGTTCACTATGTACCTGAATATTAATTTTCTTCAAGAGACATATTTTCTGATTTATTGATTAATAAGAATAAAAAGGCTTGGCCCAACTAAGTCAATGATAAGTGGTCATATTTGGTGAGGACGTGACCATCACTCACTTTAAGCTAGAGAACTAATTTTACCAATTTTTTTTCTATCTGTGACATGTATCTTAGTTGTGTTAGCATGACCACAATTATTTTTTTTTAATTTTTTTTTCAACGTTTATTTATTTTTGGGACAGAGAGAGACAGAGCATGAACGGGGGAGGGTCACAGAGAGAGGGAGACACAGAATCGGAAACAGGCTCCAGGCTCCGAGCCATCAGCCCAGAGCCCGACGCGGGGCTCGAACTCACGGACCGCAAGATCGTGACCTGGCTGAAGTCGGACGCTTAACCGACTGCGCCACCCAGGCGCCCCAACCACAATTATTTTAAAGGTGAAATAATTTTATGATTTTGCAAATATATTGCCAAAGAAAAAGATCAGTTATTTTTTTAAACTGGAATGAATCAGTTGATTAAGTATTGACATCGTAAACTTAGCCTTTAGTTTTTAATTTTTTCTCATAAATTTTTCAATATTAGTTTTGAAGACCAAATTTATAAATTCAGTATAAGCAATATAGAATACATTTCAAATCATGTAATGTAATTTTTTATAACCTGGTAAGGTAACTTCACCTTAACATTTTTCCTGAGGATTTCTTATGTTCTGCACATCTATACTGACACCGAGCTTGGTGGAAACCAAATTACTGCACTGAACAATCACAGAAACACAGCTCCTCATAATTTATTGTTACTTCAATAGCACTGTTAACTATGCTATGAAGCCTAGTTATTCCTAGAAGATTCATTAATTGATGTATCACTCTAAAATAGTAGAAAATATCTGGAATGTATTCTCCCACCAGTAAAATGTAGGGATCTTTATTGGAGATTAACGTTAAAATAAAAAAGAAATTAAGAGTCACACTCCATCTCCTTCGTTTTGCTGGTAAAGAAAGTGAGCCTCAGGGAGATGAGAAAGTTTTAATCATTTGAGAGGTGACTTTTGGTGAGTCATACTTAAAGAGATAGAATTTTGACCTACATTATTTCCACATGGAATTGGCCTTTCAGTTCTTTGGATGATTAATTTTATTTAACAAATTTCAACATGTTGAAATATCCAGCAAACATTGTTGCTATTGTTTTACTTCCCAATCTGTCCCATATACCAGTCACACCCCACTTCTCCAATGCAGATGTAAAAACCAAGAGGTACTCTCCAAGATATACATCAGTGTTACTATTGTCCTCTGTTTTCTTGGAGTGTCTTGATACTTTCTTCCTTTTAAAAATAACTAGAATGTAAACTTCAAAGGAAAAAAGATACAGCGATTGTATAGATTTTTATATAGATTTTATCGTCAAAAGAATATTTCTATAGTTCTGGCTTTAACTTAACTCTTTTATATTTAAAACACTGGCAGATTCTGGAATCAGAAAACTGTGTTTCATATAATTGAATATGATCATTTGACAAGTTAGTAATGAGACGCTAGCATCTGAGCCCCACAGGAAATGTCTATGTAATAAATCAACAAACTTAAAGTATATATGCACAAACACAACACATGTGCACACACGCACACGCATATTATAATGTAATGGTCCTGTAGAGCCAAACCAAGGAAGCTAGACTTACTTAATACTAATCCATGTTTTCTAGCTTCATGGGGGCTTAGATTATTTTCTATTGAGCTTTCTTGTCCACTGCATTAAAAGAGAAAACCAGGGACTGATTTGCTAAGCTACAAAGCCTAGCCCTACTCAAACCATTTTAATCTGTAGATGTGCTGAATATGAAAGAAAGACATGAATGAAAATGTGAACAGGCGCTTTGGGTCATAAAATTCCTAATAAAATGTGCATTCTTTTCTTGAAATGAATACTCTTATGTGTATAGGTGTGTGAACATTACATGCATTAAAATTTCTATATAATACTTGAATAGACAATGCGTGCATTTTAAAATGTATTTTTGATATGGTCTGACAGCAATTCTTTTTATCATAAACTGTTATTAGATTTGAAATCATTATGTGTCTCGAGCACCTGGTTAATCTTTTGCTTAAATTCTGTATCAGCCAGGTGTCCTCTTATGGATCGCATAAAGATTGGACCTCTTTAAGTATGAAATAATCCTGTTGCTTCTATCTGAGAGTGAATGAGCCCAGGATTAGATCAGATAAAACACACTCAAGCTAAAGTGCACAAGGTGGATTATGCAAGAAAAGAGGATTTAGTGAAGAACGGATCCACAACTTTTTGTTAACACAGAGAATGGTGGCTTTTGTAAGCAACATTTGTGGAAATGCAACCGGAGCTTTAAAAGCTATGTCTTTTGTTGTACATTTCTCTGCATACATTTGCTTTGTAGTTGGGAGTGCTAACTTTGGAAGCCATGCTGGGCCAGGACTCATGCTCATTTTGCCTAATGAAAGGCTAAGGATGTACTTTTACTCATACATTCTTGTTTTGTCTTCTTTGAAGTTTATTAAGCTCTCCTGAAAGATGTGAAGTTCATTAGCCTGTTATTATCATGGCCACAAATTAAATATCTGTTCCCTGGGGAGTGGTAAGCTTCCAGTATAAGTTATACTTACTATAATATTTACTTAATTACTAACATACTGCTTCTCATTCTTAATATAAAAAAGTAACACACCTATAAAGGTCTATTAGGATATATCCTGGATTTAATGCTATGCTTAGTTATTAATGTTCTAATGTATCTTCTCAAAGTTATACATTATACATACAGCTGACAGGTATGTAGGCAAGAGATGCTTTAAGCATTTCCAGTGTAAGGTTTTGTATTAGAACTCCTACATATCATATCTCTATGCAACTCTCTGGGCAGTTTTCCAATTTTCACACATGTTCCTTCATCTCTGAAGTTTCAGTATTTCTATTTTAGCATATGAGTCTTTTAATTGGCAAGGGAAGTAGACATTTCATTGCATCTATTGGTGTTAGTTTGTGATAGAACAGATCAGTGGTACCTCTAACTTAGATACTAAATGATTATCAAGTCCTTTCCATTTGATTGTTTCTACTCTATTATAATTATCTATGTGTTCTCTGATCAACCAAGTGGTTAACTGTTGGATGTCAGTGAGTACTTCTCACACTTGTTTTCACCCGTAACACAGCATCATGTGTTAAACTTTCTGAGTGTTTTTGTTAACGTTGTACTTAAAAGTGATAATGAAATAGATGTGGCCAGGAGCCAGGTAATTCTTGAGGTCTGGATGTAAAATTGTTACCTGATCCATATTTGGATTGAAAGGCTATCTTAACCCATCTGAGTTTTTGAAAATGAACCTAACAATCATAACTTTTTCAGAATGTTGTTTTGCTCTAATTTGTTCCTAATGCAGAAGTATTTAAGCATATTTACTAGTCTATGGAAATATCACATAGTTACACATTGGAAAAGAAATATCCTTACTTTTAAGTATAATGGGATATGATTAAAGATGAAAAGAAAGTCTGGCTACTTCCAAAATACCTTTCCTATCAATCTATCACACATGTAATTTTTACCAAGACAATCTTTTATTAGATAGGTACTTCGTGTGGCTTATCTTAAAATGTCTTAAAACTTGAGTAATAACTTTGAAAATGAACACATTAAGGCAGTAGAAGGTGATAACAGATGAGTGACTCATTCAACACTTGTTATTTATTATATATAATATATCAGGCAGTGAATGAATATAAGAATAGCTCCACTACGGTAGGAAGGTTTTGTCAGTAGGACCTCAATAAGAGAGAGATTTCCGGCATCCTCATTTGGGTATTGGATAATCCAATAGTAATTCTCTCAGATAAATAATGCCATGATTTTGTTTTTAGCTACCAGAAAAAAATTGAACCAAATCCAAAACCCAGTACTCTGAATTCTATAAAAACACTTAGCATAAGGGGGGAGAAAAGACTTTTTTTCCTTAATGACGTTTTCCAGCTCATCAGATTCCTTTGGTTATTAATATCAGCCTCTTGTACCACCAGTATTCATTTAGGCCTCTTTAAGCCCTCGATGGAATGGAACAGGAAAAAAACATATAGACAGCGCTTTAAATGATCATTCTATCCATTTGTTTACCTGTATTTACTCTTTACTTTAAATTTTTTATAATAGTTTTCCTGTCTCCTTCAGGGTTTGAGTTTAGGGAGCTTGTGTGTACCATCTGGTGAAAGAAGCTGCTTTGTAGTTGTGTGACGGGCCCAGGGCAGGGTGAGGCAAAGGCTGTCACCCGTGAAGTGGCTTGGACAATTGCTGCAGGGGAAAGTTCCTCAAATTTTTCCAGAATTTGATATTTAAGGGTGTTGAACAAAGTGTCTCAGGGCGGAAACAGTTTTCAAACCATAAAGAGCGTTATTTTCACGTCTTTGGGAATACACAGGCACCCTCTAGAAGTAGTTGTCCTTTTTAGGACCGGTGTTTCTGCTCTTAGTTCACCAGAAGTAATGAAGATTTTGTCAGCTTTTGTGAGGCAACTGTAAAAAATGAACTAAATGCTGTAGTGTGGAGTAGCAAGAGGCCTTTCTCTGTTTCTTACTGAGGAGATAGCTCATGATCATTGCTTAAATACGAACCACATACCATGTGCTGATGGATATTTGCTCTGCTCCAGCCACTGGGCTACCTTCTGTTCCTTGATTATGGCAATCCCCCTCCCATCTCAGGGTCTTGGGTTTGGCTGTTCCTTCTGCATGGAGTCCTAATAGCTGCCTATTTTCCTGGGCAAGCTTTCTAACCACCTTAACTAAAATGAAACTGAAAATTACATTTTGGAAATCATCCGGGTCGTCTGGGTGGTTTCGTTGGTCAAGCGTCTGACTGGCTCATGTCACGATCTCATGGTTCGTGAGTTGGAGCCCCGCGTCGGGCTTTATGCTGGCAGCTCAGAGCCTGGAGCCTGCTTCAAATTCTGTTTCTCCTTCTCTCTGCCCTTCCCTCACTCATGCTGTCTCTCTTTCTGTCTCAAAAATAAACATTACAAATTAAAAAAAAAAAAAAATAAAGGGGATTAAGATTGTAAGTATGTTCTAATGTCTAGAATAAACAAAAATTTAGTTTCACGTTGACTTTTTAGCAGCATTTCCTCAAGAAAAAATGCATAATAGGGCAAAACCGCATCCTCCATTTCATCTGAAGTTTTGTGGCACAATCATACAGGATTCTTTTTGCAAGAACATTGGAGGGGGTCATTCATTTTCCCTAGGACCTTTCTTAACTTCAGCCGTGCCACCATCATCCCTTACCTGCCCTCTTCTGCTTGCCTTCTAACTGAAATCTATCCCAGTTTCCACCTTTATCAGCCTTAAGCAGTTTTTTTTCCCCACTGCAGCAAGAGTGATCTTAAAATGGAAATCCTGTCATTCACTTGTCTACAACCTTTCAAGCGCTACAATTTAGTGATGTCCTATTGCTCTTAAAATAAAATCCAGCTCCTTGTCATGGTCTACAGACTCACCATGACCCACTCATTTGCCCCTTTCACTATAACTTCTGCAATAGTCCCCACCCAAATTATGCTCTTTAGGTTTTTTTTTTTTTCTTCAGTTCCTTGAACACGTCAAGTTCTTTCATGCCCCCAGGATTCTGCACATGGAACACTCTGGACCTGGTCTCTTGCAAATCCAGCTCCTTTCATTCTTTAGATCTCAGCTTAACTGCCACCACTTCCAAGTGCCCTTCCCTGGTCACTCATCTCCATGATTATTTTCTTCATAGTAGTTATCACAATGTGAGATCATTTTGTTTATCTATTCGTTTTTGTCTCTGTTAAGGAAATGTAAGATCTAAGAGGCCAGGAACCCTACCTGACTTACTCTCTTCTGTATCTTCAGGGTCAGTCACATTCCTTGGCAGGTAGTAGGTATGCAAGATATTTGTTAGTTGAGGGTAAGAGAGAGAAATCTCTTTCTAAAAGGTCCCTTTAAAAACTCCCTAATCTCCAAAGAGGGAAAGGAGCTAATATTGGGATCTCCTGGGTACCAGACACTGCTAGGCTCTCTCTTCTGTGCATACTTCTATCTAGATCGTTTCCTGAGATTTGATGCGTTAATTTCCTAAGAAATTCCTGGCCTCTCTCACTGTTTCATGCTGTACTCAGCTGTCTGTTTAATCTGACTGTGTCCCTTTCTTGCTCATGCTCACAACCTTGGTTTCTCCCTACCACCTGGCAAATAACACCCAGTCTGCCTGGTCTGGCTTGAGGGCTTGACATATATTTTCTTAGGTTTATCTCCCTGACTTCTAATTTCCTAATAAACCCCTGTTTTCCTTCCTTGTTGCTTCTGCCCGTGGGTTTCCCCTTGGTGGGAATTTTAGCCACCTCTTAAAATCTAACCCATTATTCAAGGCAAGGTATATTCCTATCAAAGGAGGTAACCAGTGTGAAAAGACTTTACAAAGTGAAAGAAATTATATAATTAGTAGCAACATGGGGTGGGGACAAAGATAACATATCCTCTCTTTCCCTAATTTTCTTTAATGTAAAACCACATGTAGCTGTTGAGCAGCTAAAATGTGGTTAGTTTGAGTTGAAATATGCTGTATATGCAAAATACACACTAGGTTACAAAGATTTAGAATGAAAAGAGAATGTCAAGTATCTCATTTTTGAAATTCATTGCATATTGAAATGATAATGTTTTGGATATTGGATTAAAATATTTTATTAAAAGTTTAAAAAAATTATTATACTCCCCTACGTGCGATTCGTATACAATTTCTCACTTAATTTTGAAATATATGGCAGATTAGCCACAGAGTTGAATAAACTTTTTGAATAGCTTTTATACATTACTTAAGTATTACTTAGTATTAACCAATTAACTTAATTAACTTAAGTAATACTTAAGTATTAACCAAAATTTATAATTTGGAATTTCACAAAATGGTCAATTGATCAAGTGGTTCACAGAGAGTTAGGTAGTTTGGATGTAAAAACCAACTACAATTTTTTTTTCCCACAGGCATTTCAGTAGTTTAAAAAAGGAAGCTGATTAAGATTATCATACAAAAGCCCATCATTTGCTTAATAATAATCTTTACAATATTGTTCAATATTATTCAATATTATTCAATATTAGGGGTTGTGAAGGTACAGCAAAGAAAGTGTTTATCAGTTTATCTCAGCTGTACTTATTTATCAGGACCCAGCTCATCTGGATTTTTTTCCTGCTGTTATATATTTCCCATATGCTAAATCTGTTTTTTTTTTAATTTTAACTAATAGATTATAAGTCCCTAATTTTGAAAATTATAAATGGCTCCAGAGTTGTTCATTGAGGACCAAAGGACTCGAAAATCAAATAGCAGTATTCAGAATAATGCCGTAGTTTTAAATATTGAACAATGCTCCAGTGAGATTATAAACTGTAAATCTGTATGTGTAGAAATCAGGGAATGTATCACAATGTCTTTAAAGAAAATGATAAGGAACACTAGAAATACAAATGTAGCATGTAATATCTCCAAATTGGTTTTTATTCAGATAGCCAGAGACCATTCTGCTCTTCAGGGCATTGTCTGTTACAAAGTACATTCAAATAGTGACATAAAACTGTGAAGACTTGTATGCCAGTTTTAAAAGCAAAATGACCTTACTGGTAAAACAATCAGATTTCTCCAGAACAATCCTCAAATCATGCTTTTTAGCACGAAATTGAGTTTTTCTGCTAAAATAGAAAATGGTCAAGATTTACCCTTTCCTTCACAGTAGAGCAATTTGCAAGTCACACATTGCCAAGAAACATATAAAACCATCTGTAAAGTGCCAAGTATGCTCAGAAGAAAACAAGGCAAGCTGTTGGCCCAATTCCTGATCCATTGGCACCGTTTGGCTTCATAATTCAACAGCGCACAATCAGAAAGAGAATGACTACGTTAGGTGGGTGTGAAAAGATTTTGACCTAGAGTTGGATGAGACCTGCAGAGGAGGAACCCATTCTTAGTATAGGCAGAGGGACGATATATACTCAATAGCTTATTCTATTAATTTCTGAACACCTAAACCATGGAAGAAGAATACTTATTTTATGAGCCATGATGTAGATTGAGGAAGGTGCTTCAGGCTCATTTCTGAGGGAGCACAAAGCACTGCGTGCATCAAGAAAGGCATTGCTGAATGAACAAAGCAACACTGCCAATCCACACATTGCTTTGCCCACATACTGCTTTATTCGCAGAGACCAGTTGGTGGTTAACAAAATGCCTCCTGGTTTTGATTTAGTGCTGAAGGAAATGGTGAAAATCGTGGTCCAATGATGCTCAACATTTGAGCAACCCTGCTAAATGTCAGGCTCTTATAGTGCCTCATTAAAATTATTGCTAGAACCTTTCTAATTAGTTTGTGAAATCATTCTTGACTCACTCTAATCCATGGGTCGGCAAACTTTTTCTATAAAGTCTTCAATTGTAAATACTTTCAGCTTTGCAGGACATATGGTCTCTGTTGTAACTACTCAACTCTATCATTGTAACACAACATGTAAACAAATAAGCGTGGCTGTGTTCCAATAACACTTTATTCACAAAAAGCAAGTCGTGGGATGGAATTAGCCCATGGACTATAATTTTTTGATTCCTGCTAACTCATCTGACACTTCTTCCAGGGAGATTAATGTAATGTGAAATTTTGATCACAGCACACCTCTATTTAGACTTCAAGATTCTTTTATTTGTTCATAATTAAGGATTGGATTCTTTAGAATGATATTTAAGATCCTTCTTTATTTTATTTATCTCTCCCTTTGGAATTCCATCTTACACTTTTCTTCAACATATTCCTTGTATTAAAGCAGTGGAGTTTCTAGATCTTTAATAATTCTGTTTAACTTTTTATAGAACCACTAAACTCACTCGGATATTGAAAGATAATTCCAGTCGGTAAAGATGCTAGGTTAATAGTTTTGTTTGCCATAGTATTAAACACCTATGTTAGAAAATAAGAAAGGTCTTAAATCAATAACCTCAGTTTCTACCTTACAAAATAGAAAAGGAAGAACAAACGAAACTCAGAGAAAGCCCAAGAAAGAAAATAATACAGTTCAAAGAGGAAATCAATGAAATAGATAACAGAAAATCAATAGAGAAAATAAAGGAAACCAAAAGCTAGTTCTCTGAGAAGATCATTTAAATTTATAAACTTCTAGTCACCTGATCAGAAAAAAATAACAGGACACAAATAAACTATATCAGGAATAGAAAAGGAGACCATTATTAAAGATTCTAAAGGTATTAAAATGATAAGGGGATATTATGAACAACTCTGACAAAAAAAATTGACAATTTAGATTAAGTGAATACATTCCTTGAAAGAGATAAACTTTCAAAGGTCACTCAGAAATTGGATAACCTGAGAGCCTTATCTTTATTAAAGAAACTAAAGAAATTGAATTTAGAATTGATAATCTTTCCACAAAGAAAACTCTAGGCCCAGATGGCTTCCTTGGAAAATTCTACCAAGCATTTAATAGAAGGAATAGAAGAAATAACATCAATTTTACATACACTCTTCCAGAAAATTGAAAATCAGGGAATATTTCCCAACTCATTTTATGAGGCCAAAATTACTCTCACGCTAAAGCTAGAAAAAGACATTATAAGAAAACGACATGCCAATATTCTCCATGAATATAAATTTTTAAAAATCTCAACACAATTTTAGCAAATGGCCTCCAACAATGTATAAAACAGTTTACATCATTAGCAAACGGGATTTGCCTATGGAATAAGGTTTAACATTCAAAATGCAGTCCACACAGTTTACCGTATCAACTGACAAAATAAGAAAAACCACACATCATCTCAATAGGGGCAGAGAAATATTTCACATAATGCAACATCAATTCTTGATTAAAATATTATGACCATCAGCAAACTAAAACCAGAAGGAAACTTCCTCAACCTGATGAAGGACAGCTACAAAACCTACAGTCAACATCATGCTTACTGGTAAAACCCTAATCGAGAGCAAGACATGACTATCCACTTTTACCCATTCTATTCACCAATTGTACTAGATGTTGGACCTAATGCAATAAGTCAAGAAAAGACCAGGCATCCAAAATCAAAAGGAAGAAATGCAAGTCTTTACTCACATATTACATGATTATATATGTAACAGATCTGATGGAATCTATAATAAAAGCGACTAAAAGTAATGAGTGAGTTTAGAAAGGTGAAAAGTATTAAATCAACATAAAATTACATGATATTTCTACATGCCAAAAGCAAAAAATCAAAAATAAAATTGAAGTAATTATGCCATGTATAACAGCAACAAAAATATAAAGTACTTAGGAAGGAATCTGATGTAAGGCACACAAAAATTAAGTTCACCAGAAATTACAAAATATTGCTGAAGGTAATTAAAGACCAAAATAAATGAAAAGACATACTGTGCTCATGGATCAGAATAGTTAATACTTGTTATAACGTCAATTCTTTCCAAATCAATTTTTAGATTTAATACAGTCTCCAAGCATGGCTATTTTGTAAAATTTGACAAACTGATTCTAAGTTGGAATACCAACAGTACCTAAGTTTGAGATTTGTTTTAAAGCTACAAAAATCAAGTGTCTATATCAACATCAAGATAGATACACTGATTTATGAAACAAAAGGGTCCAGGGTTATAGCCCCACACATATGAAGCCAATTGACTTTCGATGCTGTTGCAAAAACAATCCTTGAAGACAAGATGGTCTTTTTAAATAATTAAGCTGATAACACTGGACTTCCAAAAACCAAAAAAGAACCTAAAATCATACTTCCTACCATTGGAAATGTTCCACTCAAGATGAATAACGGAACTTAATGTATAACCTAAAATTATAAAACCTCTAGAAGAAAGCATAAAATAAAAACATAAAATAAAAACATCTTATCTAAAACACCAAAATCATGATCCAAAAAGAAAATTTTAAAAAATTGGATTTATCAAAATTAAGAGCATCTGTTCAAAATACACTGCTAAGAGGATAAAACAAGACAAGCCATACACTGAAAGAAATTGTTTGTAAATCATATGTTTGATAATGGACTTGTGTCTAGATATATAAAGAAATCTCAAAACCCAGTAAGAAGAAAACAAACAACCCAATTATAAAAATGGTCAAAATATTTTCATAAGTACTACACCAAGCAGATATACAGATAGTAAAAAACCACATGAAAAAATGCTCAGCATCATTACTTATTAGGGAAATTCATATTAAAACCATAATGAAATAACATTCTACACCTATTAGGATGGCTACAATTTTTAAAAAGTAACCACATCAAAGTGTTGGTGTGAATGTGGAGTAACGGAACTCTCCTTCACTGCTAATATGAGTATAAAAAGGCACAACCAGTTTGGAAGAAATCTTGGCAGTTTCCTAGAAGTTAAACATATACCTATCATATGACTCAGCCATTCCACTCCTAGATATTCACTCAAGGAAAATGGGTATATGAATATGCATATCAGTTTTATCTGGAGTAACCCCAAACTGAAAACAACCCAAATTTTTACCAAGAGGTAAATGGATAAACAAATTGTGGTTTATCCACGCAGTGAAAATACTCAGTAATAAAAATGAATAAATATTATTGGTACACATAACAACACGGTTCAATCTAGAAATAATGAAAAAGAACATGTGTATGATTCTGTTTAAGTGAACTTCTAGAAAATGCAAGCTAGTTGATAGTGACAGGAAGCTGTTCAATGGTCACCTGTGTGTGGTGGAAACATGAAAGAAGAGATGGCAAGGGGAAATTTTAGGGGATGATGGATAAATTCACTATCTTGATTGTGGTCCCAGAATCATGGGTATATGCACATAAAATATATAAAAGGGTGCTTTTAAAACATACACACATGGGGTTTCTGGCTGGCTCAGTCAGTAGAGCCCGGGGCCCTTGATTTCAGGGTCATGAGTTCAAGCTCCACATCAGTAAGGTAAAAAAAGGGACGCTTGGGTGGCTCAGTCACTTGTGTCCCACTCTTGATTTTGGTTTAGATCATGATCTCATTGTTCATGAGATGGGGCCCCCTGTAGGACTCTGCACGGGCAGCATGGAGCCTGCTTGAGATTCTCTCCCAATCTCTCTCTCTCTCTCTCTCTCTCCCTCTGCCCCTCCCCACTCTCTCTTTTTCTCTCAAAATCAATAAACATTTAAAAAACAAACAAGCAAATACATAAATAGAATGATACTCTTAAAATATTCACGTTTTTGTATGTTTTTTATATATTTTACAAGAAAAGTTACAAGAAAAGTAAAGGCAAACAACAGTCTTTATACTCTCAAGGAGCTTTTAATCAGCCTTGAATCTTCTGGGGAGGCGTTATGTGGCTCTGCAGTGTTTTTGAACAAAGATATTCAAATTTAAATAGTATCTCATTCTTTTAAGGGCAAATAAAAGCATTTGTCAGTTTCACAGATAAAGATCCCTTTTCATTTACTTATGTACACAGCCTGCCAATGCTTCTTATGTGTTTGGTGTTCCTAATGAAAACATGGTTGGCCTTCTAAGAAGATAAATACGTACAAACATGATGTCTATGAAATAATACCCTGAGGCAGACTCTGACCTTTCTCCATAGGTAAAGTTCTGTATTGCTCATCTCCTATGAATTTCACAGCAAGTATAAGAATTAGCCAATTGGGAATTTCCTACAGAATCAAATATAACAACTTTGTGTGTTTAAATCAAGGAATAGTTTGTTTTTCAATTGTATACGTCTTTCCGGGGAGAGGCAATTTGTATGCTATCTAGAAAGTTCAAAGTTAACTCCCTGAAGGATAGCAATTTACTTATTTCACTTATTTTTTCTATTCACCCTTTTACTCATTTATTCCCTTAATAAACCCACTGAAAATGTTGCTCTTCCAATGCTCCCATCTCCCTTTGCTGATTTTGCTCTTCCCGTACCTTCTTTTCCTGCCTATCATGTGCTCTTTGCTATTTCTTCTTTTCTTAATTTTTCTCCAATTTCCCCAACTCCCACTTTCCCCTGCCCACTGACCTGACAACTACCCTATTTAGGGATGTTTGGGAGAAAAGCAATAGTGGTTATAATACATGTGTTGAACAAATACAATTTGTGATATAATCCAAGTACAACTTTTTCTTCCCATCTCACCATCAGTTCAAAATGTTTTTAATAAGACAAATGTTTCTCTCCCTGGATAGAAATTTGGGCAGATCCCGTGAATTTTATGCTCACTTTTAGACACACTCTTGGTTCAGTAATTAGGAAGTGTCCAGTAAAAGATAATTAATAACTAAATTTTCTCACGAGTTAAATCTTTCTTTCCCTTTCCACAAGCTAGTTAGTGGTTGTCTGCAACATCCTAAAAGGATTACAGTTCAATTCCCTTCCTTACCTTCTACTTCACTTGGTAGCTGCTGTGTTAAGTCATTTCAAGTTCAAAAGAGAAGGTGGAAAGGTGAGAGACAGGGATTTTCTGTTAGGCTGAGTGGCCTTCTACTTTCTTGGTCTGATAGATGATAAAAGACAGCCTTCAGTGGGAATTTAAGGGTTCTTGGAGACTCCTATCAATGGGATATTCCTCTGCCTCCCAATGGACACTACTCTATACTGAGGGGTCCATTATAATTTATTCTGCAGGTTCTAGAATCCAAATTTGGCATTAGCTTCCTGCTGCAATCCTTAGGTCCTTTCTTTGAATAGAACAGAACAGAATTTTTTCTCCTTAGTAGCCCATTTAAAGTAAGAATTCTCATGCATCCCTTGCACTCACAAAGCAAGTGTTCCCTTGCAAATCTTCTTATAGACATTTTCTCTCATAGCTCACTTTAGAATTTAACATGTCACATTGACTTTTGAGTCAAAACTTTGATTTTGAACCTTATTATACTAATTAGGTTTAAAGTCTTATGTACCTTATGATCATTAGTACCTTAAAAGAAATCACTCCTTAAGACATCCAAAGTAATATCTAGCTGCAGAATTCCAGGTATTATCAAATGAGAATAAACATTTTACACATGCACACATGCAAGATATTCAGAGGGATAAAAATACTTCCCAGCAGTCTGGAAATCATTCCACAAAGACAGCTACTGTGTTAGCCATAATGCTTATCCCAAAGAGATTCAAACTACCAAAAAAGGGAAGTGTTCATTGCTTTACAGGATTGAAAAGTCCATCTCCTTCCTTCTCTTTCCCCTATAGATTTCCTATACTTGCCTATAGGAACCATGCTAAGATGCTGGCAAGCTTCTTCCGAGAAAAGATGATTGCAGAGCAGAAGTGTCTCAAGTAAAAGGAGAACTCCAATGCACAAGCAAAAGATGAACTCTGCCTAATGAGATTTTAATAGAGCTTCACTTACTCAGCTATGACTTCAGCTACCCAAGACGCCTGGACCGAGATAGAAGCCATATTTCAGCCTTCTGGTGGGTACTGATCATGTCTTTGGCTGGGCAGGTTCCAGGTGGCTAGTCAGAAGAATCATGGAGGACTTGATCTAGACAGGGTATGGTGGCCTATTCACTGTTCTCCACCTGGAAGGTGGAATGTAGTAGCTGGAAATGAATCTTTAAAAAGGGTTAGTTCTAGGTGAAGGCAGACTATTGAGAGAGTGCTGGTAAAACATGACAGGAAATGGAAGATTATACATGTTACTCAATGGCCAAATTTTCTACTTAAACCACAGAATACTGAGAAACTAGAAAAAGACATGCTGAAAGCAGTACTTGTAATGCTGGATTTGCCACATTTCTTCTGATCGAGAGAAAGCTTTTGAAATTTCCATTGTTACTTTGGACAAGGAAATGAGTTTAACGATTTCTTAATGATAAATTCAGGAAAGACTATTTTATTGCATTCTTTGTAAGAATTTACTTGTTTAACCTTCCTTTCCATTTCTACTAGTTCAAATGTATTTTTATCAAATATTGTTGAAAATGAGAAGGGCTTTTTTGCCCTGTGCAAGACTGACAAGATACTAGCACAAATCTACAGGTCCAAACTGTAATGGGTAAGTCAGTAATTATATTCAAATTCATATACAGGTTAATATGACTCAATTATTATGTTTAAATCCTCAATATATCAATAAAACATGTGTGTAGAGGCATTGCAAAATAATGTGTCTACATAGAAGTCACTGATTATTTTTCTCTAATTAGCCTAAACAAGGAGACTTCTAATGATTAATGCTATTTTGCAGGAATTGACTCTATTTGGGGGGGGGGGGATTAAGATGGAGGAGAGCACACAAGAAATAAGATTTTTATCTTGCAATACTAAGACCCCACTTGCCTAGAAAGCACTCGTGGAACATATTGCCAAAGGTTTAGTTTGTTCTCTTTTGTTTTGGCTAAAATCTGACTGTCCTGGGCAACTGGATAAAGCACTGTGCTTCCTTATCTCTTTTCTTCTTGTTCTTGAACCTAGGACTAGGTTTGCTATTGAGACAGAGTTTGCTAAGTGCTTTGAGAAGTTCGGGACAAAAGGTCTTATACTACAAATATAATTACTACTAATGCATTATGCTGATATCAACTTTGGATTTGTGGTTCCCTTTTTCTTCTGTTCCCCCCACCCACGTCTACCATTTACTTCCTCATAGTAGTTCAAACAAAGATCAGCCAGTCATTTTAGGGGAGTCATGGAAAGGTTTTGAGCCAAAGCTGATTTCTAAGACTTCTGTACATGTTATCTTTTTCCTCCAAAATATGCAAGTCAGATCCTTTGGCATACATATTGTATATTTGATGTGATGGATAAAAATATGAAGGCTGGGCTGATATATGTATAATAATGCAGTGCAAAATTACTTTAATGATTCCAAGTTACTGATTTGTATTTTCCGTACAGCATTAGATCTTTTTTTTTCTAATTTTTAAAAAATGTTTATTTATTTTTGAGAGAGAGAGAGAGAGAGCTGGGAGGGGCAGAGAGACAGGGGGACACAGAATCTGAAGCAGCCTCCATCCAGGCTCTGAGCTGTCAGCACAGAGCCCGACACGGGGCTTGAACTCATAAACCATGAGATCATGACCCGAGCTGAAGTTGGAGACCCAGCCAACTGAGCCACCCAGGTGCCCCTATACAGCATTGGATCTTAATGGGCCATCCTAGTATATGTGCATCTATTTCTAAATGTATGGCAAATATGCATCTGTGTATTTCTTCTCAGGTTTAAAACTTTTTGAAAAGTTTTTTCCTTTAACACCAGTTTTTAGTCAGATCTGACACTATACATTGATTGTAAATATTTCCATAAAATGAATATAATATTTAAAAAGCAATTTTTAAAGGTTAAAATCAGGCCACTGGGTATTGAGTAACATATCTGAAATGATCTTAAGAATACATATACTTAGGCACCACATTTTAATTTAAACTCCTGTTATTACAGTAACTAGTCACAAAATGGCTCCCTATTTATGCAATATGTTAGCTGCAATGTTACTTAAATTGAACAGATGAGTGCCTTCTAATAATGTATGTTTACTTCATGAACTTGTGGGCAATTACATTGTAATTATGTCTTTGTAGGTGCTTTTTACTGACATATAGAGCGCCAGTGCATTTTAAATGTAATTGCAGTTCTCTGTACCATTTAGCAAAGCTGAAAATTGTTAAAGGTTTGTAAATTACCTACATTTAGACCATAGGCAACTAGGCAAATTAAGTGACACTGTCAGTAATGTTACAACATAAATTGGTACCAAGTATAAATTCAAGGTAGACTTTCTTTTCTAAATCAGAATGTTGTTTATAGAGTGCCTTCTAAAAAAAAGATAAGCTAAAAAAAAAAGAAGAAGAAAGAAAGAAAGAAAGAAAGAGCACACTGCTCCACTGACAGAACAGATCAGCCTTTAAATACATGTGAAAAACAATGACCGGCCTGCAATAATGTCTTAAACTGTAAACCTGTTTAAAACTGGGAAATTGGATTGGTTTCCAATTGAATCATTTCCAAAATGACTACCTGATGTCTCCAGAGAAGACACTTCTGTGTAGTTTCTGTGAAACTATGCGGCAAAGAGGGGGAAGACCTGGCATTCAGAGTGTATCAGAATTCTGTCACTTTTTATCTCTATGGCCTTATTTCAGTTACTTAATTCTTGAGCCTCAACTTTTTAATCTAAAAAATGAGAAGTATGATAACTGGCTTCAAAGGGCTATTGTGGAGACTAAGATGGAATATTGTATTTAGGCTGTCAATAAAATGGGAGTTTTCTTAGTCATCTTATCTTCTCCTGACAGGTGATTTGGCTGCTCTATAAAAAAAAAAAAAAAAAAAAAAAAGTCTTTAGATTTGGTGGAGAATAGACTTCTCTGAGTCTGTGTTGAATCAGCCACAGAACTGCAAAGCTTACACAGATTTACTTCACCTCATGGGATTAAAGAAACGGAGCGACAACTGTGTGCTGAAAAATGTTCACTTTTCCTTCTAAGCAATGTCCCATAGAGGAGACCCGTCTCCAAAGACCAGCAACGCCAGTTAAGGAAATTAATTGTGAAAGTATTACTCTGTCACTTCATGCCTTCAGGCCAGTCGCTTATTGATGGCAGGGGTTTAGGTTCGGATAAAACCATTTCACCCATGCAAGCCCTCTCCATTAAGCGGGAAACAAGCATTTGAGCTTGACAGCTCAGAGGGCTCCGCTGTGCAGAAAGCCATTCTTACAGGGTCATTGTATTTAAGTGCAAGATTAGAGAGACAGTTGGTGCAAGGCCATGTTCCTAAAGTACAAATAATGAATTAATTATATGATAAAATTACATGCATTCTTTTTAAAACCCATATTCATATTACGTACAAATTATTAAAATTCATGCTGTAAGCTGGGAAATCCTGGAGTTCCATAGAAGGGTTCTGAATAAGCAGTAGACAACAGATGTCTAATGGGGAGTTCTTTCTCGCTTACCAGGTGACTTCGAGTACGTCACTTACCACTTGGAGTCACAATTTCTTCCTTAAAAGACTAACAGTGATGAAGAGCTGTCCTTCCCCCTGGCAATTTTAAGTTTTAAATGCGACAATGTATGAGTAAAGACTTTATCAAGTATTTACATAAGAGAGTACTTTATGATGTACTGATTTTTTTGTAGACGCGGTAGTTCTCTTTCCCATATTCTTTTTTCTTTTTAACATTTTGTTTAATTGATATTATTTTTTAAATTTATATCCAAGTTAGTTAGCAAATAGCGCAACAATGATTTCAGGAGTAGATTCCTTGATGGCCCTTCCCCATTTAGCCCATCCTCCCTCCCACAACCCTCCAGTAACCCTCTGTTTCCTCTCCATATTTAAGAATCTCTTATGTTTTGTCCCCCTCCCTGTTTTTATGTGATTTTTGCTTCCCTTCCCTTATATTCATCTGTTTTGTCTCTTAAAGTCCTCATATGAGCAAAGTCATATGATTTTTGTCTTTCTCTGACTGACTAGTTTTGCTTAGCATTATACCCTCTAGTTCCATCCACGCAGTTGCCAAGGGCAAGATTTCATTCTTTTTCATTCCCGAATAATACTCCGTTGTGTGTGTGTGTGTGTGTGTGTGTGTGTGTGTGTGTGTATACACCACATCTTCTTTATCCTTTCATCCATTGATGGACATTTGGGCTCTTTCCATACTTTAGCTATTGTTGATGGTGCTGCTATAAACATTGGGGTGCATGTGCCCCTTTGAAACAGCATACCTGTATCCCTTGGACAAATACCTAGTAGTGCAATTGCTGGGTTGTAGAGTGTAGAGTTCTATTTTTAATCTTTTGAGGAACCTCCACACTGTTTTCCAGAGTGGCTGCACTAGTTTATATTCCCACCCTTTCCCATATTCTTATAATTACCTTTTTTTTTTTTGTCTGGTTTAGAGAGGTATTTGAATATCGGTTTTTGTACGAGGAAGGTCAAAGACAAAGCCACCACTACATTCATACAATCAAAAAATTGGCACATGAGCCCCATCAGGCACTGTTTTCTCCACAGTTGAAGCCAGTAGAAGTCTATCAACATGTAGAAGTAAGCCAACTTCAAGTGTCCACTCAAAGGTAGTTTGCTTTGGAGGGAAGCTAATTTGACTTAAGTTTGGAAATGAAGCGAATTTCTCAGGAAGGAGAGGTGCTGTTTACAGTGGATTTGGGATTTCATAGGGCTCAGAAGAAGGAGGCTATCAGGTCTGGGAGCACACAGTTACACAGTGCTGAGAAAATGCCAGCAGAATTCTTACCCCAGAGCCAGAGGGCTAAGCATGACAGGGATTGGCAACTCCATGAAACTAACTGGCCTCCAGATTACTAGCCAGTGAGAAGACCTTAGGCATTGTCAGAGACCCAGAAAGGCCAGAAGTATATGTTCTGATCTGAAGCGTTTGATCTAACTCAAAATGGAATACTGGCACAGTGTGTATCAGACTGGAAACCTTTGTCCAGTCACTTGAGGGAGAGATTTAATTTCTCTGAAAATGAAATGGAAAATTTCCTTGGGGGTCTGATTTTAATGGAAAGCCACTGATGCTGGAGAAGCAACACATAATGGAAGGCTAGGAGCAGGCTACCAAGAAGGGGCATCAAGAATAGATAAGAGAGGGAATTCAGAGAGCGAACTTTCCAGCACACATATTACCCAGTTCCCATTTCTCCCCAGGGTTGGCTTTACTAGAAAAACTCCTAAAATGAAAGTGATTTTGTTGTCAGTTAACTGTGCTGGATGTGAAGGGTAGACAATGGAGAATATGGTGTTACTGATGAAAATAAAGTACATTTGAACAGTATTTAGTCTCTACAAAGCACTTTTAAATACATCTGTTCCTCTGAACTTCTTGATAAGTGGGATAGGTTCAGCACATATCTGAACCCACATTTTACAGAAGGAAAATCAAGATCAAGAAAAGATGAATAACTTGAAAACATGTTGGTGGAACACTGAGAGAGATCATCTCTCAATGCTTCCATGTTTCCAGGCTGAGTAACCCGAACACTGTCCAGTGGTGACAATGAAGCTGGTGGGTGGTGAACAGAAGCTGAGATACTGAGATGACGCCGAAGCCCTGGGGACCAGAAACCGGAAAAAATTGAACTTTTTGAGGAAACAGCTATGTTAAAAACTTGGAGATAGGGTTTCCTTCATTTTCCTTTTCTTATTTTCCTTAAAAATTAATAATTATTTCTCCCAAATAGATAACATGTCATATTAGCGTTATTTATTAAATAACACATTACTTCCTCATTGAGCCAGATGGAAACCTGCTAACCTCAAAATAATTATAATACTAACATCTACTGAACACTGTATTCCAGGGCATTCTAAATCCCTTATGTGCATTAAAGTAGATGTTTAACACTCAAATGAAGAAAGCGTTCTTGTTTTGTAAACGAGGAAGCTAAGCTTTGTCCAAGGTCATAGAATTGGGACAGGACTCAAAGACCCAAGTGGTCCAATTCTGGAGCCTGTTGTTAACCACAACATGATAAAAATCAGAACAACAGAAAATAACAATACATTTAATAAGAAAATTCTAATTTTATATCAATAAAGCTAGAAAATCTTATTCATGGACCTAAAGAATATCTAAGTGGTTAGAAAAACACACCATTCTCTTAGGTTTTCTCAGTGAAGGCTTCCTTTATCCTCAAGGCCAGTGGAAAGCTGTGACAGCCTTTTGCCCTGAGCAGTAATATGACTGTGAGCTACAGTATTGGTCACAATTGGTTCCTGTCTTTTTTTATTAAGGACACAGGTAAAATTTACTCACTAGTTGAAAGATGGAAGTATCTTTTGAATCCATGCCTTCCCACTCCTCCTCACTGGCACAATGAGTCCGCCTTTTAGCACTTGGCCTCTCAGTTACTGGGTTGTTATCTCTTGGCCGATCTCTTCATGTCTTGGCTTCTTTCAAATTCATCCCAGGCTGCACCCAGGCTCTTAAAAGTCACTTGCATTGCGTTCACTGTCAGGGCCTCCCTACCTTCTCTCACATTAAATCCACCCTTCCCTGTGTGACTTACCAGCCTCCCTCCATTCTCTGTTACTATATTAGCCAACCTACTATATTTCTGCCTGTATTCTATGCAGCGTGCCATCTTCATTCCCAACTTGACGATTTTACTCATAATCCCTGCCATCTTTTGTGTGTGTGTGCAAATCTATCCATTCCTCATGGCTTAATTCATGTCTTCCCTTCATAGTGAAGCCTACTCTGGTGACCAAGATCCCACTAGTTTCGCCCTCCTTTCGGCTCCTATATAATATATTTTTGTAGTATGAAATTAAATAGGTGCTTCATTATCATTATATATCATATTTAATATTATTTCAGGTAGAAGTCCTGTCTTCCTAACTCAATAGTAGCCCCTTTGAGGGCAAAGATAGATGATAATAAATAGATAGATAGATAATTTTTTTTTTACTCTCTCCCAATGCCTAGTCTAATTGTAAGTCCTGTCTACTGCCAAAACTTTCATTATCATACAGGTTTTACTTTTCATTGTGCCACTCCTTCCTACTTCTGAGTCTACCTGTTCCCAAAGGTTCTCTTGCCCAAAGCTATGACCCCTTCCCAGGGCAACCCACACCCAATAACAGAAGTGAGGTTATAAAGGCCTGGCCTCCTAGCCCCAAATCGGGACATCTCTAAAAGACTGTTCCACCTGCAGGGCTCCTAACCAGGTAGGCTGAGCCTTCCACACTGAGACTGTTACTTCTCAGCCTCTGGTCATTTCTCCCTCTGCCCCTTCTTGCTTCCTTGCCATCTCTTTTCCAGGTGCTGATTCCAAACCCATCCTTTGGAAAGCCTTTGGTACATGAATCTCCTTCTCAGATTCTGCTTCCTAGGGAACCCGACTTGCATCCGCAACCCTTCTCTTCCTGCCTCTCTTAAGAACTTCCATTTCCACTGTTCGCATATCTACCCCCTGAGAAGCCCCCGACAAGGGGTGAGTGAAGCTCCATCTCTCCCATAATGATGTTTCTGCTGCTTCAGTTTACACAGTTTTCTCCCACCCTGCAGCCTTGGTGTCTCTACTGTGATGATGCTGAAGAGGATGATAAGGAAAAAGAGGAGGTAATTGAAAGTAACAGCACTACACAACTTAGAGGCTCTTTGGTTCATAATTACTAACATTGGCAACTTTAGCTTTAAAAAACACTTGTAAGTTGATGAATATGTTATAGAGTAAGCACAGGAAAACAGAAGAGCAGGAAATATGATATTTCTTTTTTCTTTTTTTTTTTTTTTTTTTTTTTTTTTTTTTTTTTTTTGCTGTGGTAAATAATACGCTCTCCACACGGTAGGAAAGGCACTTGTTGATTAATAGTTAAAACTTAAAAAACTTGGGTTGTTAAGTTTCAGATCTGAAACATTCTACATATAGCAGGCTTCTGTACAGGAGGATCAGTGGTCCCTGAAATGTTCATAAAGAGGTGAGATTCTCCATGTTTGATGAACTACTCGATCCCATCGCCGTCCTTCTTTCTCCTTAATCCATCTGTCTCCCTTCCCCAACCTTTGTCCTCCCGGCTCTTCCAAATGTTGTATAAACTCAATTCTCTCTACTAAGCCATTCTTTCAAGGAATTGCTAGAGTGGCTTCTGTTTGTTTGTTTGTTTGGTTTCTGGACTGTACCCTGGCCAAAAATACAGCAGGTAAACAACCAGTGCCCACTGTAATTACCTTAGTGGTTGTCTTTTCCATACAGAAATTTGCCATCCCTTGTCTATTTCCTTTACGTCTGTTACTATTTCAACTTTGGCAAACAATTCCAATCAAGAACCAATAAAAAAGAAGAAGAATCAGGAACCCAGAGTTCAGAACACATTTTTCAGAAAACATTACTTGAAAAAATGTGTTTATGAATGCTACAAAACAGAAAACTCAAGGCGAAAAAAATGTAAATGTTGAGATCCACTTCTTCTTGTAGATACAGAACAAAGAATAACCCACATTATGACTGCTCATAAAAAAAATGCTGTGCAGCAACACGGGTTTCCAACAAATTTGATAACCTGTTTCTGTCTCCCCCTTTCTCCATTAAATTGAACTCTCTGAATTATTCATGAGGGCTATTTTAATGGGATAATTTTTTCTTGCAAACGCTGACACTAATACTAAGGAATACCTCTAGGTATTCATCTTGGATAAATAAGGCTCCTGGTAACTAGTTTTCTTGATGCTTCACCTTATTCAAATGAACATATATGGAAGTAACTAATGTAGACCATTTTTTAAACACTTAATGTTTTCAATATGTTCCTCTCCATATATGTATAGTCAAACATATGTTTACTCAAGAATTAGCCAGGATGTTGAATTAAATGAAAGTAGAGCTGAAAGTTAAGCAATTCTCAGGTGAACTGGGGCAGGGCATTAGGAAGAAATTTAAAGTCCACATTTTCCAGCTGTGAAGACAGCTCTGAATGACTTTGGGAATCGCCCATCCCTCCATAGTGCTTTGACCACATTCAGAACCAATCATTCACTTCAATGTGTACATTAGGAGTTCTTAACTCAGGATAGGAGGATTTTAGGGGGTTGGTGAATTCCCTGAAACTGTATACCAAATATTCTGTGTGTGATTTTTTTTTCCCCTGAAAAGGAAGCTCAATGCGCTCATCAAATTCTCAGAGGGGCTCTTGTCTACTCCACTGCCAAACCCCTCTAATGTTAAGAATTTTCATTTTACAAAGAAGTAAGACTTCAAAAGTCAGGATTCTTTAGATTTCTGTGTGATGTCGGGGTGCGTGGGGAGAGTGGATGACTATTTATCTTTTGATAAATTGAGTATTATGAAGAGTCACATGCAAGATTTCCAGGACTTGGGGAAAATTATACTTTGTGGGTGAGCTACATTTCATTGCTTAATACAGGTTTAATTTTTACCAATATCTGACCATTGTTTTCCAGGCGTCCCTGTAGGTCGGCTCATGTCTGTCTGTAAATATTAACCCAAATCATTTTGGGTTTTTTTTTCTACTGACTCCCAATAATTAAAAAAATAAGTTAAATATCCAGATGATCCTCTCTAACCTATTCTATCCGATAACAGGTGCTAAAACACGGAGTAGTCAGATAGCTTACACTCTAATAGTACATAAAAAGAATGCTGTCATTTAATAATGTTGTAGATACCAAAGCTTCTAGGGTAATAAAGTTATTTTTATTTCAGTCGCAGTGTTAATTAAGAGCTTAAAGAAATAAAATTGTAAAGGAAATACTCATTCTCCGCCCCCCCCCCCATGCAGCTTTCTAACATTTCTAACAGTTCTGTGCTAAATGTAACAAGATTTTTAAGACACAGAGGTGACTGTCACTGCTGGAATGTGTCCTGGAGGCTTTTTCTGTCAGAGGAGATGACAGTGACTCTTCCCATGCAGATTAAGCTGGTGTTTACAGATTTGCCCTGGGTGTGCATTTTTATCCTGCTGTGATCAAGTAACACAACCTGACGAGTGCCAGACAGATCTCTCGATAAGAAAGGTTTGAATGTGCCCCCACTTTGCACAGGGCACAGCCCTGATCGGACGCCCTTGGCAAGGATCCTTTTCCTGTTCTCCTTTGCAATGAACAGTTATGTACAATTTACCTTGTCCCCTTTCCCTGTGGGTGAAGCGTTGGGAATGAATGTGCAAAAGATTCAACAGCAAATTGTGTGCTGAAACTCAGATTGTTAAGTGTTGACTTTAAGAAAAAAAAAATCAGTATTAACATTCAATTTTTGGAGATGTCAAAGGAGGCCTGTGTGACCATGCGAGACATCTAAAAATACTTGAGTCTTTTACGGTAATTTAAAAAATTTTGTTAATTTTCACACTGCAGAGTTTTCACAGACAAAATCACTGAGATAAGAAATCTTACTCTGGGCAAAAGCTAATCGGGCTCCAGATGCTGTGAGTGTAAAACCAGGAGCTGCCTGCAAGGGCACATCACTGAACCTTTCCCCCATCCCTCAGCCCTCCCACCTCCTGCCATTTCATTTTAAAGCCAGCATTTTTAATATCCATGGAAGAAAACTAGCTGTTGTCATCAGATAGTGAAACTCAGCTCTCTACATTTTGATTTCTTACTTCATTTCAGTAAGAAGTCCATAAAGAAATTTGTTAGGTTTTGAAAGGGATCGCATTTTTGTTTGTTTTTTATTTTTTTCATAAGGATTGTTTAGTTCGCTGAATTAAAAACTAAACAGAAGAGCATTGCTAAAGAAGAAAATGTATTAGAGTGAAGACTCAAGTTCACAGTTCTGCCACTGTTAAGCTTTGAGATCTTGGAAAAGTCACTTCCTGTCTATGAGTCTGATTTGCCTTATCTGTGAAACAGGAACAAGACCTTTCTGTCCTGGGTGTCCAACCCGCCCTAGGCAACCTGTAGAATAACGAACAAAGAGCAACAGTAAAAAAGAGTTATGTAGCATTCTAGACCATCTAGCACATGTCTCTCTTTCCTACAATGCAATCAATCAATATTTGCTGATTTAATTATTAACTTTCAAAAGTATGTAAATCTAGTATTGTTAGATCCTTATCTAGACTTTGGAATAGAGGTAAGATTTCTCATTACAACCAAATACTGGTAGCTAAAACTTTTTATTCTCAACAAATAGTGCTGGAAAAGCAGAATATTTTTTATCACCTCCTCTTTCAAATGAAGCTTTTGGTTTGCATTTTGAAAAGAATTATTTTTAGAATAACGAATGTCATATACATGGGAGATACAAGAGAAGTACACAGAATCTTTAGAGAGTGTTTCATAATATTTTCTTTTAGTCATTACTAAATACAACTAAAAAAGGGGTGCCCGTGTGCCTCAATGGGTTAAGCGTCCGACTTTGGCTCAGGTTACAATCCCAGAGTTCATGGGTTGGAGCCCAGCATCAGGCTCTGTGCTGATAACTCAGAGCCTGAAGCCTGCTTTGAATTCTGTGTCTCCCTCTGTCTCTGCCCCTCCTCCCCCCCCAGAAATAAATAAACAAACATTAAAAAATAAATAAATAAAGATAACTAAAACAGCCATTAACGATATTTTTCAACTTCCAATAAATTTGATAAATTTCTATGATTCCCAACTATTTTTTTTAAAATTTTTTTTTAACGTTTATTTTTATTTTTGAGACAGAGAGAGACAGAGCATGAACGGGGGAGGGTCAGAGAGAGAGGGAGACACAGAATCCGAAACAGGCTCCAGGCTCTGAGCTGTCAGCAGAGAGCCCGACGCCGGGCTCGAACTCACGGACCGCAAGATCATGACCCGAGCTGAAGTCGGACGTTTAACCAACTGAGCCACCCAGGCGCCCCTATGACTCCCAACTATTACAAAAATTCTAAGAAACTATGATGCCTGAGAATACCTTGAGTACAATGTCATCTCTGAAGGTCTGGTAGTTTAGACATTTATCCAGTTTTTGTTTGAGACCCATCAACTTCTAAAAAGGAGTCTAGTCCACAGCACAAATACAACAAATTAAGCTGAAGGAAAGGGAATTGATGATTATTGCACCCTATCAGTGTGGCCATAGCTGTCTCCACCCTTCTCTTTCTTTACATGGTCTCCATTTTAGGTGAACCGGTTTCAGGTCACACAGCTGGTGAAGGAGGCAGGGGTCAGCTTGATTCCAAAGCCTGTAAACTTTCTTCATTATTTCCATCCCTAAAAGACAGGCCAAAAGATTACAATATGTCTCTTCATATGTGTTACTTTTTAAAGTAACATTTATTTTCATAATTTTGTCCAAAATATGTGTGTGTGTATAAGAATTAAGTTATTTGTTTTATTGACTCGAATTTTTTTTTCCAAAATAAGTGATGGACTGGTGAATTTATTCTTTAACTTCCTCCTACCTTTTTTTTTTCTTTTCTGAAAATTTAGGCACTGTCTTGCATTGGGTTCCTCCAGATGCTATCCTTATTGCAAGGATTTGAGCAAGCAGTTTCCTTGGAAAGAGATTCCAGAAAACAACGGTGAGGTTGTAGGGATGTAGGATGGGTAAAGGAAGGGGGTCATACAGGGTGTATTAATGAACACATTGTGAGTCCCTGGCAAACTCTGTGGGACAGAATAGAACACACCCGTGAGTTAGTTTTTCCAACAGAATGAGAAGAAAGCTAGGCTATTTGTCTACCAACTTTTAAACCTTATCACTGACTGCTGCTCCCGGAAGCTATTAACCCCCAGGGATTCTGCCGGCTTCTGACACAGGTGCGCATGCTCCTGCCACCAGAGAGTCCCAGGGGAGAGTTGCAGGTGAAGAAGCCGCAGGTAGGTGCAGGAAAGGTGAACGTCCAGGGGATCTGGGCAGAGCACCTACAAGTGACTGCTACCGATTCTATTCTGTGGTGAGAGGATTCCATTATCTATTCTATGATGTTTCAACAGATTTAGTTTAACAATTAAAATGAACAACAAATACACCGCAGTCAGAGAACATCTGACCCTTTTCTGTAGAGAAAAATAAATGCCAGTAGGCAGACAGAGAATAATGGGTCTAGCCTGACCTAGATTGGGAGGAATTTAGAAGTCTGTCCCCTGGGAAAGAAGGTTTTACAGTGCTCAGAGTAGCTAGGATGAGCTGAGAAAGCTTTTCAGCCCTTCACTTTAAAGAACATTATAAAATGGACGGTAGCCTTTAAAAAGTACCTGTGAGGCCAGAGTTAGCAAGACTGCAAAAAGAGCCATGATATGCTGTCATTAGCTAACTAGAGCTTATAACAGTTACTCAGTGAGAATAGAATTCAACTTGTACTTAGATTTTTATTTTGCATTAAGCTCTTGCTCTGTCTAGGGTTTTGAGCTATAAAGAAAGCAAAACATAAGTTTATAGGTATTCAGTTATAGAGAATTATTGTATTGAGGGAACGGTGAAAAAGTCCCTTGATCTTAAAATTACTTTCTCAAAAATATGAATTATACTACAGCTTCTTGGAGAAAACTATTAGAGATTTTTGAATAATGACTTTTTCCTCTGAGGGGAATTGTGCCTTCTCTTCAAGAAAAAACGCAGTATCGGGTGTTTGAAGTAAACATATTATGTTTTACACTGCCAATCATATTTAGTTAAGATGTAAGCCTTAGAGATTTGAAACTTCAAGAAACAAACTATACGCTAATGAGAAAGAAGTTGAGTGTCAGATCCTCAAACAGCAAGGTAATGCAATTTTCTCTGAGTTTGAATTTTTTGATTACTTTTTCAGAATACAATAGCATACCAAAAAAAATACTTGGCATATCAATTTATTGCTCATTGAAGAGGTTTTAGGTTCTTTTAGGCATCTTTGATAAAGAAAGTCTTAGTGAAAGTTTTGGAATTAAAAAGAAATGAGGGGCACCTGGGTGGTTCAGTCAGTTAAGGGTCAGGTTGTGAGATCTCATGGGATCTCATGGTTGTGAGATCAAGTCCTGTGTTGAGCTCTGTGCTGGCAGTGTGCTTGGGATTCTCTCTCCCTCTCTCCTTGCCTCTCCCTGACTTGCACTCTTCTCTGTCTCAGATTAAATAAACAGGAAAGAAGAAAGAAAGAAGAAAGAAAGAAAGAAAGAAAGAAAGAAAGAAAGAAAGAAAGAAAGGAAGAAAAAAAGAAAGAAAAAAGAAAGAAAGAAAGAAAGAAAGAAAGAAAGAAAAAGAAAGAAAGAAAGAAAGAAAGAAAGAAAGAAAGAAAGGAAGAGAAATGAGACCAAGAGGGAAATTTAGTTGGCTTGAATTTTTGGAGGTGTGTTCCGATTATTTTTATAAAATACTTAGAAAATACCAGAGTGGTTTTACAGAAGATATACATGCATAGAGGTGTGTGTGTGTGTGTGTGTGTGTGTGTGTGTGTTCTAATTATAACAGGAATCCTTTCACTTTGAAAAAAAAATGTATAAAATGCAGAAAATAAGTTGCAAACAGTATGTGATCTCACCCCTGCCTACCTCTTCCCTGTGATTTTGTGCTTCTCTGCTTCTCATCCACAATGCTCCAGCCATACTTGTCTCCATTCAGTTCTAGAAGCATCTTTATGCATGCCATTCTTCTGGCTAGGAAGCCCCTCTGACCGTGTCTCCTATGGCTGACATTAGCATTCAGATTAAATGTCCTTGTTTCTAGAAGGCCATTCATAAATACTTTGTGCAAAGTAGTTCAACTGTCTACCCCGTATTTGCTTCCTTTATGGCCCTTAACACCATTTATGATTAAATATTATCACATGTATTTGTTTATTTCTAGAGTGGGAGCTCCACAAAGGCAAAAATACTGTTTCATTGACAAAGCTCTCTGAGATCCACCGCCTGAATTAGTCTTTCATTCTTTTTCCTTGGAACGAATGAAGAAAATGTCCGTGCGGCGGGCTTTTCACCCCTCCTCCTACTCTGGTCATGCAAAGTCCCTTTAGGACCTAACTGTCTTCTATGCCTTTGGTCCCCTTCTTGTTCCCAACGAAGGAAGTGTCACGTGTCACAAGTGGTGGTCAATCTGTTGGAATACTGTAAGTATACATAATGAAACGATGTAAAATTATCTTAAACAACAAGGATACTACCTGACATTATAAGGAAGTTCCAGTGTGGATGAATGGAGCAGCTTCACGTCATGACACACATGACTTTTTGCACTCTGGCCCAGCCCCACCTCCCACCACTCAGTCGTCTAGAGCCTAAGCTGCCACTGGCGTATTTTATTCCTTTACGCACTCCATTCCCTCCCTCGAGAGCAATAATAATTTAGCTCATATTTGTTGAACATTCACCTTGCCAGGCACCATACCAATTGCTTTCCCTTCATTATTACATTTAATTCTCACACAATCTGATGAAGTAGACGTGATTGATCTGGTTTTACTGAGGAGTCAAATAGCATAGCCAAAGTCACACAGCTGGAACGTGGAGAAGCCAGGAGGTAAACTCAGTTCATGTGACCCTAACACCCTTGCTTCATCAACTCATCATCTGACTCACTTCTATGGAAATCACCTCAAACATTTCACCAACAACTCCCTGTATGTAGAAAGAGCTTTCTCTCTATGTATCCTCCCAAATTCTAATCTTCCAAAAATGCACTTTGTACTAAACTCTGTTAGCCCTTAGCTCACTAGATAATTTTGCATTGATCGTCCCAGAGATAGTCTGTGTAAGGCAGGAATCACAATTTTTTTTCATTTTTCATCCTGAGAACCCCTTGAGGTTCCTGGTTTACAATACACGTTCGATAAAGGTCCATTCAATGAATGAGTGCATTATTGTTCTGATTTAAACGCTCATCCGAAACCAGTCAAAAGGATCCCATTAAGATGGATTGTTGAATGTGATGATGAACCTTGGGCAAAAAATTGCTGTGTCTGCGCTGAACAACCAGCATCTGATCAAATAAACAATCACTATATTCCCTTTGAAAACAAACCTTCTTTCCTTAAAAAAAATCGCAGCACGTGGCATTGCTCCTCAGTAAAAGTTAAATAAAATAGTTAGTTCAGCTGGTTAGAAAATGTGCTTCAAGTTTAACACCACATATCATTGTTTATACAGATGATTACTTGGGACGAACTTCAATAGAATCATGCTTTGCTCGCAAAAAAGGCGGCTTTGGCAGCACGTAATGATCAGTTAGGGTGACTCATATTTTCCAGCTGAGATCAATGGACCTTAATCCATTAACACAGACTTAAATATCACCAGATAGCAAGGTATGACAGTAGAGGTAGGAGTAAGAAAGGTGTGGAGTATTGAGATTGAAGAGATTTTGTTTTTCATGTTCTAATCCCTTTTCATACGCTATAGGAAAGCAGTATAATTTTAGATTTTCAATTAGTTTACCCTAGGTATTAAATGAAAACTATCTTTGTGAGTAATGTAAATTATTTTTGTTCACCTACTTCAAGCTGCTCTTTGCAGAATTTGATTTTTAAAAGTCCTTGGCAACATATTAGTAATAAGCCATTGGAAAATGTCAACAAACAGTTTCATTTTGGGGGAGGATTATAATCATCCCAGTCAATCAGATGCCTGTTGGATATTTAAATTTTAAAGGGTAAGCCAGTGAATTCACCACAAAGCAATCTACAATCAACTATTTTAAACTAAAAATAAACAATTCAGATACCTGATTTAAAAAAAAAAAGGTATTTGGTGGCAAAACATGATAGTGTCCTTTAGTTTAAGAATAAGATTCAGAAATTACTCTTTCTTAGTTTATCACAGTATTTGAAGTATGCATTTGCTAACAGAATTATTTTATCTACATATTTAAATTTGTTGTGTAGCTTTTCATGAATTATGTGTGACATCGCATAGGTATAGACTGAGAAAGGAATCTAGGAGTTGTTTGTGAACTCATGACATGTAGTCTGTGGTTTCCTTTTCATTTTTCCTCCTTTTCTCTTTCTGTCCTTCTTGGGTATCTTTTTCTTATATTTTCTTGTCTACTTTGTGGATCTATGAATTTCTTCTTTTTCCTTACTCTAAGAGTTATAAGCCTCTTGAGGGTGAAAACCATAGTTTATTTTTCTTGATATCCCAGGGCTTAGTCAGAGTGTGAATCATGTCCCAAATGAATATGTATTAAATGAATGAATGAATGATAATGAATGAAAGACTGACCTCCATAAGGATAACTTCACAGTGAACCTGCCTGAAAAAATCTGGATGAGCCCATTCAGAGCATCGTTAGTCAAAGCAACAGAGTAAATTGCCATATTATACTTTTAACTACTAGCAGTTTTTATATCGAATATTTTCTTCTACACAGCACAATGATGATATGAAGACAATTATACAACTTTGCTGACAATGTTAAAGTGGGCCCAAATAAATGCAGATAGATTCAAAGTTGTAGAAAATGTCAATTTTCCACAAGCTAATCTCTAAATCTAAAGCATTTCTCAAAGTTTATAACAAGGTGTCTGATTTTTAGAACTTGAAGGGCAAATTTTAGAGTTGAAATGGAAAATATAATTGGTAAGAATATTTTGAGAGAAAAAAACAGAACATTGAGAACACTTTACCTCTTGGATAGCATAACACATCGTACAGATTCAGTAAGCTGAATAATATAATCTTGCCACAAAGTAAGCAACAGGGGAAGCAGGAAGACCAGTTAGGGGATTATTGCAATAACCCATGTTAACAATCCCCTGAGACTCCATGTCTTTATTAATTTGCTTGGTCAGCTTTTGCTAAATGTGCTAAAATAATCCACTGTGAGTGTAGATTATTCCATTTCCCTTTATTTGTCAGCTATTGCTTGATAGATTTTGAAGCTATTTGCCTACATTTGTGATCATTATTTTTTCTTCGTATCAATATGCAGTTGCTATTTCTCTTAATTAATGCTCTTTCATTTAAATTCTATTCGATTGAGATTAATATTGCTGTACTACTTTGTGGTTAATAATTTACATGGCATATCTTTTCCCATCACTTGATACTCAGCTGTTCCGTGCAGTTTTACTTTAGGAGTGTTCTTGATGACCACACCTTGGTTAATTTTATTTTCTTTGTTTTCTTTACAAATTGCTAATCTCTTTAATGGTATAGTTTCACCTGTTTAATTTTAATGTGATGACTGACAGATTTAGAGTTATTTCTGCCCTTTTATTTTGTGTTATCTTGTTAGATACGTAAATATTAAATATATGAATATATCATATACTATATAATATATATTCCTTTTTTTCTATACTGGTTGGGAAACTATAGATTTTTATTTATATTCTTTTGGGGATTTTCTTTCAGGTTTTTTAAGATACATGTGTATCTCTCTTAAATAGTTTCTGTCCGTCCAACCACAATAAGAGTTTTAGCATGGCTTACATTCCCATTTAACAACCTCTTCTTCCATCACATTATTGTTGTTCACAGTTGTAATTTTGCCTTCTTTTAATCAAACAAAAAAATGTTGTAATGTTTGTCTCAATAGTTGATATTTAATTAGTTTTGGACAGATTTTACCAATGTCAGCACACACTATCATTTCATACGCTCAACACTTTCTTCTACATTCGTTTTTATTTTACCACAATTCCATTCTTTAATAACCACTTGAGTGATAGCTTTATTTACTTTTAAATGTTTGCAAATATCTTTTTTTCCTTACCCTCAAAGAAGAACTTGGCAGGGAATAAAATCCTATGTTGACAGATATATTTCCTCTCTGTGAGAAGATAGAATTCTACTCATTTCTGGCATGAATCAATGCCAAATAATTCTGGCAAAAAAAAAAATTGTTGCTGTTAGTTTAAATGTCACTTATTTGTAAGAAAAATATATTTTTTCTCTGGAAGTTTTTTAGATGATCTGTTTATAGTTGATGATCTGGGGTATAGTTAGGTATCTAGGTGTGGATTTACTCTTTTTCTTTATTGTGCTTCTTTTTGGAGAATAATTTCAATTCTAAAAGTTGTCAATAATTACCTCTCCAAATGCTGATTTTCTGCCACTTTCTCCAATCTGTTCTGGAATTCTTATTAGATCAATATTGGAGCATTTCAATTTAATCCACAATATTTCTTAACTGCTTTTCACATCTTTATATCTTTAACTCAGTATGGTACTATATTCCAGTTTGCTAATGTCCCTTGTGACCATAATCAGTCTTAAGGGTTTCCCATATATTACATTATTTTTCATTTTAATAATTATACCTTTTATTTTCAAGAATTTAAACTTCTTTTTTGTTTTATGATTCCTTTTGACTGTTTTGTGTCATACATTGTCATTTTTTTTTTAAAGAAACAATGTATAGTTGCATTTCTTTGGAAATCCACAACATATTTTATTTTATTTTATTTTATTTTATTTTGAGAGAGAGAAAGAGAGCATGAGTGAGGAGGCGTAGAGAGAGAGGGAGATAGAGAATCCCAAGCTGGCTCTGCACTGTCAGCTCAGGGCCCATGTGGGGGTTGAACCCACAAATTGTGAGATCGTGACCTGAGCCGAAATCACGAGTCAGATGCTTAACCAACTGAGCCACCCAGGTGCCCCCACAGCATATTTATTTTGAAATTTTTGTCAGACTGTTCTCAAGGAATGAATGAATGGATTTTCAATTGTTCATTCTTTGGCATTTTTAGCACTAGTTTTTTCACGTTCTAAAATTTGCATTTGCAGGTTAATTTCAATTTGGACAGATCCTTACGTTTGTTCCTCTCTGTCAGCTCCCTGCTTTGCCTACCTCTCCTTGTCCTTGCAGGTTTTGCACTTGCCTCTACCCAACTCCCTGGACGCTCAGCCTGGGACAGTGGTTTTAAAGGCAGTTCAGAGAGCACAGCGACATTGACGGCTTGCCGATCTGGCCTCTGATTCAGCAATAGTTTGCCTTAGCTCCCGACTGGAGGCTGAGCCTGTTCCCTTTGCAGCCTGCAGCACTCCTGAAACCAAAACCCCATACAAAACATAGTAATTGGGAGGGGTTAAGGCAGTGCTTAGATCTTTGTTGGCCCTGTAGGGGCCAATTCCTGACCACCTTTGTTGCTTCTGGACTCTGAGCCCAGAAAGCCCACCTACAGCCTTGGACTCTAGATTATGGCCCATTTGTGTCCCAGTTTTAGTCTGAAAGAATGTTTACCTTTATTTGAAATAAACATTTCCCCCCCTCTCATCAGTGCTCTGTTTTGGGAAAAGAAAACTTTTAACCTAAAAGCTGTCAGTCTTTCTTTAAAAGGTCCCGGTTAGGTAAATAGGCAGGGCTGGGAAAGTCTGAGATCATTAGGGGCCTTATTTTATTCATTTTTTACACGTAAGATATTACAGAAATCTAAGTAGTTTCCCACTATTTCAGAGTAAGTTGAATGAAGAAGCAGGGGTAGGGCTCAGGTCTTTACATTCCCATTTCAAACCCTGTTTTGCTACAGAATCTTTTTGTTTGTTTTGTTTTGTTTTGTTTTTGTTTTTAATGTTTTATTTATTTTTGAGAGAGAAAGAGAGAGAGAGAGAGAGAGAGAGAGCGAGTAGGGGAGGGGCAGAGAGAGAGGGAGACACACAGAATCTGAAGCAGGCTCCAGGCTCCAAGCTGTCAGCACAGAGCCTGACGCGGGGCTTGAACTCACAGACCATGAGATTATGACCTGAGCAGAAGTTGAATGCTTAACCGAATGAGCCACCCAGGTGCCCCTGTTTTGTGTTTGTTTTGATCTCACTTTATTTCTAAAAATAAAAAAAAAAAGAAAAGAAAGTAAATATTTATTTGAAAATAAATCTAATGTTTCTACTTTGAGAATATATTGAATTACTACATACTAAGACACCTTGTGCTAGTGTCTGATGGCTTTAAATGGTTACAAAATCTATTTCTTCAGTGTCAAGGCCAGGCCTTGTAAAAAACTGACATTTATCACCTCAATACTTCTGTCCATTGGATTGCCATAGGAAACAACCCTAGTGATTTCCTGACCTTTGTCCATGGCACCCCTCAGAACAAGAATATGACGAGCGATAGTCTTGCTCATCTAATCATTTTTTCAATGGATAATTTTAAAAATTTTTGATGTTTATTTATTTTTGAGGGGGGGGGGAGGAACAGAGAGTGGGAGACACAGAAACCAAAGCAGGTTCCAGGCTCTGAGCTGTCAGCACAGAGCCAGATGCAGGGCTTGAACTCACAAACCATAAGATCATGACCTGAGCCGAAATCTGACGATTAACCGACTGAGCCACCCAGCCCCCCCAAGTGAATAATTAATGAATACCTATTATGTGGCTCTCTCCAGTTTGCCAGGGAGGACTCAGTGCCTGTCTGGTTTAGCATTTTTCTCAGACAGAAGTGTTCCAGTCTGTATGATAAATGGTACAGTTCTCCTAAGTAGGTGCCAGCACTGATCCAGGGCAGTGACTGCCTGAGTGACTCAAACAAGCAACACCGCCTGCCTCTCTCTTTAGTGTCCAGCCACTTTCACTCTATCATGAAAGCTCACTCACTCTAAATGGAGAGGTCAAGAGTTTTTTAGATAAGAGATGGTTCCTGCTTTCTCTACTCAAAGAGTGTGATGGGCATTCAGAGACTAATACATAGTATACAAAAGCAGAAACCATAACCCACCAAGAAAATAAAGAAATCAAGGGTGCTGAGTGACGGGGCTGTTGACATTGGTGATGCCAGCTTTACAGGACTGCCTCCAAGTCCTTTTCTTGGTCTCTTGTCTCTTTTACTAGGTCCATTAAAGGGGAAAAACCCTAAAACAAACATGCAGCGATCATTTGTCTGGTGGGTTTGTGGACTCTGGGAGAGATATAATTTCTGTATCAAAGTATAGAGAATCAGGCATTCTGTATTTCAGATGCAACAAATACACCCATAATTCACGGGTTTCAGAGTAAGGTAAGTACCAGGGCTCTTACATGTTCAAAGGCCCCCAGAAAGGTAAAAAGCAAAGAAATGCCCAAATTTTGTGATCTCTAAAATGCAAAAATTGAGTATTAGGTCTTGAATTCCATATATTTATATTTCTTTGAATAGTTTGCTAATATCAGGAGTCTAAATGTGAATCACCTCTGGGGCTTGGGCTTTCTAAGCACACACACACACACATACACACACACACACACAAAGCCTCTGCTTTCAATGGCACATTTTAGGATAAAAGCAATAAAGTATTTTTTTCCATTCTCTCCTTTTTTGGAGCAAATCATTGTTTTTAGCAATGATTTACTTAGGCATGAAGGCTGATTCATAGCACAAAAATACTCATACATATATATCCATATACAAAGAAAGATGTGTTGCTTTATGGACAAAGTTGCCCATTGACCACAGGATTTTGGTATTCAAATTTCAACCAAAGAGGAAGAAAAAGGTGTATTACCTTGGCTAGGGAGCATAAAGATATCTGAGGAAAATAAGAAGCTAGGCAAAGCTAGTTGCAAAAGTGCAAAAGGTTCTCTGCAGGGAACAATGCTCCCTCAGATGGGTACAGACACGGGCAGAATATGTTTTCTCTCACTGTGCACCCCAACCCGTCATGAAAGGACAAAGTCAGGTTCATTGCCATAGGGAGTCATTTCCAAGTACAAGTCCATCCGTACCACTTAATTCCCCAGGACAATCTCGTGAAGAGGTATTGCCTGAAAAATAGTTTACACGTGTGCCTACTGACTTTGTAATCTTAACCAGATTAACAGACTTTGAAAATGATTCAGAATTGCCTCTGGTGATAGTCATACTCATTTTATCAGTTTATGTCCTCTCATACTGTGTGTTTATGATACATGCCAAAAATTTGGCAGAAAATCTTGACCATATAAGCTGCAAGCTGCTTTTTATTGTAGATTTCACAAACCTACTTGAGTTGATTCTAATGAAACGCATGGAGAAGGAATAAATCCAAGAAATGTTGCATCTGTATCTACTTCTTGAAGATAAACTGGTAGTAAGTGAAATAGACATGCTGCTTTATGAGGAAACCAGGCCTACCCTTGATTCTCATCAAGGTCCAGGCATTTAGGGTTTAGGCTGTTCACTACTTTAAAAGCGTATCACCAGGGGCTCCTGGGTGGTGCAGTCGGTTAAGTGTCCGACTTCAGCCAGGTCACGATCTCGCGGTCCGTGAGTTCGAGCCCCGCGTCGGGCTCTGGGCTGATGGCTCAGAGCCTGGAGCCTGTTTCCGATTCTGTGTCTCCCTCTCTCTCTGCCCCTCCCCCGTTCATGCTCTGTCTCTCTCTGTCCCAAAAATAAATAAACGTTGAAAAAAAAAAATTAAAAGCGTATCACCAAAATCCAGTTATGCTCTTTTATTTTAAATAAAACTTTAAAACAGCTGCATTAGCCAACTTTACAATCAGGACCTATAGATAGCAACTATTTTAGGGTAGTATTAAAAGTTTCATTAAAACATGGCATGGGGTAGAAACTCACATGGGAAGATCTTAGGGACCTCTTAAAATACACCTTTCACTATGATTCCACCTGGAAGATATCTGTTCCCTATGCTTGCCCACCATTACACATTGTGTCCACCGTTCAAATTGCACATATATTGTTAGTTACCTTCTCACACATGTGTCTCATATTACTAATTAGATCATGAGCCTGGAGGCTATAACACAAAGTCCCAAACAAGAAAATTGTCTATGTATGAGTTTAATGTTTGTTACTATTTTACTTCCAGAATAGAGGCAACTCTGACCCTAGATGATCAAAGAAGTTTAGATCTTGTTGAAACCTTGGATATCGTGTGCAGTCAGGTGCCCTTCAAACTCTTTAAGTGTCTGAACTTGAACAATTTAAGTTAGATGTGTAATGTACAAAAGAGACGTAAAAAGGAGCTAGAAGGGCAGAGCCCAGTAGACTGGATTTCCATGAACCTCCCATTGCCCACATTTTCCTCATTCTAACCACTTTCAAAGAACCTCTAGGACCCCATGAAGTAGTCTCTAAAAAAAACACTGATTTCTTTAATTTAAAAATGAAAGATTTATAAGTGTGGTAGTCTTCAAAATCTTCAGATCACACATTCTTATCACTAACACATTTGCGCCTATGCCCCAGAGTATATTTATATACTGTTATGGGATGCTTCTTATAAAACATACACACAAGGGGCGCCTGAGTCGTTCAGTCAGTGGAGCTCAGGTCATGATCCCCAGGTTGTGGGATCAAGCCTTGTATTGGGCTCCACATGAGCATGGAACCTGCTTGAGATTCTCTCTCTCCATTCCCCTGGAATTCTGGATCTGCTCCTCTCCCCTGCTCACTTTCTCTCTCTAAAAATAAGACAAAAAAATTTAAAAAATACATACATACAAAATAAAAATGTATAAATAATGACTTGAAAACATAGACGTTATATTTTCTTCTCATACCCAACAGATCATCTTGTGTGTCATATATTCCCCATATGAAGAACACAGCCTAGAGATGCCAGGGCTGACATTTACAAACCTTATGAACAATTGTAACAAGACAAGGATTCAAAATCTGGTCATCAACTTAGTGGTCCAGTATTCTACTAACTCTTCAAATATTCACTCCAGTTCAGAGTTTGTCACTCCAGAACTGTGTTTTTTTGAGTAATGTACAACTTTCTTTAAAACAACAAAATCCTCATCTTTCTAGCTATTGTGCAACAATAGAAAAAAATTATACACCAAATGTGATCCAAACTACAGAATCAATAACTACTGAAAATGCTAGCATGACTTGATTGTGATAGGTTTTGGTGCTTCGATGAAATTAAATTATCAATTGTATCAACTAGGAATGATTTCACATGTATAGGACAGCAAACAAGATTTGCAAAGGTTTAGAGAAATAGGACTTTATTTTTCTTGCACAGTCTATAGACAGGCAGTTATTGCATTGATTTGGGGGGTTCAACAATGTCAAGGATGCTGCATCTGGAAGTCCTATTTTTCCTTCATGATTATAAGATAACTACTGTAGTTACTTTTATTTTTAATAACATTTCAACCACTGACTGATGAATTAGCTTACTCATAATAGTGCACAATATACAAAACCAAAAATATCAATTGTTTAAAAAAAGTTATTTTCTATGGATTTACAACTTTACCTTTGCTAAATAGTTGATTTAAGTTGATGCATACCAGACAGATCCCACTGACATCTTTCACTATTTCAGAAGATTCGTCAAATTTATTATTAAGACTGAAGAGCCTAAGAAACGGGACTGCTGAGATAAGGAGTATAGTTCACAATATGCTGTTTGGAGTACTCCAGAATAGAATGCTTTAAAAAAAAAAAAAACAAACTATTTTTAGGGTCTATAGACACTTGCTGCTACTTTCAGATGTTAGTAGGAAATGAAATAAATATTTAGGAACCAATGCATGATTGTACTGGATATGTTACATAGTAATTGGTAAGAAGGGAAGGTTGGAGAATGCATGAGGTCCCATGAGTGGCACCTCCATAGACAGGAAGTGAGAAGGGGAAGGTCACAGAGATAATCAGAGACCATATCATGTGAAACCCATGAGCAAATTTCAAAGACCTTGTACTTTATTCTCAGTGGAATAAGCAGCCTTCAAAGGGTTTTAAACATAGTAGTAACATGACCTAAAATACACTTGTAGAAGCTAAGTAAATTCTCTAAGATCACACTGCTGATGAATTGGTGAACTTGTGATTCAAACCCGGGTCTGTTCTACTCAAAAGGCTGAGCTTTTAACAATCCATACTATAGGGTGTGGCTTTACTTTTGATATCATTATCCAAATCAAATCTTCAACACAAGGCTTGGGTTTGTGTCAAAGTTCATTTTAACTTAAAGAGTCTGTTACATCAGCAGCAACATATTTTGACTTTCTGAAATATATCATGAAATAGGAAGATACAGAGAAAAAAGATAAAATGGAAAACAACCCTCTGTTGGAAAAAAGATCAAAAACTTTACTACATTGAAAACATTTAAGCAAAATGACACCCATGAGTAATTCATTGATTTGTTAGTTGTACTTATACACTAAGAATTAGAATGTGAATTATTACACCAAAATAATTTGATTTTTCTTTCAAAATTTTGTATAAAATAAAAATTGAGCTGGACATGCTATGCATATAATTTCTTTATGAATTTTTCATATATCTTCACTTCTAGATTGCTTCGAGGTATATGATTAGTTATATTGAAATCCATGAGAAAGCCTCATGTTGTATTTTGCTCCTGATTGGAAGAAAACTCATGAGATAAATTATTCCCCGTTCCTTGCACAATTTGCAGTCTCAAGAAGATTGGATAGTTCAAAGCAAAGCTTCACTCTGTTCTGAAATTCTTCCATTATTTATTTATTTATTGATTTATTTATTTATTCTGAAGTCATATTATTGTATTTTTCTTTTTCCCTTTCTTCTTGAGGAAGGTAAGATAAAATAGTTTTATGAAGGAAAGTAACTATCCTGGAAAAAAGTTGCACATGTATTTATTCAGTCAAATGATTTATTGTGTTGATGATCCCTAATTTCCTGTGCCTCTTTATTTTTCTGTGAAGCAAAAAAATAAATAAATAAAACTTCCCAAGTGGATCAGATAATACATCAAGACTACATAGACTATTGTTTTATGTTCCCATAAAAAAAGCAACAAATTTGCTTGCTAACGGCTGAATTTATTCTTTCCTCCTATCTCAACCTTCATTTGGCCAATACTCTATGTGAGTGGTTATATTTTGTCCTGAGGACCATGCCAGTCTGAGGTAAGAATAGAGATATTTTATTGTCATGTGAGTCTTCGTTTAGTATATTGGGGACAATTCTTCATGACAATAAACACAGTTCTACAGTATTATAATTTTGAACAACTTCAAAATATTTCATTGTATGAATGCACTAAAGTTCATTTAAAGAAACCCCATTGTTGTACATTTCAGCTGTTTTCCATTTTTCATTATGATTAAAAATGCTGTAAAGAACACAATTATAAGTAACTTCATTACTTTAACAAATATTCAACAATCTATTTTCTCACAGAGTTGAAGCAGTCTTTCCCCAAAACAGTTCTACTTACGTTTGAAACTCTTTAAAGCTATGAAAGGAAACCTTAGTTTTTCGAGAAAAAGAACAAAACCTTGAGAAAAAGAGAAAATGTTGGCGTTTTCTTGTCCCTTCCTGCTTTATTGACCACATTTCCCCTATTCTCAACATCCTCGCCACAAACCACAATGGTGTCCTTTCAGTACTTTATATTCACCCAGTCCCTTTCTACCACAGGAACTTTGCACTTCTCTGATTACTTCTCTGATTACTTCTCTGAATTACTTCTCTGATTGAAACCTGCTGTCTCCCCTCTTCTGGTTAACATGTGTTCATCATTCAGCTTTCAGCCTAAAGGGCCCTTCCTGAGAGAAGCCATTGTTGATCCCTTTATATTAAAGACCTCTGTTAAATGCACTCATATCTCCCTTATATAGCACTTACCACCATTGCTCCATGTTTGTGCGATTTTTAATATGTCTCCACTACTAAACTGTAGCTGCTTGAGGGCAGGGACTATTGAATACCCAGCAGCTAGCAAACTGACTGACACAAGTACATGTGTTGTATGTGTGTATGTGTGTGTGCATATATTTATCAAATATATACTATGTGCCAAGTACTATGTTAATTGATGTATCTATGTGAATTTCTTAAGCATGTTCTTATAATGCATTTGTAGAAGTGGAAGCTATTTAGTCAAGGCACATTTTTATATTTATACACATTGTCAATTAGCTTTCAAGAAATGTACCCAATTGAAATCCCAAGAGCAGTGTTTCCCTGAACCCCCAAACTACTGATAATTGACATCTGCTGTAATTTTCATTTTTTTCCAGTAAGAAAGAGTATTTATTTATGTTTACTAATCGTTTGTACCTATTGTGCAAATTTTTAGACTTAAACCCTTCAGCAGTATATTATAAATAGAAATTTATATATTCCTGTGGTTCCACAAATTTCTTTTTGGAGATCTGCAATACTATTTCATATTTTGTGTTTTCATCTGGATAAAATTATAAAAGAAATTATACAGGTATATTCTAGCCAACTGCAGAACCACCATATAATCAAGTCTTACCAAATAATTTTAGTAGCAATGTTTGCATTATGATAAAAAAAAAAACAACCACTTAACACAAATTTACTTATAAATAGTGAGAAAAGAACAAAGGTAGACTTAATAATGAAGTGATGTTTTCATACCAAATGAAGACCAAATGATGCCATGCTGTGCTCTATGAATAATAATGCGAGAGTTATTTCAAAAGAGAAAATTTCTGGAAAAACTCAAAAACTTGCATAAGTACTGTAGCATATTCTAAGAGGATGTTTAGTTTCTGCAAAACATCATCTTTCATATTTAATTATTATTGTTGGCTTGAATTTTAAGGTTTTTATAGAGATTTCATTGTCATTTAATTTAAAAATCCAGCTTTGTTACATAGTATAATAAGATTTCTACATTGAATTTTAGATTTCCTGTTATTTGCCGATATATAATTAATTTAACTTAACATCAGGAGTCTTTAAGAATATTTTCCTTTTAGGGATGCCTGGGTGGCTCAGTCAGTAAGTGTCTGACTTGATTTAGGCTCAGGTCACGATCTCACAGTTGTGGGATGAAACCCCATGGTCAGCATGGAGCCTGCTTGGGATTCTCTCTCCCTCTCTCTCTGCCCCTTCCTGGCTCACACTCTCTCTGTCTCTCTCAAAAGTAAATAAATAAACATGTAAAAATAAAAGAATTTTTTTCCTTTAAAATAAAGGCTTCCTATTGTTCAACTGTGTGAAACACAATCATAGACCAACATAGTTTCAGTTGAAATCTACAAGTGCACACTTACCTAATGAATTGTGAAGAAGAAATCTCTACTATTGTTAAGAAGACCATAAATTTATCACTCAAACCACAAGCACACTACAAGCGAGTCACCTATGGAGATGTTGAATTATTATACCTACTGTGACATTGTGGGTCAATTACACTCAAATAAAAAAGTTAAGAAAATGGGGCATCTGGGTGGCTCAGTCAGTTAAGCACCACCTTCAGTCAGGTCACGATCCCACGGTTAGTGGGTTCCAGCCCTGCATAAGGCTCTGTGCTGGGAGCCTGGAGCCTGCTTCGGATTCTGTGTCTCCCTCTCTCTCTGCCTTTCCTTCATTCGCACTCTGTCTCTCTCTCAAAAATAAATAAACATTAAAAAATTTTAGAAAAAAAAAAGAAACACCAGCACACTTTGAAGAGTGAATGGGAATGCTATTAATAATCATGCCAGGACAGTAGGTGTAAACCTTTTCACTCCTGTGCACACTGTGTTTGGTCATTCTAAGTATATATTTGCCTTTGTAGTATCTTTTTGTCATATAACAAGCAAAGTAGGGAGAAATACAAACTTAATCACGAGATTTTGGCTCTGAGATTTGATTCATTGAAATAAAGAAAGAGAAGCAATAGGAGTGTCTTCTGGAATGGTTACATCTAGAAACAGGTAGAAAGCACAAAATGAGTCATTAGGTATAAAGTCAAGTATGCTGAGAAAAGAACAGGCAGCACTTGGTGTGAATTTCTTTAAAAAATTAGACTCCATGCACACTTTATGAATCCCATTTCTTTCCCCAGAAATAGGAATTGCACGAATAGAACACACAGTACACTTAAGCAGTAAATCTTCAGTTTGACTTTAAATGTCAACCGTAAATGATAACTTCCAAACCCTCATCTCTGGACCCAATTCTCCCCTGAAGTACAGAATCATATACACAACTCCCTACCAGTATTGAAGACATCTCAAAATTAGCATACATTATCGTGGTCTGCTAGAGCCGCCATAACAAGATACCATAGATTGAGTGGTTTAAACAATAGAAATCCATCATCTCACAGTTCTGCAGGATGGAAAGTCCAAGATCACAGTGTCAGCCAATTTGGTTCCTGTTGGGAGCTCTTCCTGGCTTGCTACCTTCTTGCTGTGTCCTCACATGATGACATGAGAGAGAGAGAGAGAGAGGACAGAGAGAACATGCAAAGGTGTGAGCAAAGTCTGCTATCTCTTCTTATAAGGGCACTAATCCTATCACGAGGTCCTCATCCTTATAACCTCAACCAACCCTAACTACATCCAAAAGGCCCCATCTTCAAAAGCCATCGCATTGGGGGTTATGGATTCAAAATACGAATTTAGGGGAGACACAACATATGCTAAACTTTTTATATATCCTCCAACCTGAACTGGCTTCTCTCTGAGGCTTCTTCATTTCAGTAAATGGCACTTCATTTGAAATTGCTCCTGTCAAACATTTGGAGTCATTCTTGACCCCCACCCCCTGACCCCACACTTGCCAATCTAAAACTCCTTTTCGCAATTACTGCAAAATAATTCTTGTCCTGGATCATAATGCCCTCTGAGATCTGGAGTCTGGCTAACTCTGATTTTCTCACCATCTCTGGCCATGTTTCTTAGTTGATAGTAAGTACATTTTATACTACAACCAAAATTTCCATAATTGTTTAGCTGTATTTCTGGATTTAAATGGATTCAATACTCATTTCCAAATATTTTTCTTTACTTTCTCTAATCCTCTATTGGTTGGCCAGATTTCATCATCCTGATGGTATCATTGTGCTGTGACTTCTTGCATACTTGGAAATGTATGCTTTTGCCTTTCTTCTTTTTTTTTTAATGTTTACTTATTTTTGAGAGAGACAGAGCACGAGTGGGGAGGGGCAAAGAGAGAGGGAGACACAAACTCTGAAGCAACCTCCAGGCTCTGAGCTGTCAGCAGAGCCCAACGTGGGGCTCAAACTCATGAACAGTGAGACTTTGACCTGAGCCGAAGTCAGACACTCAACCAACGGAGTCATTCAAGTACCCCTGCTTTGGCCTTTATTCTTAAGCAAAGACTTGACTTTACTTCATCTCTATCCTGTGATGTATGTCCCTGGACTCAGAGATACTCTCTCAAGCCATCCCTCCCCAAATTTTGCTAACCCAAGTACAGGGAAAAAATTGGGCCCATTTACATTAGCAGAATTCTGAAATTTGCACTAGATCTATAAAGGTATGTTTTTAACTCAGCATTCTCCCTTGAACAGACCCAAATATCACATTGCAATCATTGTCATTGGGGTTTGTGGCTGTTTCCTAGTTTATTGGAGATAGGGTTTATAATTATTTTGTTCTTTGCAATGTTTGGCTGCTTTTAGAGAGAAGAAGGAATAGAAATGCCTTTATTTTGTTTATCTTTAACTGGAAGTTAGTTCAAAAGATTTATAAATAAAAAAATATGGATCCTGTTGCCAAAATACTCATAGTATATAGTAAGAGGAAATCATCCTTAAACAAGCAATTCCTATTTCATATGTATTTCATATGGGTGTAATAGTCAATAGCTTACTCATTTAGTGCCTTGATCAGCTCTTATGAAATAGCTTTTTAAGCAAAAATATACATGTAAGCAAAATTTATAATGTTATATTACATTTAAAAGCAGCTGAATTTATGTTTTTCTTTGCTAGGAATTTTTAAATTTCAAATTAAAATAATTAAATACTATTAAATACTCAATATTAACAAAATTTTAAAGTTTAATGTTACTATATTTGTGGGGATTTAGAACTTCAAAACTCTCATATCACTAGAGTCATCAATGCTACTCCAAGTATAGAGCCTAAAAAAATATTATTTTTGTGTGTAGAAAAAAAAATAAAAGGATTTTCATTATAACATCACTGGTAATAATAAAACTTTGGCAACCAACTAAGTATACCTTTATCAAAAAATGAGTAAGTAAATTGTAGTGAATAAAATATTAGTATATTATATGTCAATTAAAATGAATAAACTAAAACCACATGTATTAACTTGGATTCGTCTCAAAAATAAAAATGAGTGAAAAAGCAAATTGAGAAAGGGTAGGTGTATTAGATTGCTGTTTGTAAAAAGTTTAAAATCATCTAAAACAATACTCACTATTTCTATCTGGTAGAGTTTGATCAGGAAATTAGAAGGCACATTACATTCCAAGTATTAAGGACTTTGATACAAAAGATAAGAGGCATAAAAAACAATGGAAAGGGCTGGGAGAATATAATTAAGAAATCCACTGGTGACAATCTCAGTTATAAAAACAGAGCTGGTCGTTTTCAAGAGGTTATTTAGAAAGCATCGAAAGGCTCAGAACCAAGGGAAGGTCCTGACTATCCCAGCAGGCAACACTGATTCTCAAGAAGCCATTACTTGACATTTAAATTGCCTACAGCACTAAAGCAGGTGAGCTTGCCAGAAAGCTGTTGTAATCTTCTTGTTTGCAGTCTACTCAGTGTCTGTCTAAAAGTACCTTCAGAAAATCCTTTCCACCCCTTCTTTTTTACCTTCCAAGTATCACTGGAGTGACACTCATTGGCAAACTCTAACCCAGGGCCATGTGGAAAAGAGAACTCTGAAATGTCGTTCTTTGTTTCTGCTCCCCCAGCAGGGACTTTTGAAGACCTCGAAAGGGATGGTAGTGATGCCATATTGACAATGATCCAGACAAATATTCTTGTTGGATAAAAACAATTCTAATTAGGTAAAAAATAAGCTTGGGAATGATAAACACTATACACAGGAGAGTGATTACTTCTGAACAGGGAGATATTCAAAGTAAAAGCAGTGCAAGGTTAAGTGGAGAAACTACCAGTCTTAAAAAAGAATCTGATAGCATTGCGGTTTCTAATGAATAGAGTTGTTAACTGAACAACCATTATTTCAAGCACATGTGTAAACACTGTAAATTGACTGGTTCACTTATCATCTAGGCTTAATTGGATTTATTTTATGCTCTGAGTCTAGTCAAGTAAAAAAAAAAGTTTTCAAATTGCCCAGATTCTCTGATAAAAAAGATATGTAATTGTCTTTAGTCTGAAGGACTTTGCAACAGTGACTCATCCATAATCACAGAGGTTCAAGACCATTTAATTCTGTGTAAGAGGAGGGGGGCACAGCTTGAGTACCACTTGGGAAAACTGTAGGCAGATATGAATGACCTTAGATTGTATTTGAACAGGAGAGCCTACAACTTCTCACTTGAAACTGATCAGAGGATCAAACCAATTCACTTTTTCAAGTTTCCTGTGTGTGTATACATTTCCTTATCTTATCTTATGTGAAAGTTAAAAAAAAAAGGAAATTTAAAAAGCAATGTGGTGCTATTAGGCTGTGTAAAAATCCTATGAGGACTCCTTTTCAAACACAAGAGAATACTTTTTACATTTTTTAAATTAAGTTTATTTATAGAGAGAGAGTGTGTGTGTGAGTGGGATAGGGGCAGAAAGAGAGGGGAGAGAGAATCCCAAGCAGTCTCCGCACTGTCAGTACAGAGCCTGATATAGGGCTCGAACTCACGAATCATGAGATCATGACTTGAGCCGAGATCAAGAGATAGACATTTAACCAACTGAGCCATCCAAGTGCCCCTACTTTTTACATTTTTTAATCTCAGGCTAATTTCATCTAAATTTCTCCCTCCCATCTTTTTTTGGTCTCCATAATTATCACAGCTCTCTTATAGTGGTTTTATCTTAGCCTCTGACATCGAATACTTTCTTTCAAAAAGATAATACCCAGTTTTCTACAACTTTAAAAACATTTAAAATAATTTTATATTTTAAACTTTTAAAACATGGATGTGTTTAGCATGCTTACACACACATAGGTAAAATGTTTATGATATAAATATGTACTATTATCTAGAAGCATACTTTTATAAAATATTTATAAATGAGTAAGTAAATTGTAGTGTAATATTTATAATATCTATAACTAGAGATACTTCTGTAAGTATCTTTGTATTTCCAAGAACTTATTAATATCTAAAAACACAAATGACAAAATTACAACCTATAGATGTTCAGAAATGAAAATATAGCAATGTTGTAACTGTTGCTTTGTACTAATGTGAATGTCAAATAAATTGTGATGCAAAAAAAAAAAAAAAAAAAAAAACTGTTCAAAAGATTTCCAGAAGTCAGTCATGTAACGTGGGTTGAAAACTGGAAATCTTTTTTTGGTTTAAGTTTATTTATTTATTTTGAAAGAGAAAGACAGAGCACATGAGCAGAGGAGGGGCAGAGAGATAGGGAGACAGAATCCTAAGTACACTCCTCACTGTCAGTGCAGAGCCCAACGCAGGGCTCGAACCCATGAACTGTGAGACCATGACCTGAGCCGAAGTCAAGAGCTGGGCACTTAACCAATTGAGCCACCCAGGCACCTTGAAAACGGGAACTCTTTAATAGAAGGCAAGAGTAGTAAGTCATCAAAATCAGCAAATCATAGCTATGGAGGCCAACAGAAGAGCAAGGAACTAGAAAACAAGCCAAGAGCAAGGAATTCCGACTACTGTCCAACAGTAAACCCATGCCCATTTTTCCATGATCACATGAAAACAGTCACAGAAACCATGGGATAGGACAGTTGCCATACGTGTTTTCCAAAGAGTTTGTGGTTGTAGTTTCCAGCAAATGGGAAGCAGACAGGAAAAAAGATCTAGCTGCAGATTTTTCCTCAGAGTTGAGAGTCAACATATGGGTAGATTCAGAGAAGTAAACTAGCTTATCTAATTAAAGCCTTTGAAAACTTGTACAGCTCACTTAGGAATAACTGACTTGGAATTTACAGCTTGCAAAGTGTTGTCACATTAAACAATTTGCAAAGTGTTGTCACTTTTAAACAAAGTGTTTAAACACGGACACTCAACTAGAATATCATAACAAGCACTTAAAGTTTAGTGTCTATGTTTATTTATTTAAAAGCATATTCTTTCTCCACTCCATTAAACACAAAATAAAACAACAAATAAAATGACAACAACAGAAAATCTCACAGTAGAAAATGACTTTTGGTCATTAATAGAGAAAGAGACTGAAGGCCTAGGTGGACTAAACAGTTTGACAGGAGACCAAATGTGTACTGAGAGTGTCAGCTTAAATCCACTTTAAGCTTGGACACATTCAAACTCACAACATTTCCCAGCTGCCTCAGTGTCCCCATATATTTCTGTATATTTCCAGTATTCCCCAGCAATAAGACACAAGGGGATGGGAAGTAAATATTCACTTGATAGCCATTTTCTATATAAAGTAACTCAGAATAAATTTTATTTAAAATCTATTTAAAAATTAAGTAATCCATTTAATGTGGCTCTTCTGAACTGTGGTTCAAGAGTCAGAGGCTTCAGGGACCATTTGTCTCCTACCGTCCTATCATCTATAGTGTTAAATTAAAGGAAACATGAGGATGCCCATAAGCTAGATGGCTTCTGTGATTCATTCCTTGGTCTTCAGCTTCCTCAGTGCCCATGATGTCACAGAAGTTGAGAGAAGGCTGATCAGGTTCAGCTCTGAAGTCAGCACGCCGCTGGCCAGAACAATAGTGGTTGTTCTGAAAACAGTCTGACCCAGAGAACATTTCAATGTAGATCAGACAATCTACCTAAATTTTCAGAGAGGAGTGTTACAGAGTTGTGGGAGCTTAAAGTTCATCTAAGCTAACTGACCTGCCAAGTCATTTTTTCTACTTAAACTCTTGTTAAAAAGAAAACTCATGAACTACAATCTTTCTCATAGTATATAAGTAAGTTGAATAATATTTATTAACTCATTCTTCTGGTAAATAGTTGTGTTTTCTGTATACACAGCACTGTTTTAGGCATAGAGGTACAGCAGTGAACACATTTATTGTTTAATAAACTTTTCTTACATAGCTTCCATTCTGGCTGGAGCAGAAACATAGTAAACAAATAAATAATCCACATAATTTCACATAGTAGTAAATGAAATTGAGCCAATAATGGAATAGAGAGCACTGAGGGTTGGGGGGAACATAGTTAAGATAGGGAGTCAGGCTTCTGAGAGAAGGTAGTGTTTGAATTAAATTCCGACTAAGGGAAAGAGGGCAGCCATGCCAGGATGTGGGGCAAGAGTATTCCAAGCAGAGAGAATGGCAGGTGCAAAGGCCGGGAGGCAGGAATAAGATTATTGTAGTGCAGAAAAAAAAGGAAAGCCAGTGTTCCTGGCGCACGGTAAACTTAAAGAGTGCAGTGTAAGATAAGACTAAGGATAAGGCCAATAATGTAGAACCATAAGGCCATGTTATAAGAAAGCGGAAGCCATTAACGGATTTTAAGCAGAGGAACAACAAGATTTCCTACTGGATGCTGGTAAAGTGGACAAAGCAAGCAAGAGAAGAATCAGGGAGACAAGCTGGGGACTATCACAGTAGTTCAGGTGGAAAAGATGTTAAGTTATTCAGAAATTTGGATGGAGATAAAGAGAAGGGGACAGATTTGTGACACGTGTATCTTGAAGGCATAATCTTATAATTAGTGTATAAGATGCGAGGGCATGAGGTAAAAGGGGATGATATCAAGCCCAGACATCTAAACTGAGTGAATGAATTACTCATAGGGACAAAAATCAAAGAACTAAGGTTGGAGACATAGGATGAGAACTGAAAATTCTGTTTTGGATATGTTAGGTTTGATATTTTTATTAGACACTGATGTGGTGGATATAAGTTAGGTAAATATAAGAGTCCAGAGTTTGGCAAAAGCATCCAGGTCTGAGGTGGTGGGGTAGCAGTCAGCAGATAGGTGTTATTTAAAACTGTTAAACAAAATGAGATCACCTAGGATGGAGACATAGAAAGAAAATAGAATAAGAACTAAGACCAAAGCTTGAACATGTTGACAGTTAGAGGCTGAAAAGAATATAGGCCAGCAAAGGAGAATGAGAAGAAGCAGCAGCCAGTGATGCAAAATAAAAATCAGGACATTTGAATATTAGCAAATTCTGTGACTCTTTTTTTTTTTTTAATTTTTTTTTCAACGTTTATTTATTTTTGGGACAGAGAGAGACAGAGCATGAACGGGGGAGGGGCAGAGAGAGAGGGAGGCACAGAATCGGAAACAGGCTCCAGGCTCTGAGCCATCAGCCCAGAGCCTGACGCGGGGCTCGAACTCACGGACCGCGAGATCGTGACCTGGCTGAAGTCAGACGCTTAACCGACTGCGCCACCCAGGCGCCCCTCTGTGACTCTTTTTTTAAAAAAATCTATCTAGACTCTCACTTCTCGATATATCCATTGCTTCCCCCTTTGTCCAAACCTCCTCCATCTCTTGCCTGAATTGCTAGAATAGCTTCCTGCTTCCACCCTTTCTCCTCAAGAAGCCAGGTGATCCTGGAAATACAAGCGGTTGACATCACCCCTCTGTTCAAAACCTTGCTTTGGGTCCCCCCATCTCATCTAGAGTTTAAAGTCAACCTTTTTTCCATGGCCCCAAAGCCTTGGACAGTTTGCGCCATTATCTTTTTGATCCTGTCTCTTTCCCTTACCCACTCTGCCTCTGTTGCACAGGCCTCGTCACTGTGCCCCAGGCACAGCTGGCCCTCCCCAACCTCGGTGCTTTGCACTGGCTGCTCCCCCTGCCAGGAATGCTCTTCCCCCAGAAGTTATCATGTTTTCTCACCTCCGTCAGGTTCTTTGCTTGACTATCACCCTTGTGGTGAAATCTTCCCTGAACTCCCTGTTTAAAATAGGAACCCCCGTTCCCGCAACTTGCCTTAATTTTCTTCCTTGCTTCATTTTTCCATAGCATGTAGCAGTAGCTGATGCCTTATAAATTGTATTCATTTATTTACAGTGTTGTTGCTTGAGTTCCCCATGAGGGCAGGATTGTTTTTGTTTGTTTGTTTGTTTGTTTGTTTGCTTTAGTACCTACAATTCCTATCACATGGGCAGTCAATAAACATTGGTTAAAGAGAACCCCATCAATTAAAGTATTGCAAAAAGAAAGGATTCAACTTTACTGAATACTGCTGAGAGATTGAAGATGCTGGTATTTGGCGAGACAGAGGCCACTGATGATCTTGACTAAAGCCATTTTGTGGAGTTGTGGAGACAGACTCACTGGAACTTGCTGAAGAGAAACCAGAAGTGAAGAAGACCATAATCTGAACATAGACACCTCTTTTAAATAGTTTCACTTTAAAAGACAATAGAGAATGATGGGGCGCCTGGTTTGGCTCAGTCAGTTGAGCCTCCGACTTCGGCTCAGGTCATGACCTCACAGTCTGTGAGTTCAAGCCCCGCATCGGGCCCTGTGCTGACAGCTCGGAGCCTGGAGCCTGCTTCAGATTCTGTGTGTGTCTCTCTCTCCGCCCCTCTCCCACTCGTGCTTTGTCTCTCTCTCTCTCTCTCTCTCTCTGTCTGTCAAAAATAAATAAACATTTAAAAAAAATAAAAAAACAAGACAGAGAATGAAATGATAGCTAGCTAGGGAGGTACGGGACAAGAAGATATGTTTTCTCATAGGAAGATGCAAGACAGAGGAGCAGTTCATGGGGCGGAAGGAACAGAGTTTAATTACTGGGACTGAAACATTTGAAAGGCAAGTTCTGCTACGAGCATTACAGCTAACATTGCAATGTTTTCCTAATATTGTCATAATATCATAGTGTATCTTTCCATTCAATAATTAATGAATTACTGAATCCTTAGTGCTCCCACAGCTCTGTTTTTATTTGTAACTCTAAGGAAAGGCTTGTTCTGAATATAACTTCAAAGACAAAAGTAACTGTCAAGTATCAGTGGCTAATTAAAACAAAATGTGGAAAGTGCTTTAATGTCTATAATTTGAAATATCTCATTTTATGTACTCTTACACCTGCAATCCTTGCAGGAGCCTTTGATCAAAAATGGGCAAAATTCTGAAGGACTTGGCATGCGTCATTACGATTCTATTCTTTCATTTACCGATTTCTTTCTCCAATAGGTACATTTTAGAATTTAGCTTTCCGCATCGGTCAATGAATACCATTTACTAAAGGTTAGTTTCAATACCTTGAATTGGGTTCCTTGGAAAGACATTGATACAATTCTTATTGTTACAGGGCTTAGAATTTTATTGGGGAGATATCATATCTTCTATATAAAGTTTTGTACACAAAATAGTACTGGTGATACAAGTTCCAAGTCCTTACTGTGTATGCTAAAAGAAAATACACTTAGGTGGTGACAAGAGTGACATGAAGATGATCCTTGTACCTACTCAACATCTGTGTGCTAATACCCAAATCCACATCTATAGTCTGTGGAGTGGCCAACTCATCCCAGTTTTCCCAGGGCTTTCCTGATTTTGGCACTGAAAGTCCACTGAAAAAAAACATAATCCAAGGAAACAAGAAGGCTGGTCAAACTTCCAGCCTGCTCTATATTCAAAGATTCAACTGGACATCTCTATGTGAGAGCCCACAGATGTCTTGCTTTCAAGAGGACCAAAACCACATTTATCCTTACTCCCTAGAAAACTGCTTTTCTGTTTGTATTTTCTACCACAGTAAATTCTACCACCATCTACCCTGAGGATCATGCTAGATACCAGGCCTTTATTTATTTTTTTTAATTATGTTTATTTATTTTTGAGAGAGAGCACAAGTGGGTGTGGGGTGGGCAGAGAGAGAGAGAGAGAGAGAATCCCAAGTAGACTTCATACTGTCAGTGCAGAGCCCAACATGGAGTTTGAAGCTATGCACCGTGAGATCATGACCTGAGCCAAAACCAAGAGTTGGCCACTTAACCAACTGAGCCACCGAGATATCTCTATTCTTAATTTCCTTTCTTTATCTCATGCCTCATGTGATATGTCCTTAACAGGACATGGATCCTTCTTCCAAATTCCTTCTCATTCTACCTTTAGCTCTCAACATTGATATCAAAATCCTCTAACTGGATTCCCCACCTCATTCTTGGTACTGGGATAAACATAGACATTTAGACCCATGGGAAAGAATTGAAATCCTAGAAGTAATCTCTCTCACAAACAGTAAACTAATATTTCTCAAGGAAACCAAGAATACTCAACAGGGAAAAGATATTCTTTTCAATAAGTGGAGTTAGCAAAACTGGGTAATCACATCCAGAAGAATGAAATTGAACCCCCATCTTATGCCACTTAAAAACTGGGCTCAAAATGGATTAAAAACTTTTTTTTTTATTTTTTTTTCAACGTTTATTTATTTTGGGGACAGAGAGAGACAGAGCATGAACGGGGGAGGAGCAGAGAGACAGGGAGACACAGAATCGGAAACAGGCTCCAGGCTCTAAGCCATCAGCCCAGAGCCCGACGCGGGGCTCGAACTCACGGACCGCGAGATTGTGACCTGGCTGAAGTCGGACGCTTAACTGACTGCGCCACCCAGGCACCCCTTAAAAACTTTTATACAAGACTTGAAACCATAAAACTCCTAGATGAAAACATGGAGAAAAGGCCCTTTGACATTGGTCTTGGCAAAGATTGTTTTATATATGACACTGAAAGCACAACCAATAAAAGCAAAAATAAATAAGGGGGACTATATCACTACTACACAGTAAAAACAGACACACACACACACACACACACAATCAACAAAATGAAAAGGTAACTTATTGAATAGAAAAAATACTTTCAAATAATATTTCTGATAAGAAGTTAATATCCAAAATATTTAACAAACTCATACAACCTAATAGCAAACAAACAAACAAACAAACAAAAAAATACCTAAAACCAAAATCGGATTAAAAATGGCAGAGGAACTGAACAGACATTTTTCCAAAGAAGACATAGCAATGAACAACAAACATATGAAAAGTTGTTCAACATCCCTGAGCATCAGGGAAATGCAAACCAAAACCACAATGAGATAACACCTCACACCTGTTAAAATAGCCATCAAAAGAAAAGAGATAAGTATTGGTGAGGATGTGGTGAAAAGAGAGCTCTGTGCACTGTTGATAGAAATGTACATTGGTGCAGCCACTATGGAAAAGGTATGAAGATTCCTCAAAAAAATACAAATAAAGCTACCATTTGAGCTAGCAATCCTATTTCTGGGTATGTATCCAAAGGAAATAAAACCAGTATCTCAATGAGATATCTACACCCCCATGTCTTGCAGCAATATTCACAATAGCCAAGATATGGAAACCACCTAAGTGTCTATTTACAGATAAGTGGATAAAGAAGATATGGTATAAATACATACAAAAGAGATTTTTCAGCCTTGAGAAAGAAGGAAATCTTGCCATCTGTGACCACATGCGTGAACTTTGGGGGCATTATGCTAAGCGAAATAAGTGAGACAGAGGAAGACAAGTACTATATGATTCCACTTATATGTGCAATCTCAAAAAGCCAAACTCGTTAAAACAGAGAGTAGAATGGTGGTTATCAGGGGTTTGGGTGGGGGAAATGAGATGTTGGTTAAAGGATAATAACTTCTAGTTTTAAAGTGAATACATTCTGGAGATGTAATGTACAGCATGGTGATTGTAGTTAATAATACTATGTTATATACTTTAAAATTTCTTAGAGTGTAGATTTTCCATACTCTCATCACAAAAAAAAAAAAAATAAGTGGTATTTATGTGAGGGGATGGAGATTGCTAGAAGCTGAGCTATCTCAGCCTGAGTGGCAGGGCCCGGGCTGTGGACGCATTGGTGACTGCAAGGCGGCCCACGAACAGAGAAGCTTCTTGTCCTCCTGCTTTTAGGTAATTTGGCCTTAATAAAGTACCTGGGGTATTGTCTGTTGGGAATTGCCCTCGACAGGCCCCCTGGGAAAAACACCATTAGGGAAGAAAATAAGGTTCTGCAAGAAATTGTGCGGCCTTACATTTAGCCCTTGCTATCCCCTATGGGAGACTCCTCTACTTACAGGAATGATAGCCTCGTACATTTGCCAGCAAAGGAGGCCAACAAAGGAGAGACAAGGATTTGAAAGCCCCACTCTGGCAACTAAGGAGTGTACCTCTGGTCACAGGTGACTTCAATCCCTAGGCCCACCTGGCCCCCAGGAGGCATTCCAGATGATGATGACTGAACCTGGTCCGTTAAGGTACAGAATGGCTCATTAGTTCCTAGGTGCATTGTCTCTCTGAGAATGTGTGAGGCATGGGTTTCTAAGGTCCTTTCGGCCCCTTCCTGGCACCTCGGACTGAGGCAAACACATTGTTCTTCTGGTCTCATGTGTTTAGGAGGTCATCTCCCTATAACTGTTCCACTTGAGGTGTTGAGAAATGGAGGGCCTTTCATGAGAACAGCAAAACAAATGCTTTATAGACTATAGATAATTACAGATAAACACAGATGCATAATGGCATAATGTAAGAACTTAATCAATAATCAAAGGGTATGAGGGAACGTGACGAGAAAATCGCCATGTTATTTCTTAAAGGTTGATTACACGTAAGAACATTTTTAGAATTAGGTAATGTAAGAGAAACATAGATGACGTATGTTACAAGGAAATCACTAGCGAATATGACGCCACGTTTGCTACAATACAGCGGCCAGATCAACGCACTGCTGTTGTCTGTGTCCATCTTTATTTTAGTTTTTTATTTTAGTTTTGTCTTATTTTCACCGATGCCGTCCATCCTTCGGGAACCCCTGGACCTGTTGGAGCTGGACTCCGGCAGGAGGTGTTAACTAATCATACTCCAGGCACAAGATGTAAGTGTATCAAATCATCATATTGTATACCTTAAACTTATGCAAAGCTACATGCCAAATTAGATCTCAATGAAAGTGGTACAAATAAAGACTAATGATTGATAAACAACAGGTGGTATATATATATGCAACAGAGTATTTTTCAGCCTTGAAAAGCAAGGAGATTTCTGGCACATGCTACAACATGGATGAACCTTGCGGACGTACTACTAAAGGAAAGAAGCTCGTCACAAAAGGACAAATACCGTATGATTCCACTTACGTGAAATACTAGAGTAGTCAAAATCATTAAAACAAAAACTAGAATGGTGGTTGCCAGAGGCTTAGGGATGGGGTCATGGAGAGTTATTCAATGGGCACAGAGTATCGGTTTTGTGAGATGCAAAGAATTATGTGGATGGATGGTGGTGATGATAATACAGCAATATGAATGGACTCTGAATTGTACACTTAAAAATCATTAAGATGGTAAAGTTTAAATTATGTGTATTTTACCACAGTTTGTAAAAAAAAATAGTAAAACAAAAAACCCCAATGATTGCGCAATTATCGTACCAAGTATGAACTGCCTATGTCTATGTGACACTGAAGTGAATTTCTATCATGTTTGATGCACTATTTTTCCCCACATACAGGGTCACTATACTTCTTTACCTTTCCCAGCTGATTTAGAGATTCTGGCTATCCATCTTCCTGCTCAAGTAACCATTAACTCCAGCACATTTCTAAGGGTTTACAACAAGGCTAAAGGACTGTAAGTTCGATTTCTCGGGAGTAGCTTCTCACTAGAATGATCTAGAAATGAGAATGCATAATATTAGAAAAATTTAATTAGGAAGTAAAATTAGAATTATGACTTTGTAGATCCCAGTTTTACTTTCAATATGAGGGTTATGGCGGATTTGAGAGAAACCTCCACTTATCAGAAATTTCACTTTTTAGTACCCACAGCCCATCGAAATGAACTCCAATTTTGCTTCAAGAATACTATGGAAATACCACTTACAACTACAAACTTGTTTTTCAGCTCGTAAAGTTGGAAGTTACCTACATAAAATATACATTCACATGCTTTCTATGTTCTTTTCTGTAGACCATCTAAGATGTGGGAACGAATATACTAGAAAAAAGTTTAAAGATGAATTTGAGGGGTTGGGAGCATATTTTTCAAATTTATCTTCCACAGTAGTGACAAAAGATCTTTCAGGTTGGGGGCTAGGATGGGTGGAGTCCTGTTCACAGAGAAGATCCCTCTCTGGTATAAGTCTAAGAGCTGTGACTTCTCATGTCACATGGAGGCATCCCAAAACAGACAGCTTTTACTTTCTAGTTCTGTGAGAAGTGACACTTTTATTCCTGGCTGATATGCCCAACGTTTCAGAACATCCTGCATCCGCATCCTACATACACTTTCCTCCACAAAAACTTGGAACATAGGGGGGCGCCTGGGTGGCGCCTGGGTGGCGCAGTCGGTTAGGCGTCCGACTTCAGCCAGGTCACGATCTCGCGGTCCGTGAGTTCGAGCCCCGCGTCGGGCTCTGGGCTGATGGCTCAGAGCCTGGAGCCTGTTTCCGATTCTGTGTCTCCCTGTCTCTCTGCCCCTCCCCCGTTCATGCTCTGTCTCTCTCTGTCCCAAAAATAAGTAAAACGTTGAAAAACAAAATTAAAAAAAAAAAAAAAACTTGGAACATAGGGGGACAGAATGATGCAGCCAACTACACCCCCTTCTTTTTTCTGCTTCTTGTCTCCCATTTGCTTTCCAAGTGGAAAAGGACAAGAAGAAATAGCTACAAAAAATGGCTTAGAGATGCCTTGAATTTTCCTAACTGCTCTTGGTTAGAGCATTTCACTAAGAATCAAAACTAAGGAACCTTGATTATGGCTTTGAAACTCACACTGCATACATGTATAAAACAGGTACATTTTTAGTGAGGTGTGTGATGTCAGGATCTGACTATTGCTCAAGAATAACCAAGTCCATGTGAATCAAACTAAGACCAAATGAAAAATTTTATTAATACTCTGGGTTAAAATGTTAAAATACTCATATAAAAGTTTCACAAAGAACAAGACAATTGAAGTAGGACACATATCCCCATGAGTTTTATAAAGGATATTCAATGTCTTCTAATAGCTTGAAACATTGTGCCAGTTCACAAAACTCTTAAAAGCCAGAGAAATAATATTTTCTTCTGTAGATCCCACAACAGGGGCTTTACTAATTCTGTCTGTAGTAATCAGAGAAATTTTCATGATTGAAATAACAAACGTGCTGGGCCTAAATAGATGACGTTTTAGGTACAGCGATAAAGAAATGATAGTTTAGAATGAGGGTATTAATTTCATAAAATCACAGAGATGTGAATTTGGATGCGGTGAATAGTGAGATAGTATTTCTTATAATTTCCAACCTTTCCCCAGATTAACTTCTTTCCTATGCACATATAAGTTAAAAATGGATTTGGCTATAAATAAGGCAACCATCACATTACTTAGAGTGACTTAACAAATACAGATGTCTTTTATAGAAAAATATCTAGAGATAGGTTGTTTTTAGATTCTTTTTCTGTCCTACTTTACCATTTTTTAATATGTTGATTTTCTTTTGAAAATCCGTTGTCCCTTGGTTGAAGGTGACTGCTATCTCTTCAGACACTGTCTGTATTCAAGTCAGAAAGGAGTCAGATAAAACTTTGCCAGTCAATGTAAGGGGAAGAAGTTTTCCTCAGCCGTATTAGATTCCCTGGCTGAGTCTGAAAATTAAACCGACAAAGACAGAGTAACGTAAGGAAAGCATACTAATTTATTTATATGAGTTTTATGTGACACGGGAACCTTCATAAGGAAGCAAAGACCTGAAGACACAAGGAAAGGTCGGTGTTTTTATGCTAACTTTGATGGAGTGTGGACTGTCACATATAAATATGATAGGTCAAAGAGTTTGAATTAAGTGTAGTAAATTGGGAAAAACTTAGTAGGACCTATTTGTTCAGATTCTTCCGGCATCCCTTTGTCTTCAGAAATGAGGATGCTCCTTTTCCGTAGGCATCAGGAGAGCACCCCTCTTCTGAAGGTTTTACCACCTATTTCTGGGGAGATAGGTGAGCGGAAAATCAGAGTGAACTTCCTGCTTCGGCTATTCTTTCAAACCCCTTCGGCTTAAGTATTCAATATGTTCAGGTGCCATATGTGGGCGTAGTGTGCCCTGAGCCCCATCACCAGCCAAATCTGTAGCTTTATATCAGAAAAACTATAGCTTTCCCCAAATTTCCCCAACAGATTTTACTTATCTCATTGGGTAGAGCTGGGACACATGGACTCCCCCACTGCACAGAAGTCTGGGAAACTAGAGAATAAAATGTTTGTATTTGGCTTGAAAACAATGACCAATCATCTTATAAGCTTGGCAAATAGCTGCCCTTAATCACAAGAAAAAAAATTTTTTTTGGTTAGGGAAGATGAGGAAGTAATATCTGCCATATTGTCCCATAATGTGGTTAGTCCTGTCTCTATGCCTATATCTATGCTATTTCTCCAGAATTGAGCATCTTCATTACTCTTCAAAGGTAGGCCACAGTACCAACTCCTTTGTAAGGCTTTCCTATATAATCTATTCCTGATGGACTGGCACTCTTTTTGAAGCATATCACATAAAGCTGCCATTAATTACACCCTGTTTTCAAACTGCTTGCTAATTGCTATGTATATAAAACTTCTCTCCTCAATATAAATTGTAAATAGTGTTAAGGGAGAGAGAATCTGTAGCTTATACTTTTATTTTCCCTTCAATGTCCAGAACAGTTTTGGGCACATACAGTATATAGTAATTACATGAAAATTATTGATTGTTCCAGTTCAATTTTGCTTCACAAATGTTTAGATTCTTAGAGTTGATTAAATCATCCTTCCTTCACTTCCTTTATGCAAGAAAAAAATTCATTGAAACGTGGACATTTAATCAGCATGGTGAATATTTATTGTCCATTCCATGTTCTTAAGCACAGGAAAGCCTCCTTTCTCTCACTTGGATTTAGATGGTACTTTCTCCCCTGTCTCATTCTTGGAGGGGACACAGATCCAAGGCATGGACAATCATCTCAGCCTCATTTACTGATATAACAATGGGCATCAGATCCAAGCCAGGCCAACATAGTTCAATTAAAATATTTTAAAACAAAATATGAAGAAAGAGAAGTATTCCACACAGGAATGTATGCTTTCAGGACCTTTGTGGGTCCCCCCCCAGCTCCCCACAAAATTTCTGCGTTAGCATTCTTAGCAGACAAGAATAAGGCCAACCCGGAGAAAGGCAGAGTCAAGGGAGGGGGAAAAAAAATGAGTCCTGACAATAGCATTTGAATTCTAGGATCTCATCAAACCTGAAGTCTGAATATTTCAATTAGGCTATACATTTTTTTGTGACAACAAACTCCCCTTTGGAAAAAAATTCCCCTTTTGACTTAAGTCACTTTGGGTTGGATTTCTATCACCGACAACTGACCATGACATTTAGATTGATGCTTTCCCTCCTGCACTATGAAGTCTCTCACCAGTCCTGGCAACCCTACACAGCCTGACAGGCTGGAGACAGCAGTGTTCTCAGATCAAAAACTTACTACAAGTTGGGTTCTGCCACTTTCCAAGCTATGTGGCCTCAGACAAATGTGCTGGATTGTGGCTCGTCAGCCTGGCACATCCATTCTCATTTAAGGATGGGCATTACATTTTCCAGACCTCCCTTCCCTGCTTGGTTCTGAGTTAGAGTTAACCAAGAAGAAAGGAATTTGCCTGATATTGGAAGACAGAAGTGAAGAAGACATAACTTTTAGAAAGCCACAGGTGTCAGACATGGTGTGGAACGAAGACAAGGTTTCCTAGTGGGCCCCGGGTTGTCATTGCTCTCTCCCGGTCTGTCTCCAGCTTGCCTCTTTGCCTGCTGGCCCTACCAACCCACCATGGCCCCAAACCCACCTTTACATACTTGCTGTGAGATTACAGAAGCAACACTTTCCTTAGAGGGGATGGTATCCACAGACACGTCCAGAAGAACACATCTTCTCAAACATTCCTGTAAGCTCTCACTTGTCCTTCTGGGCCAGCACTTTATTTGGACCTGGTTACTAACTGTATCTCTGAATTCTACCCCCTCCCCTTCCCTACAGACCTGTGTTTAAATACCCCCTCCACATTTGGAAAATATCTGGTTGCTATACTAAATCTCTGATTCCCAAAGTATTTTTACTGGTTTTGTTTTCTTTATGGTTATGCTTTCTTTACCTCGTCCAACAGGGCCAGTTACTCTTTCAAGCCTTGGTTGCCTTGCCTATAAAAAATGGGTTGTCCTGCCTGACTCACACAACTGTAGTGAGAATCTAGTGACAATGAGGCTGGTGTGTAAACTGTAAATGTGTGGCACTATTGCAGCCTGATTGTTGGGCCTCAGGAGCAGGTGCCTTGGCTCTGGCATGCCCATGCCGGACTTTACTAGCCTCCTTTCTTGGGTAAACAGACCCTCAAAAGACAAAAGAAAGAAAGCAGTTTCTAATGTCAAGCATTTGCCTTAGAAGTAAAAATAAATAAATAAATAGGCAATTGCAGTTGAAATTCTCTTTCAAGAGTGTGTCTCTTCCTTGATCCTTTCAATTTCTTCTCCTTCTTTTTATTCCTAGAAAGAATATGGAGGTTTCCTTATTAGTCACTGATTAACATTAAAATATACCTTTTCCCCTATTATTCCCCATGAGATCCCACAACTCCACCTCCTTCCATTTCAACCTTTTTAATTCTATGCCTATTTCTTTGCATGGAAGATACAAAAAGAATGAATTGTCTAAAACTTCAATCAAATAAATAGCTATTTAAAGTATCTTTCTGAATTTATCTATAGACTCAATCTCGCCCTTTTTAACTATACAAAGCCCTCCTATATAGTTAATTGAAGATTACACATTATACACACACACACACACACACACACACACATATTTAAGCCACTTGTCTTTTTTATTTAAAAATATATATTTTATTTTAAAATATGACTATTTTATATTTAAAATATACATAAAAGCTACTATCCAGTTTTATTTCTTAGCCACGCTTTCATTAGTTGAGAAATCTTAAACAGAACAGAAATGTTAGGGAGAAAGCTATATTTTAACTTGAGCTTTTGCTCAGATTGAGAATTACTCCTCTGATGCAAGCTCCCCTTACACTTGTAATCAAGTATGAAATGGGCATTCTACAGTGAATGCTCCCTTCCTACGCAGTGATTTCCATCAATGTATAATTAAAAGTGGATTTCCTTTTCCTTTTTGGTTGGTGAGAGGGAGGGGCTGGTAAACCTGGTTAAAGAAGGGAGAACAAAGAGAACTTTCATGAGTTCCCCTGCAAACAGTCTATCAGTTACAATTCCTAGTGTTCGAATAGCTGCACCATTCTAAAGAAGTTCTGGAAGAAAAAAAAAGTCAAGCAGGGGGTCCAAGGAAAATTCAACCCGCATGCCAACTAAAGGAAAGAAAGAAAAAGGCAGGGGGAAAAACCCTATCTTTTGTTGTAAAAAGAACTAATGAAGCCGCTGTTAGAACCTTCCACAGTGACACAACGAGGCTATCCTCCCACACGCACTGTGAAGGTGTCAGTCATCCCCCGTAGTGGGAAAAGGAAAAGCCGCGATGCGAAGGAGGCGGCTGCTTTTAGGGTTTGACTTGGGAACTCTCAGTAAGGGCACACTTTGGCCCGTGTGAGCTCCCAGAAGTTAGTGCAAAAATGGGTAAGGTTGTCTACTTGGGTCTTAAAGAAGAGATGGACTGGTGGGGGGTAAAATCCCATTGTCATTATAAATTGCTAATTAAATAATTATCAATTAGTCGGCAGACAGAACTCATTCCAGTGTATTCCTTAGAGAGCTGTCAATAAAGAAAAACAGTAATTTGGGGTTTTTTCCCTATACAATATTCTTGCCTAGAGGTGCTAAATAGAGATAACATATGATATACTCTACCTTAGATGTTTCATAGTGGCTATTATGCATTATTGATCAAAGATAAACACAGTTATAACAAGCAAACATGAATTTCCATTATTCTAGTTACATGGCGTTAATTTCACCATATTAACTGGGCATTTTTCAGTGAACAAGACATTATGTTGTTTATTTTCCAGTAAAGAAAAAAATCCCAACACTAAATTTCCTAAGCTGTCATACTGAAAATATTATGGAAAACAGTGTCAACCATATTAATTTTTAAATCAGAGACTGTATTTCTGCATGTTTAACTGCAAAACTGTTTTATTTAGAACTTCCAGGTATCTTCCTTCATTAGCTAATATTACATAGATAGTTTAAAAACAGCTAGTTATTTTAAAATATAATTAGGAAGAAGCAGACACATTCAGAAGAAACATAAAGAAAAATATATAGTATATAATCACACATAAACATTTACATATGTGTAATACATAATGTAAATTTTTATAATATATGCTAAAATATTATATATATGTATATCTATCATAATCTATTTATCTATCTAATCTATAGCTTTTGTTGAGAATTTAGGATTTAAGTATTGGTACGGTCTGCATATTTGGCAAATGAAAAATCATGTTTGGTTTTCAGAGAATGAGAATTTCTTTTCTTTTTTTTCTTTCTTTTTCTTTTCTTTTCTTTCTTTCTTTCTTTTTTTTTTTTTGAGGCTCGGATCAGGGCCCTGAGCAGAAACAAAACCCAATGAATATGATATTTGGAAAGATGGTAATTGCATTCCTAAGGATTTGAGAAGGATTTTAAGTTTAAAAAAAAAACTAGAAAATTCAGTAGCATGTATGGAAAATAATACATAAAATAAATTTATTTTAGCAACCATTGAGAAAGACATTTTTCTTCATACTGATATTTTCTACTGCAAACCTGCATAAAGGTCCATTTTGTTATAAAAATAATAATATTTTAATGTTTGGCTTTAAAAGACTTAGTTACTCATGATAGACATCTTATTTACACAAACCCAGCCCTCATTATATTCAGTTAATTACCTCACAACAGATAAAAAGGTGTCTCTTGTAACAGCCTGATGCCCCTTCTAGACAATAGTTTACTTTTGGAGACTTGGAATCAATTGACATCTCAAAATCTTAAAAGAGCTTCATTATGGCAAGGTCCTTAATTTGATTTACTTTAAGGAATACTTAATGGTTAAAGGTCCTTACTGTGTTGTTTTATTGAATTCTTGTTCATGGTTCAGGATTGATCCACTTCAGCCTTCCAGCAGGGAGCAGTTTTCCAGGGAGGCCCAGCAGGACTCCAAATCAATAAGGTTAATAGATGTGGGGCCATGCAGTCAGAGGTGATACGACTGGCATTTCTGATGCCAATGAAGACAAGTTCTGGTGTCACTTTTGCGCTGGCAACAACGTCACCCTGATTACCTGGTCCATACGGTTGTCATATGTTAACAAGACTCTGAACGGCCCGTTAATCTGAATTATCTTAAGGGAATCAATTTAGAAAAAATTTTTCCCTCTTCTTTAAATCACTGTCCATGATTTCTGAAACATCAACTGCTCCCTTGGTGTAGAAAACTGTAGTGTTCAGATCTTCCTTGTGTTTCAGTTCCCCCAGCAACAGATTTTTAACTCTATAAAATGTTAGCCCCCACAATGAGAGGGCATTTTGTTATGAAAAGAACCTCATCTAAAGAAGGGGTGTTTAAATAGCAAAATCTGAGAGAGACAACTCAATCTAGAAAACTCTATGTTTGGTAGTCTACATAAAACAACATAAAATATAAACTAGTTAATCAAAGAATGGATGATCAAGTTTTGTTTCTACTGTTCTGTAGTAAGTGTTCCCTTTAAGAAGTCAATAGAAGGGCACCTGGGTGCCTCAGTCGGTTAAGCCTCCAAATTGGGCTCAGGTCATGATCTCAGGGTCCATGGGTTCCAGCCCCGTGTTGGGCTCTGTGCTGACAGCTTGGAGCCTGGAGTCTGCTTCAGATTCTGTTTCCCTCTCTCTCTCTGCCTCTCCCCTGCTTGCCTCTGTCTCTCTCCATCTCTCAAAAATAAACAAATATGCTAAAAACAAATTAAAAAAAAAAGAAGTCAGTAGAAAGTTAGCAATCCCTTCCAACTACTTGCAAAATGTACCATGTATGGGCATGCCACAGGGAATAAAGCAGCTGACTCTAACAGTAGATAGATAGTAGGTAGATGGAAGAGATAGATTCATCTCTTCCAAGACTTCCCATAAATAAGTATGTCCATAAAGAAACAAATATAACATAGAAGTATTAGTTTCACTATTTCCTACTTTTTCAAACCTTTCTTTTTTTCTTTATTTTTTTTAAAGACAAACAAGGCAAACCCAATGAACCATCTAAAGTCTGTAATGCTCCAAGAATTTCCTTGACAAACTACCAGTGTTCACATATCCATCCTGGATGTATGTGTCCAACCTTTGTTTCGTCATCGACTGATTTGCCATATTCTTCAAATAAAGACTTATTACTGGTAAATTTGGAAACATCAGATAAGAGTTATCGTTCTCGTCAGGCAATTTTTGCCAGTGGAAACAGAAGATACCATTAGCAAAGTAAAGCAGCAGATTGAATTACAGTATTCTTTTTATTGTCTCCCATACTCATCAAACCTATTAAATAGTAAAACATATTAGGTTAACTAGAAAATGCTTCAAGTCTGAAGTAAACTAGATTTTTTTTTAATTGCACTGGGAGATTCTCTGTTAATTGAGTTGTAATCAGTTAGTATTGATCATTAGCCCTATCTTTTATGATGAGGCTGTTAATGATGCTGGTGGTGATGATGATGTAATGTGCACACAAAATGATGGAAATGTGTCCTGTTAATCTGAAAAGGATTCGCTTTTATGCCAATTGTATATCGGTTTACATTTGTAACAACCAAGAAAAAGGCAGGAGAGAACATTCTGGGCTTTTAACTAATCTAAAAGGAGGAATTTCCTTAATCGTAAATTACCTTTTCCATTTTAATTTTTGGAATGCTAGCCAAGCCTGTTCTGAAATTGAAATTGTTTGCCTACGATAAATACCATTCTTTTCTTAATGTTTATTATACTTATCTTCTGGAAGGAAAGCAATTCTTTTGCCAGTTGCACATTTTTAAAAATCATGTCCAATTTGAATAAATTAACATATTTTGTCGTCAAAAATTAATTCTAAAAAAGGAACGATAACTAGGAAAGCAATTTAATTGTGTATTTTATAAGAAGAGAGAGAAAAAAAAACTTTATGATTCACAGGGCAGCTCAGTTAATTCGATGCGCTTTGATGTAGATTTGGGGGTCGCTTTAATTTCAAAATATATTTTTTCACTTAATAAGGGAGACAAAAGAAACTTTCAACCCGCATCTCCAGTTTGTTATCTCAGAATGTTTTGGCTTCTCAAATGTGAGAACACGATTGTTTTTATTTCCAGGAGGAGATAATAACACTGAAGCAATAAAAAAGAGTCAAGGCGGCTTGCACAGCACAGGAAGTTCACAGCCAGAGACTTAATTTCTCACACAATGTGCTGTGCAATGGGCCCATTAACATAGATGAATAGGCTCTTTAAAGGTTTTTTTTTCTTCTTCTTCTTCTTCCAGATATGCAGCTGCTGCTGAATGGTGATATGTTAATAAGGTCCTCACTTGCCTATTCTTCAGGTACTCCAGCATTCTCTACCTAGGTAATCTCCATACAGGAAAAGCTATTAGGGGGTTGTATCTGCTACCACACCTTCAATTATATTAACACCTGCACTGATAATCCACGTAAGGTAAACTAGTAGGGGGCCTATGGCCTTAGTCCACCCCTTTCCTCCCTACAAAGTTACATCTGGGTTTGGGGGGGGAGGGGGAGGAAGAAGTAGAAGAAAAAAAAAGGAAAGTCACTTTTATTACACATCAGTGGGAACCTTCTGAAAAAGCTTTCATGCCTAGGAAATTGTTATTTCTTCAAACAGCTGACAGCCTGCGAGGAAACTCTTAATGGAAACCCAGCTCCTGCATTGTTATGCATGGCCCTCATGTAGATTCAGGGGGGTGGATTAGGTTAGCTTCCAAAGGGTCTATTGTGTGTAGCATTAATTTGCAGGGCTCTTGATATTTGAGTTTGAAGTTTTATAACCTCAGTGTTTACTTAGATGAACTACATCCTAGGTTTGTTTATTTCCGTCTGCGGTCTCTTATTTCCTAGTAAATGTTACATTTATATTTGTTAACAGCAAGAATGTTGTTATAAATTTGAAAGAAATAATTACACATGCTTACATTCATTCATTTTAAAGCCTTGATCCTGGCCCTCCAGGGTCACCCTTCACTGTTAAGTCTATGGAAGATTATACAGATAAATTCATTTTTCAAGAACATTCACGGCACCCAGTTAAACAGCAGCATGAAGACAATATAGTTTGGAATGAATGCTTAATTATAACCGGTCCCAAAGTAGTAACTTCCTAAGAAATTAACTAAACCTTCTTTCTTTCATGTAGCAATATTGAAATACATGCCCCCTCCCCAAATTTGTGCCTTGTACTTCCAGATGAACAAATCTGGTATAGAATTCATCATCATTTTCCTGTTACTGTTTGAGTATGGGTAAAGGTCAGTTGCAATTCTGTAATGACGAATTAAAAAAATATATATGTATTTCCAAATTGCTATTTGCAAACAACGTTGTGTGGTGTTCTTGACATAAGAACCCCTCTAAAGTCTCATCTCCCAAGATTAAATTGCAAACTTACATTCAGAATCTTTTTCAACACCACCCCTAGCCCTCCTTCTCCTCCCTGGATTGTATAGGCAGTTGCTAACATGAATTTAAAATACAATATGAATGGCTGAAGGGGAAAAAAGGCATGCCCATTGGAACCTACCCTGGTCTTAATCTGGATTTAGGAGATCCATTGAATAGAAGTACATTATGCTTGAAACAGCTGAAGTTTCTATTATTTTAAAACCTTTTTGATAGAAAACAACACCAATTGCATGTTGACTATTTTATTGCACATTTTCTGCTTTTGGTTAGATTTTTGACATTTTACAGATAATTTAAAATGTCAGTGTTCATGGAATTAGCCATGTTAGAATTTATATTTGAAAAGTCTTGTGATACAGTGGTGAGATTATTTATTTTCTTAAACGTCCAAGACCAGGAACCTAGTTCTGTCTCCAAGTACCTTGTATTTGGTCTTTGAACCTCTTAACTTTTTCATCTGTAAACATTAGAGTGGCGGTCTGATTTGTAAGGCCTCTAGGCAATTAAGTCCTATGATTTTCAGCACAATATACTACTTCTTTCTTATAGAAGGAACTCCCGATAAAGCTAACATACCTCGATCTCCCCTACTGTCAATAATGAGATTTGCCAAACTTGATATAATTCCCAAGTTGTATATTTATTACTGCTGCTTATAGCCATCACTAGTTTTTCACTGCCTATTCATTCTTACTTTTTTACTTCAAGGGAAAACTGCTGATTGGCAAACCGTTGTTAGAAACACTGGCAGGCGCAGCCTAAAACAGACGGGCTCATAGTAGTGAAACCTGGAAGCAAACTTTTAAGATTTGATTCCACTTAGCCTGGCAAGTAATTGTGGCAGACAGGTCTTATTACTGCTACATTGTTGACTGTTTTTCTTTTCGACATGCCATTCTCCAGGCTGTTTCTGTGTACCCTGGAAGGAATCCATCCAAAAATGGAACTTAATCGATCCAGCAACTATTTCTTGAGCACCTATCTGATACCAGGCATTGTGCTATGTCTTGGCGATACAGGTATCTGTGAGAAAGACATGACCCCTGCCCTTGTGTGGACTATTTTGGAAACAGTACCTATCATACTGTAAACATGTGCTTACTGAATGAATGAAGGCACATATTACATACAAATGAATGAATAAAGCATACCCTTAATGAATGTTGTGCTTTGCCTAAGGCAGATGATATATAGATCCAGTTCAGCTCAGTTTATTGAACACCTTCTATGTCCCAGGCATTGGGGTTAGCCTTGGAAATTTTTACTAAGGAAATAAGACACCAGCAAAAGTTATTATAGCAAGGTGGGAGCCATTGTACGGATTATGCTCTTAAATACTTGCCAGTAGACAAACATTTCCCATCCAAGTACTAACCAGGCCCGACCCTGCTTAGCTTCCGAGATCAGACGAGATCGGGCGCGTTCAGGGTGGTATGGCCGTAGACAAGTAGACAAACATTTCAAGTGCTATGATGTACATGGAAGGGCTGGCTCATGTATGTTTCATTTAGTACAGGTTTGATCTTGGTCTTAAAGTTGTTATAGGAGTTATGTACGTTTATCATAGCGTGGGGAAAACAACAATAAGAAAATATTAGGACCTCAAATGTCACTCACAAGTTTGATAAAGGACTCTGTGGCCCATTACACGGTGCTAAAAGGCAGAAAGAAAGAAAGAGAAGTCAATTTTTATTACTGCACAGTTATGATAAAAGTGAAAATGACCATGATGCTTTCAGCCATCTTTTATACTGGGCTTAAGAAATGCCAAATTTTGTCCTTAATGTTCCTTTTTTTTCCCTAATGTTTATTTATTTTTAAGAGAGAGAGAAAAAAGAGGCAGCACATGTGTGACTGGGGGAGGGGCAGAGAGACGGTGGGGGGAGGGGGGGATCTGAAATAGCTGTGTGCCAACAACAGCGAGCCCGATGTGCCTGGGGCTCAAACTCAAGAACCTTGAAATTATGACCTGAACCAGAGTCAGATGCTCAACCAAATGAGCCACCCAGGCACCCATGTCCTAAATGTCCCATGTGCATTACCTAATTCAGTTTTTCTGGTAGCCTTTGGAGACAGGTAATATTATCCCATTTTACAGGTAAAGAAACTGAGGTTCAAAAGAATGAGGTAACTTGCCTAAACCACAAAAGTGACAAATGATAGAACTGAAATTCAAAGACATCAAGTTTCCCTTACTTCCCAATCTTTCCTCTTAATCACTACATTATCCTTGTGGTCGAAGCCCTCTAGCTATCTCAAGTCTACTAGTTGCTAACTTTGTTCTTCGTGCAATTCCTTAGGAGACTGCTGGTTACAAACATTAATTGCAGCTTAGTACAAGAACAGTTTTCAGGACTGCAATCCATCAAAGAGAATTTTGTTAAGCTCTTATCCAAAGTCTGGAAGTATAACTTTTGGAGCAATATTAGAGACTTCTAATGGAATATCCAATATAAGTGTCTCCTTATTAAAAGTAAATGTGTGTGTGTGTGTGTGTGTGTGTGTGTGTAATATCGTTGTGAGAATAAGATGAAGGAGATGGTAATGATTAAACAGTGGGTTTATGGAACTTGCAAACTGACCTGTTTAGAGAATGACACCTGCACGCCCACATCATTGCAGAAAGTATGAGAGTTTCTAAATCTGAATGAGGAACATAAAGGAACACATAATATTTTTATTTTCCCAAAAGGCAAATGTAATACAGGGAGGGAAGGATGGAGAAAGGCAGCTGCAAGCAGGCTGGGATTAAATGTCTGATCCACTACTTTGACAACTGTAAAAACATATTTGATCACTGATGTCATTACTGGGAAGGCAGATATCACGCTATGGGTTTGCAGACAACACGATCCCTTCATGCTTCTAGAATTGCCATTCCCTGGTTACTTTACTAACCGGAAACTTACTATCGCAATTTGTTTACAGTTAGAACCACATATTAGTAAATTGGTATATGTACAAAGAAAATTTGGACCTAGTTTTCGTTAAAATTTTTGTTGAAGACAGTAACTGTAGTTTTGATCTTCTTCTTTTTTTTAAATCACAAATAAAACTAATGTTAATTGCTATCAAAAGGAAGACGTAAGGAGTCATTTCTATTTAATCATTTCAGGGTATAAGTAGATACAAATAATGAAGTAACTATATATTTGTGAAGTTTAACAAGGGAGCATATATTCCCCTATTTTTAACAGAATTTCAAAACATCCTTCTGATTTTCATTGCCTCAATATAATTTAGTTGACAGAGAAGGTGATTTGATGCCTAATGGTTCTGGAAACAAATACTTGCTATCACAGTTACTGGGTGGCCGTAAGGCGACACCTTTAGCACTAGGCCCTATATCAGACAGGGATGCGAATGCCTACCTTTCAGAGTTGTAGCCAAGAGTTCAAAGAATACGGATAAACCATTGAGCATAGTGCTTATACTAAGTGCTGACTAACTTGTGTTCACATTTTAGTAATAACCAGGTGCCTGAGAAACCAAGGCCCCAAGAGAAGAATGACAATGAAGGATATCAGTAGTAGAAAAGAAATTGTAATTGATGAAAAGATTATTTTAAATGGCCAGTACTGGTTGACGGAATAAAGATGTCAAAAGCCAAAATATTAGAAGATAAAGACACTCAGTAGAAAAGTTTGTCTCTATAGCACTATTCTACTTTTGGAATTGTCTTTTTACAAATAAGCACCATGTCCCAGAAGAGAGAAAAAAAAACAACCCCCCCCCAAAAAAGAAAAAAAAAACCAACAATATAAAAGTATGGGGAAATTAAACAAAAACAAGAAAATTAGATTAAATGTGGAACTTTTGTCAAAGAGCAGTTGAACAATACAAAGAGAACAATATGATAAAACAAAAACCCTGGGAAGTCTTGAAAAGAAAACAAAAGAAAAACAAAGACACATGGGAAAGACAGAGGAAAAAGCGTACACACAGAGAATGCAGGGTTGAGGTGTACATATGTTCAAGCTGGAAGAACATGCACCATTCTGCTTTTAATTCTGACGGCAAAAAGATACCTGAATTGAGCAGAGTTATTATAAGAAAAGGGCATACACGATGTCAGAAAGCAACGCTTTTCCAATTCTCAAGTTAGAACAGAAGCCTATGTTTAAGCATGATATATGTGTCTGTGTTTTAAATGCATATGGAATTCTGGGTTTGGGGCATAAAGAAATCACTTGATTTCATTATGAATTTACCCATCTGGATGCCAGAAACGGGAAACTTGATTGTTTGCTCATCCACCCAATTAAAGAAGATACAGTTTTCAAATTGCAGTTGTATCAGAAGACGAAGTAGAGGTCTGATCTACTTAAAAAATCTGTTAAGGATCATTTTGCTGACTGGATAAAACAACAACAGCAACAAAAGTGTTTCCAGCCATACAAAAAGACACCTAAAAATTCTTTGGGGATCAATTCTTTCCCTTCTATAGCAAAGTAGCATGTGTATATCTACCACAAATCTACAGGCAAATAGACTTGTTCCTGTTCACTTGTCCTTGCAATGAAGCATCTGCTCACTGTGTTTTGTGTTGTTGTTTGATTGGTTGGGTTTTTTTGCTGTTATATTTTTGCCCAAATGCTCCAACTCAAAACATCATCCCATCACCTTTTTTAGTTGTTAAATCTTCTTGTCCTTGTGGCTACATCTCTACGATCTCGTTAACAAACTAGTTCTGCGTGCCCTGAACACGGAGACCCCTCGTCTGCAGCTGGAGGCAGCTCTCTGCTCAGCCTGCAGTGCAGCGTGTCACAGCCAGGCGACATAGTCACTGAGCACTAACTTCTATTAAATCCAGGCAGACTGTGAGAACCATATCGGGACTGCATCAAGACATGAGAGAAGCAAAGGTAATTCTTCTGTTTCTAAAAATCAAACATTTCCATCTGGAAGGGACAGACCAGCCAAGGGGTGGGGGTGGTATGTTCCGTGTCAAAACTGATCAGCAGGGAAATAGACGTATCCATCAGCTGGGAAATAAATTGGAAACACAGAAAGAGAAGAGCCTCTGTTAATTTTTGTTTGTTTGTTTACGTGAAAGTCTCATACAAAATGAATGCGTTGGCTTTAGGATCGTTATAAAAAGAGAGCGTTGCTAGTGAAGGTTTTGTTACATGAGACGTACACTGCAAGGCTCATATCTGGTAATGATAGGAGTTTTTGTCTTTCTGAGATCTCTAAGTTGGAAAGGACTTTAGAGATCATCCGCTTTGTCATGAATGATCACATCTAATACTTTTCTTTTTTTAAAGGGGTAGCTGCAAAGTTTTGGACCAGGCCTCTGCAGGCAACTGGAAGCACAGTGTACCCAGGTGGTGGGTCTCGTCTGTGGCAATATATTTTTCTGTCTGTCCAATTGAGTATGGCTGTAAAGGGAATAAAACCCATGTAATCTCCAGCAGTGACAATTTAATCAGTTGTATAAGGGGAAGAAGCAGAGTCCCCTCATTTTCATATTTGCATATTTGATTTTTGCATTGGGGAATAGAGGTTATGTTTTTCTATTACTTCCCATTCAATTTTGATATTTAACTCTTTTATGAGCAAATTTGTGCAGTGATAGAAAATACTGAGTTAAATCGATCTAAGAGAAAGATTCCATTTCTGCAATGAGGCACTTGATGCAGCATGCTTTGTGTAACATTTTTCCCCCACAAAGAATCTATATGCCAAACATGGCTTGCACGCTCCCGGCTTCTGCACGTGATGCATCCGCTATTAACATTCAGAGATCCACCCTGAAAATGAAGGCAACTGTTTGGAGAACAATGCAAAATGATGAGGACTATACCATAATGCTCCCCTTTTTGGTTAATATTTCGTAAAATCTTAATAGCTGCATCTATTTCTGAGAAAGTAGGGTTTCTAAAATAACTTACATACAGAGGGGTCAGTTTTTATGAGGTTATAGAGGAGCAATAAATACAGTTAAATTAATAAAACTTCATTGTGTTTTACAATTAACAGAATATTATTGCCCATAATGTAGTAACAGATTATAGGGTAGATTTTAAGATAAACAAGATGCAAGTAATTTGAAATCATCATCAATTATCCTTGTGTGACTCCCATGAGTATATTAAAAATCTATTCAAAATGGCGTTGGATTTGAATTACTGGAACATGGATAGCTGTTTTTTATGCATCAGTGAATGTTTGCTTCCCCTTCTATAAGCCTCAAAAGTATGTTGGGTAATTAAAAGAAGAGAGGGGCTAGTATTCTATTTGCTTAATGATTTAGAATTTCTTTATAAAAAGTGAACTCTGAAGCCAACATTTCACTGGAGAGGGAAGGAATAATGATTTTGGTTCTATATAGTTTTACAAGAAGAGAGAAAGCATAAACAAAAGTTTTGAAATGTTGTATGCATTAAAGTTAATCTATAGATATATTCATACACATATGTACACATGTGTATGTCTGTGTGTGTGTGTGTGTGTGTATATATATATATATATATATATATCCTAATTGTTAACAATCACATTCTATGAGAAGGATTACTAGATATGGAATTCCGGAATTCTGAAAAGATAAGCCATAGCATTTTGTTAAAAAGTAGAGCAGATTGTCTATTTAATTTACATCCATGAAAAAGTACATCAGTAGAGTATACAGGCATGTAAATCATTAGATGACAGGTATAAGATGCTTTGGGGGTGAGCACGGCTTCGCATTAAATTCAAGCACATCATATGTCAAGTTTTGAATATGTTCTTGTTTATTTAAATCTGCATTCTGATGATCACCCTTTCAAAGAGGTTGCAAATATATGAATATGTGATCCAATGATTACGTATTCAAATTAACCCCGTTTCTTTGAATATGGTCTAATGATTGAATGATCCCCCAAACACTGCAACTCCTCAGGGAAATACGCTGATGCCTCAGCACATTTTCTCAAGGCCTGGAGAGTACTAGATCTGCCAAGGAGTGCCTTGAAGCATGGAAACTCTGCTCTACCTAAACACAAGTCCTAGGCTTTAATCACAATGGCTAGGTTCACACTAAAGCAATTAACCATATGATTGCTTTCGCAGGAGCCTAACCTCATCAGTATCTTTCCTTCCGGCAAACTGACAAGGCTGGATATAGTCAGACTCAAGTGGATTTGATTGCCTAAGAGGTAGAGGTCTCTGAACACACAGTCCCAAATGCAGAGTAGGAATATTCATCTTCAATTTATTTTTTGAGGTTGCCTTTCACAATTTACCATTTCACATTTAAATGTAAATGATTAAGGTAAAATAATTGTTCCATTAAAGAATCAAGAGTTGAGAAGTATGCTCAGAAAGAAGGTGAAGACCAAATATTAATGATCTGTTTTATAGTTTGTTGTTGTTTTGTGTGTGTGTGTGTGTGTGTGTGTGTGTGTGAGTGTGTGTGTTTGGTTTTGGTTTTGGTTTTGGTTTTGTTTATTTGTTTTGTTCTTTTTGGGCTGAGGTTGAGGGTGAGTGAGCTATGATAGCTTGTGAAAGCTAAAATAATAAAATTGACTTTGAAAGTTTGAAAATGATAAAAATGCCTAAGGAATGTAATTTGTAATCAAATAGGTAGCTTTGGATAAGGTTAGAAAGTATGAGTGTGCATGTGCTCATGTGTATGTGCACATATGAAAACATATGTACATATGCCTGTGTATTTTTCAGGCTTATTTAACTGTATGGCTGTAGTAGTCTTTTCTGGACTTGGTAATACATCAGATGTGAACTTGAAGCTTTCTAGTACCCTCTTCTTGGTAACCTAATGGGAAGTTTCTGTTGATATAACAAGATTTTGGGTTACTATCTATTAAAATGATTTCTCCAAGTGAGCTATTAAAGGATTTCCAATGTTTTCCTAGCTTAAAAGCTGAATATGAATACAAGATCTGAGCAACAGTTTTCCAGTGAGTTTGCCATTTCTCAGCACTCTTGTAGATTATTCTAAATATTCCTCCAATGCAATTAAAATGCTATAGATAACAAGGACTCACCGGGGCTGTATTCCATCCTGGAATGCCAATGTACTTATTGCTATGAAAAACTTGTTGAAATCATGAGATGGTTCCCCAAAAGATTTCCACAATTTGGAATCCAACAGTGATTTTCATCATCTTCAGTGAAAGAGAGTGTATCTATGGAATTTTAGTTTTGATGATGTTGGGAGCCTCCTTAGTAAAAGCACTTATACAATTAAAATGGAGATTTTTTTTTTCTTTGAGGTGTTAGGATGATTTGACTTGAATCAGAGAAGACTTTATGAAAGTTGGTAAAATCTTTTTTTTTTCCCCAAATCTTACTTTTAGGCACCCAACTGCAATGCTTTCTCATGTTCACATAGTTGGATGAATGATCAGTTTATCCAGTAACCTGCCAAATTGTGTCCCAACCAAAGTCCACAATCATTTTGGCTCCTCACATTCAAAGCTGAACGTTCTGAGCATCTGGATGATCTCTTGCTGAGTGTCTGGGACATAAGGTAAAAGCACCTAGGGATCTGAGGGAGAACCCAATTCTCTCACTTTCACGGAGAGAACAAACCCCATGGAAATGAAAACATATTTGTCCTTGTAATCTATAGAGCCCGTCCATCTATTTCTTTTCCTCTTTTCTGTTCTTAAAAATACATAAACATATATAAATAAATGCAAGGAAAGTGGTTATGCAAAACTTTTGGCAATGCGGAGTATAATTACAGCCTGTTGGAGGATTGATTGAAAGATAAATGTGCCCGCACCCTCCTCTCATTTGCTGCTGGTTGCGTAGAAGAGGCTGAATCTCCCAGCCCAGGGCTTGCAGTGCACTTGCCTCCTTCAGCTATTCTTGGCTGTGGATTCCCCTGTGCTCTTTGTGCACTTTAAGTTTAATTTTGCATTTAAAAACTCAATTGGCTCATCTGTTAAGCATTAAGCAGCTCCCTTTTGAGCCACAGGGGGAGCCCTGGGAAAACCCACAGCTGCTGGAACATGGAAAATGGGTTTAAAAAAACAAAACCATTTTGAAACTTTAAAGCATTTTAGCAGCCGTGGATTTCCCAATCCTTACCCCCCAAATGGTTCATCTGTTTAACTTTTATCTGGTATTGGAAAACACAAACCAGAGCATTAAATAGCCCTCAAATGACTTTTTGTTTAATACAAAATGAAAGTAAAAGCTAAGCAAGCCATGTGGGAGGATCTTTCAGAGAGCTATGGCCTGGAATACCTGCAAGCATATTCTCCCTCCAGTTACAGAAACGATTCTGAAATCCAGTCATGCCTGTTAGAACCACAGCCTTTCCTCCCCTCACTTGGCCCCCACCCCCACAAAGAAAGCGGGGTAGGGAGAGTAAACAGGTCCCAAACATGTCCAAATCCCAGTTTATAAAAGGCCAATAACATTGATGGAAAAGTTAATAGGCTGGGAATATTAATGACAAGCTCAAGCAAGATTTTAGGTTTCATAATGATTTGTCATTGACTAAAAACTCATGTTTAATTACAGTTGCACAGGCTCTAGATAAACCAAGATCATTCTTGTTTTTGCCATGTTTCCCCAACATTCCCCTAACTAACCTGAAGTTTTCCTGTGGTAGGGCCTGAAGTCCCGTGGGTAGATACCAATTCCTTTGAATGATAGGGGTCTAAGACCCCTATTCTTTGGAAGAGTGACAACTACAAGCCTGTTACATACTAACAATACCTAAGAGAGGAACTCTCACAAGGACATTGGGAAGACACACAAGAAATCATTCATCTAAGTTATTTGCATGGCTTTTGCCCCGATGAGAATCACTGAATTCTCATATAGAATTCTTTTGTTTTATTTCTTAAGCCATAAGGACTATGAGAGTCAAATCAGATGAATAAATGAAGCCCAGAATATAATTCACCCAAAATCCTTCATTTGAATGGTCAATGTGGTTTCAAGAGTAAAACTGTATAATTCCTGATTCCCAGTCCAATTTTTGCCTTAGGATTTCCTCTTTTGAGATGTCCATGTTGCTTGGTGTGGGGATGGAGTGGTTAGTTTCTTCTGGAGAGTTTTCTACTGTGTGCTTTTAAATAAACATTGTATTTTCAAAGTCTTCAATTTCATATTTATTTCATATTATTTTCTTCTATCTCTCTCTGTCCAAGATATCCATGAATATTTTCTTTTTTTTTTTTAATGCTTATTTATTTTTGAGAGAAACAGAGAGGCAGAGCTTGAGGAGGGGAGGGGCAGAGAGAGAGGGAGACATAGAATCCGAGGCAGACTCAAGGCTCTGAGCTCTCAGCACAGAGCTGGACGTGGGGCTTGAACCCATGAACCGTGAGATCACGACCTGAGCCAAAGTCAGATGCTTAACCAACTGAGCCACCCAGGCCCCCTGAATGTATTTTTTAATATATTAATATGGCACTGTAGTAAGGGGTTGAAAATACCCTATAGATCACTCAAACTTCATAAAATACGGTAAACCTGAGTGGCTCAGTTGGTTAAGTGTTTTACTTCAGCTCAGGTTATGATCTCAGGGTTTGTGAGTTCAAGACCCACACTGGGATCTGTGCCAAGAGCGTGGAGCCTGGAACCTCCTTCGTGTTCTGTGTCTCCCTCTCTCTGCCCTCTCCCTGCTTGCACTCTGTCTCTCTTTCTCAAAAATAAATAAACATTAAAAAAATTTAAATGGTAAAATAAACTTATAGTGAAAAAGTAGTTAATAAAACATTTCAGTACACATCAGTACATATGCTGACAAATTCTGAAATTATGAAGAAAGAATTTATAGCATCTTCATTTTATTTTATTTTTTTTTTTTAATTTTTTTTTTCCAACGTTTATTTATTTTTGGGACAGAGAGAGACAGAGCATGAACGGGGGAGGGGCAGAGAGAGAGGGAGACACAGAATCGGAAACAGCCTCCAGGCTCCGAGCCATCAGCCCAGAGCCCGACGCGGGGCTCGAACTCACGGACCGCGAGATCGTGACCTGGCTGAAGTCGGACGCTTAACCGACTGAGCCACCCAGGCGCCCCGCATCTTCATTTTAAAAAGACCAGAAAATATGTACATTTTTCCTATCATCAAACTCAAATATTAAGTTTCAAACTGAGAGACTAATAATATCCGTATACGTATCAGAGATGGGGATGACTTCTTTTTTGTATTATCTTTCAAAAGTTCTTACCAGGGGAAATAAATCTTTATTGAACACTTATTATGTGCCCAGCATAATGGTAAGTGATTAATGTGATTCCATGTGTCCAGGGATAATGTCAGTGACCTATTTTCACATGATTTAGTTAAAAATGTCCAACTTCTTCCTGTTGGTTCATATTCCTTGAGTGTTAGCTCTGCTGTTCCAAGTGTGGAGAAGAGGCATTTAAGATTCACATACTAATGATAGAATTTGACCAGTAGATCTATTAAGGGCAAAAACTATAGTTTGCAACCAGTTTATACCATGAATCTAAAGCTAACTAGTGCTATTCTCTGTAGGCAAATGAAATCCATTTTAATCTAGCTGAAGCCAAAAAGAATGTGAACTGTGGTTTATCTTAATGGGAAGGTGGAGCTAGATTCTAACAGTGTTATCTAGACTCTTCCTCTTTCTCTTCAGCTCTCATTTTAGCTTTTCTCTAAATTCTGGCTACGTTCTTTCTTCAGTTCAGAAAGCTTCCTTTGTATCATAAAGGTAGAGAGTGGAGTGAGGTCATGGCATGCTTAGTAGCTCCAGAGGGAAGATGACCTTCCTCCTGGCTTTGGTATAAATAATCCTAGTAAAGGTTCTGATTGCCTTGGCTCAGGTAGTATGCTGGACTTCTGGACCAAGCACAAGTGGCCAGAGGCTGTGGTACTATTTTTCTAAGTAGGCTTCACACCCAGCATGGGGCTCGAACTCATGACCCCGAGATCAAGACCTGAGCTGAGATCAAGAGTCAGATGCTTAATGGACTGAGCTACCCAGGCGCCCTGAGACTGTGGTACTATTATGGTCAGGCCAGAGTCATCTGCATACTACTATGTGTTGTGATTGGCCTTCCTAAGAATTATTTGTCTGGGGTAAAAAGGCAATGGAAGCACAGACAGGTCAAGTAATGTGCTCAAGCTGACACAGCTAACATCTAGTAGCACTAGAATTCAAACCCAAAGGATTTTATTCCAAAATAAGTGCCACTGCACTTGATATTAATATTGCTACATAAGATTTCTCTTGGTGTAGCGCGATCTCTTCGTCCATTTTATTTTTGGTCTGACTTTGGTCACTTGTCATTGTGATCACACCACATGCTTGAAACTGCATCGACCACCTTGAGCTTTTAAGGGAAGCTGTTTGGAGGTGTGAAATCATTACTGTGCTGATGACCTTGCCATATCTTTGAATTAGCTATCTTGAAAACTACTACTTTCTTACTTCTTGTTATATGAAATAATACATCCCTCCTTCTTCAGCCACTTTGGTTACATATCCTGTTATTTGTAGCTACAAACATTCTGACTGGCTCAGGACTCTAAAGTATGTTCTTTTAATGGTTTATTGTGGATGAATCCAAGGCTTGTAGAGCAACTCAACAGACAGGGACAACATTCAAGGTGATAAGTGGCCCTCGAAGAGAAGGTGTCTTAGAGGGAGGAGAGAGAAGATGTTCAATCTGTTTCTACATCTAGGTGGAGATATCAAATGGTGAGTATATATCTGAATCTATCATTCAGAGATAGTGTCTGGCTTGACAACATATATTTAGAAGGAATTTTCTTAGATCCAATCCATGTTGATGCGGGAATGGATGAGTTTCTCTAAAGAGAATGTCAAGCCATTAAGAATATTTTCAAACTATCTCTATTCCTTATTTGTGTGTCAACAATTTTGAGGATATCAGGTTAATCATTCAATATGATTTCTTTCTGATCTTGTTGCATCTCCCTCAGATTCCACCTGCTTCAATGTCTCTTTTTAAAAATATCCCAGTGGTTTTCTGTCTCAGAGAAAAGAAGCTCAACATAAAGGATAAAATTATTTTGCTCACAAAGAATGTATTTGACTTTTTTCCTCTCGTTCTTCGCTGCACATCCAACACTTTATTATAGAAATACCTCTCTTTTTCTCTGTAATATTTTCTTGAGTCCCTCTATTGTTTTCTGTCTCTTTCCACAGATTATACATCTTCAAATCCCAAAGGATGTTATAGTCGAAGAGCCTAGGATTTATCAGATTAAAGAGAGGACCATGGGAGAGGAAAGGAAGGACTTGGGAGAAGGCTGGAAGGGGGGGACCTGCAGGAAGGATGTGAGATTAGTAATTTCTTGTAGGATTTTGATGCCCAGGATGAGAGTATTTCAAGAAGGTAGGTGGGCCTTCTCAGTTGACTGCTGTTAAGAGGAACATTAAAAAATGGCCTTTGGATTTGGTGACTTAGCCATTCGGTAGTGTGATGCTGGTAGAAGCAGACTGGAATGGGTTAAAGAGGGGAAAAAAAGGCGAGGACATGAAGTGAGATTAGGTCATCCACTGGAGAAGCGTGGCTGTGGAGGAGAGAAGAGAGGTAGGCAGACACCGTGGGTGCTGTGAAGATGGGACAAGGCTGGGTGTTGTTTTGAAATGGATGAAAGTGGTTCATGCTTAAAAAGCTGATGGCATAGAAGAGAAAGAAAGACAATGCTCAGTGTATATTCCAAAATGAAGGAGGAGAGGGCAGAATCCAAAACACAGGTGGAGGGATTGACCTTACCGAAGATGCTTTCTGGATCAAAACAGGAGAGGAGTAGAACAGGGAGTTAGACAGTACACTTGTTGCTTCCCAGATTTAGAAACTTTTAGACTGTCACAGTTCATTTTGATTACTTTCTTACTGTTATATTTTTTTCCTTATACCTGTTCTTACATATTTGAGATTCCTTTGAAAATCCTCATCTAGGATTAAAAAGAAAAGGGTGTCATTTCAATGTGTTTCTATGACATGGAAAATAATAGTTCAACTAACTATTTGTTGTAATAATAAAGACCAGAAGCAAAACCAAAGGCCAGGATCCTAGATTCTTTCATGTTGACCTCCATTCTATTATGAACTTTAAAATCTGTTTTACATCAGACACCGCTGGAAATAAAATATGAGAACATGGGAAGGAGAATATATCCTGCTAAGGTTGCCTAGGTTCAGGGGGATTGGGGATGTTCCCAAAGAGAAACAAACAGCAGTTGATGAAGGTTCTCAGTATGCGTAAAAATGCTTTGATGTCAGACAATTTTTTAAAAAGAGAGAAAAAGATGCAGATGTTTAGCAAGAAATATTAAAACAAAACCCAGATTAGCCACAATTACATCCAAGAAGGAACATTGTAGGGAAGTGAGTATAGGTAAAGCCGTGGAGCATAAAAAAACATATTCATAAGTCTTTTGTTAGAATTCATTAAAAGTAATTTCTCTAGTCATCTGGAATTTTTAATTATGTGTCTTTTTAAAAAAAGTATAAATTGTGAGGAATAAGCTTCATTTTGATCAATTATTCAGAACCCACTTTGGGGTAGATATTCTGTATTTTATTAAAATTTCAAATAAATGTTGTCCTCTTGCCCTGTAAAACATCTTATTATAGTTTTTCTAGTTTCCAGCTCCTCTTCCACTCTTGTCATTGCTTTTAAAGTTGTTCTTGTGTGACGCTATCTATCCTTTCCTGACAAGGTTAAAAGCACTGTTAATTGACGGCTAGTTTCAATGGAGGTGGTATGGTAGCAATTAGAGTAATGAGTAAACAACTGTACAACCGCAACACAATGCCAGCAGAACCTGTCTGCATGAATCAACATTTAACACATTCTAGAGAAAACTATTCCCTCCTGTGATGCTGCACTAGACATAAGGGTCATCTCTGAGAGGTCAAGAGACATGCATGCCCGAAGTAATTTACTCCACATAATGCATAGTTGTTCGGTGTCCATAACCGTAATCTTCCCTCTTTAACTTGAGGCAATAGAGCTACTAAAAAGGGTCACACGTGCACACAGTGTTGTTACCCACCTGGTAAATGCCACTGTATTTCAAGACTTATGCATTCTATGATGTCTCTCTCTCTTTCTTTCCTCTTTCTTTCTTTCTTTCTTTCTTTCTTTCTTCTTAAGTTAAATCCAAGTTAGTTAACATATAGTGTAATAATGATTTTGGGAATAGAATTTAGTGATTCATCACATATATAACACCCAGTGCTCATCCCAACAAGTGCCCTCCTTCATGCCCATTCCCCCCTCCCACTTCCCCTCCAGCAACCCTCAGTTTGTTCTCTGTATATAAGAGTTTCTTATGGTTTGTCTCCCTATGAGGTCTTTCTGACCCTCTTTTCCTCTAGCAGAATTGATTTCTCCTTTCCTTGCACTTCCAAGCTGGGGAGAAGAAAAAAGGCAAACTACTCCATTTATTATTAATTAAATTATGTATTACATTTGTGTATAATTACAAAGTATATTTATGTTTTGATTCTTCGTTAGGATGAGACTGATTTCTTTGCATTGTATTGTTATCACAATCAACGATGTATTTGGAAAGAATTCATAAAAACAGTAATCAAAAACTGAGTAGAGTCTGATCTGACTAGATATTTTAAACTAGAATACAGTTAAAATCAACATGAAATAGACCTAAACATCTTTTAAAAACTCAAAACTCAGGTTGACCTTCTCAAAGGAGTATACATTGATTTTGTTTTCTTGAATCATTTGAAATTTTTTACTAAGCGTAAAATAGAGAAAAGCAACAATATCTTCATGTTATTTTATTTTTATTTCTTTAAACGAATTTAAATCTTTAAAAAATTCTGATGCTGAGCCTCTTTTGAAAAATAATCATCTTTCGTGTTAGAAAAATTTCAATTGCTGGTTTAAGCTTGTTAAAAATATTTTTATTGCATTCCTAGTAATTTCCCATGGAACATTTCTAAAGGCTCAGCAAAACATTTACAATTTTATAAAACCCTTTAAATTAATTTACAACTTGGCTATGAGCTTCTTTTTGGGAGACTCAAAACAGTGGGTGACCTTATATCCATAATGTGTATGCTTAAATGTTTTATTACGACCAAATGAATTAGGATGGAATTACTTAACTGTAGATACCAACACTTCATTTAACTGCAATCTGTTTGGCCCTTTACTTAAACCAATTTAATTCCATTTTATACAATCGCAAGCTCCCTTTTGTATGTTGTGTTTTGTTTTCAACTGTGCGGTAGCTCCAAGATGGGAATAGGAGAAAATACTGACCAAATTTAGCAATTCTCACGGCACTTTATCCCACTGGATGTTTAAAAAGATCAATACTTCCTCCTAATCTTGCTTAGTTAGTCTCAACTCCTTGGGCATCCAATATCATGTCCTCTTAATCCACCTTTTTTTTTTTTTTAAATCTCAGTTGTTGCTATGACAACCAACTGTGTGCAGGAGTAACTGGACTGTACATTTCAACAGCCATACCTGTCTTTCATTTTCCGTCTCAGAGCGTCTTTACCCTTATTTTCAGTTTTGTTTGTTTTCTAATAAATGGGCTAAGTATTTTCTTCTGTGTAGCATTTCAGTTATATTCACATGATGAGCCAGGTAGTACTATCATTGCTCATTTCTATTTATAATTTAATTTTAGCTTTGATCTCCCAAGTTAACCTAGGGTTGCTTAGAGAAGTCTTCATGATGTCTAAATAAATTTTTGCCTTTATTTTCACAGTTCATTGCCTTCAATGTACCCTGAGTGATTTTTGATTTCTGATTCACTGAGATCTCCCTTGTGTAAAAGATTACATGATCTTTCTAAATGAAATTTCCAGGGGCGCCTGGGTGGCTCAGTCGGTTAAGTGTCCGATTTCAGCTCAGGTCATGATCTCACAGTCCCTGAGTTCAAGCCCTGCACTGGGCTCTGTGCTGTCAGCTCAGAACCTGGAGCCTGTTTCGGATTCTGTATCTCCCCTTCTCTCTGCCTTTCCCCTGCTCACACTCTGTCTCTCTCTGTCTCAAAAATAAATAAAAACATTAAAAAAATTTTTAAATGAAATTTCCATGGCTACTGAAAAATTTCTGTGTAAGAGGATGCTATGTGGGAACTCTTTCTACCTCAGGTCTGGCTGAGGTCACAAAAACTGAGTGGCAAGTATTCTCCCATTCTACGGTGAGGGGCTCTATCAAGGTATATAAATCCTGCCAAGAAGGGCCTGAAATCAGCTTTGCAATTCTTGCCCACCAAAAGTCGAGCTCATGTAAACTGCAGACTCATACTTCAGCCAGAGATAAGTTAATAAAGAGAGATGGGGGGGGGAGGGGGGCTTTTCCTGGAGAGAACTGTTGATGGATATTGAGTATCACCCATCCCTCTGTGGAAGGGTGAGAAATGCTTCAAATTTACCTAGTCTAGTGTGGAAGAGACTTTACTGAGACCACCCAGACAGCTTGGTATGTGTTCCCTGCAATATCAGACACATTCCTGAGAAATTTAAAGAATGCAAATTGTGTGAAGCTCCTTGTCTCATCAGAGTAGATTGCAAGTGGATGGGAAGAGAAATTCCCTGACAGAGGGCTAAAGGTGCGCATGTCTCATAGTTAAAGCTGCACGTGTGGGCAGTGGAGACATTCACTTCATTGACAGTCATTCATGTGAAAACTGATTAAAGGCAACCTTTCCAAACCACTTACGTTTGCTATGGGATTAGAAACCTAAAAAGATATTAACGCAAAATTATTCAAGCAATTCAAATTAAGCCTTCCTGTTAATGCACATAGTACATGCATATTACTTTGGGTAGTACTTTGGTAAAAGTCCCTTTATCCCTTAGTGGAGGGCTTCTCTCCCCAGCAGCAGTCTAGGCCATCACTGTGGGTTCGGTACCATACGATGGCTCTTGATAGTCAGAATCTGGCCGGCATTTGTCTATTCAGATTACTCAAGTGCTGGGAGAGCGCAGGAACAACTGGGGCCCTGAGGTGAGAGAAAAGTGCCTTTGAACCACAAGATGCATTATTTACATCTGTGGCAAGGAACTCCTTTTCTGTAATTGGTTCCCGTAAGAGTGTGGTTCCTCTTCAGACCCATGCTATGATTGGCTATATGTAAACTAATCCTAGATATTATTAGTACATGTACTTTCTTTCTGCTACTCACACCGATATTACCATAGCTTTTATAGATATACTAGTGAAACAATCTTCATTTGTTGGTGCAGACAACATACTGTGGCTGGGATTGGAATTCAGTACCATAATTCATGCACTCACATTCTTTACACCCAAAGACCAGGTGTGGATCTTAGGAAAACAAATCAGATGGGGTCATTTTAGGAATAGCTCAAGATGGCTATCTGGGATTTGGGTGAGGTGACCTCTGTGAAAAGAGGCCAGAAGCCTAACAGGACCAAAGACTGGATCAAACGTCACCCACAAGAGGATACGCTTTTAATTTTATCAAGGGACCCAGTGATTGGCTGTCTCCAGAAGAACTTGTGCAAGATCTATGAAAGAAAGAATGAGATTCAATATCTTCCAGGCCAAGAAAGCCTTTTTCTGTCCACTAATTTTCCTCTCATACCCGTTTCCACACTAGAGGAACCCAGTGAGTAGGAGGGAAAAGGAATAGAATCTCAAGCTAGGAACATACTGCAGAAGTCAACCATGCTCCCTGCTGCCCCACTGCACGCTTCCCGTCAAGACGGCAGACAAGCGGAGAGGAGGCAGAAGCGCAAATTAAATCAAGCGCTCGGTTTCAACTACGACAGGGGACTAGACATTGAGTTACTGAATCAAATGTGCATTATGATTCAAAGTGACCGAAGAACTTCTTAGTTTCCAAGAGTGATCAGAAAAATAATAGATTTTACCCCAAGTAAAGGAAAGACTAGCCCCACAGAGTGGTGTTTTGGAATGGAAGTAGTTGCTTCCTAAGTGTATCTCATGAGTCTCACTTCTTCAGTGGTCGCCTTATACATTTGTAGATCAATTACCTCGTCATGCTATTCAAATAATTCCTATCATAGGTTGGCAAACCATAATCATAGGCCAAATCTTACCTGTCACCTGGAGTTGTGAAGGATAGCAGAATGCGTTACCCCAAAATATGACTGTAGAAGTTCAGGAAATGCCATCCCAAAATATGCAGTTTGATATACTGATTATTTTTGAGCAGTAGGCACTTAAAAAGTAGTATATGCAGGGAGAGGTTTTCACTGTACTCCCCTTATTTATTAAAGATAAGTCCTCCAAAAGGAACTGGATTGTCATAGATTCCCTCCCCCAGGAGTTTCATCAATCAGGGAAGATTGACTCTTCCCCCAGGAGAGGAGACCAGAAGTTGACATCCAGCCCAGACAAACTTTGTCACAAACTTTCACACCTCCCATCGATTCTCTCTTAAGCATCATTTACTCTTCCCTAGAAGGCCTGTATCACTCCTCCCCTGTCCCTATTAAAATGGCATTTCATCCTGAATTCTAAGCCACCTCTGTGAAAATTACTCACTTTTCCCCAGGATCTCTGATGGATTCATGAGCTATACACGTTAATAAGCTTCTGTTAGTTTTGCTCTTGTTAATCAATGTTTTCTTACAGTGGTCTTGGCCAAGAACTCAGAAGGATGGAGAGGAAGTTATTTTTCCTCCCCTACAGCTGTAAATAAAGTTTTATTGGAACACAACCAAGCTCATTCATTTATGTACTATTTTGTCTGCTTTCACATTACAACAGCAAAGCTGGGTTGTGGGACAAAAGCCACCTAACCCAAGGTCTAAAGTATTTCCTACCTGGCCTTTTGCAGAAAATGTTTGCCACCTTTGATTTATATCTTTCTCAATTTTTAGTCACCTAATCAGTTGATTTTTCCCAGTACGACTGTGAAATTGTCAATTTCTCTAGGTTTTTGAACCAGTTTACACTTTATTGTTTTCCAAAGCCATGTGTCAGTTTCATGACCGTTGTATTTTTAATGGTCCTCTAAGTTTATCACATTCAATGTATCTCCTTTTCCTTTTTTTTTTTTTTTATTTTTTTTTCAACGTTTTTTTTATTTATTTTTGGGACAGAGAGAGACGGAGCATGAACGGGGGAGGGGCAGAGAGAGAGGGAGACACAGAATCGGAAACAGGCTCCAGGCTCTGAACCATCCGCCCAGAGCCCGACGCAGGGCTCAAACTCACGGACCGCGAGATCGTGACCTGGCTGAAGTCGGACGCTTAACCGACTGCACCACCCAGGCGCCCCTCTCCTTTTCCTTTTTAATAGAATTCTCTTTTGTCCAATCTCAATATTGGGATAATGGCTCTCTTTGAGTGTGTATTTTCTTAGTACTTAATTACCATCAATTCATTTTTAGCCTACTACAGTACTTTTTAGATACTTATCTTTTTTAAAAAAAAAAAAACTTACAATTACTTTTTTTAAACCTTGACTGGGAGAATTTAATCCATTTGTGTATATGTGAATTCCAATGCCTGAATTTTTCCTTACCATATTGTGTATCACCAATACTCTTCTGCTCTGTTGTGTTTTCCTTATCTTCTTTTAACTCGATCCATCAAGCATACTTGTTTCTTTTTCTTTTTCTCATTTGTGGGTTGAAATTGTAAATCCTGTTTCCCTCTGCCTAGTGTATATCCTTAAAATCTTAACATACATATCTCAATTCATTTTTCTGGTGTTATTTAGATTTAACCATATTAATTTATTTCCTACCATAAATGGGAGCCTGGCTTACCTTTCTTCATCCTCCTCACTTGTCACCACTAAATGTTATGATAATTTGAAATATTATAAGTAATACTATGAGAATATAATTATTTTTTATTTTGTAATGCTTATTTTTATTTTTGAGAGAGCGACAGACTGTGAGCGGGGGAGGGAGGGGCAGGGAGAGGGAGACACAGGATCCCAAGCAGGCTCCAGGCTCCGAGCTGTTGGCACAGAGCCCAAAACAGGGCTCAAACCTATGAACCGCAAGATCATGACCCGAGCAGAAGTCAGATGCTTAACCGACTGAGCCACCCAGGTACCCCATGAGAATATTATTTTTAAATGGCATCCTCAATTACTTTGATTCAGTTATTCATTTTATGAAATTATTTTTCTTTAACCATCTTTTTCCAATATTTTCTCTTTTGAGGGTCATTACTTGGTTTGCTAATATACATTCTCAATTTTTTCAGTATTCATGGTACTAATATGAGAAATATTTATTTTGATCTTTCACTTGACTGTATCCCCATCTCAATCATGTTCCTTTAAACCTGTTAAGTCCTCTGTATATAGTCCATTAAATTTTCATCAATGAAAAATTTAGAGTGTGCTGACTGGTTTCTGCCAGGATCTTGAATGTGAAGATTTTACTCTTAAAAACCAAAGAAATTATAATGCAAATAATCTCTTATCATCATCTTAGGAAATTGTCTGAACACTAATATATGTCCAAAAACTATATTTACATATTACGTGCATGCCTACACAATAGTTTTACACCCGGGTTAAAAAAATACTTATACAGAAGTTTCCCCTTATCTGTGGTTTCACTTTATGAGATTTCAGTTACCCATGGTCAATGGTGGTCTGGAAGCAGATGATCTTTCTCTCATATCCTCAGAAGGTCAATAACCGCCTAGTGGTAGTCCCAATGCACATACCATTCATATCACTTCATCTCATCAAGTAGGCATTTTATGATCTAACGTCATCACAAGAAGAAGGGGGAGTATGGAACAAGAAGATATTGGGAGAGAGAGCAGAACAGACCACATTCACATAACTTTCATTACAATATATTGTTATAATTGTTCTATTTTATTATTAGTTGTTGTTGTTAATCTCTTACCGTGCCTAATTTCTAAATTAAACTTTATCTTAGGGATGCATAGAGAAAAACATAATCTATATGGGGTTCAGTACCATCTGCAGTTTCAGGCATCCAGTGGGGGTCTTGGAACATATCCCTCACTGGTTAGGGGCACTAATGTAGTCCTTATGTTAGTTGACAAAACCTCTAACTTAACCCACGTAATAAATTAACCATGAAGGCAAAGGGACCTAGATGAAGGAAAGTATACAATTTCTTAAGTAAATAAATGAGTACATAAACAAACAAACAAACAAACAAATTTTATTGATGAACAAGGAACCTGACCATAACAGAGCCTAAAGCACTCCTAGATGGTGTATCAGTTAGGATGTGTTTGCTTACAAATCAGAGGAAATGAAACTCTAACTGGCTGCAACAGTGCAAGGTACTGCTTCTCAAAATGTGGCCAGTGAGCATGATGCATTATTAGCATCACTTGGGACCTTGTTAGGAGTGCAAATTCTCAAGGTTTACCTCAGAACTACTGATTTAGAATCTTGGGAGGCAGGGCCCAGGAATCTATGTTTTAGGCCTTCCAGATGACTCTTAGTTTACACTAAAGTCTATGAAGCACAAGTAAAGGGGATTGATTAGTTTACAAACTGGAAGTTTAGAGTTGGATACACTGTGGCTCAGTGTATCCTTTTGCCTCTTTGTTCTGCCTTTGGTCAGTTTCATCCTCCTTCTGCTTTCTTTGGGGATGGCCAGGCACTGCCAACAGTGCTGGGGCTGCAGATTTCCTCACTGACTTGAGGAAGAAACAAAGAGTAGATTACATATGGGAGCTCCTTTATAGAAATAAGATTTCTTTCTCAGAAGCCCACAAGTACTTTCTTCTTGTGCCTCATTGCCCAGTATGGGTCCCAGGACTATCCATAAATATGGGCCAGGAGATGGGATAATGCTGATTACTGTGTACCACACACCCCTATCCTAGAGACACAGAGGGATTCAGCATCTCTCCAAGCTGATGGAATGTGGGGAACATGTGAATGGCTGAATTCAAATTAGAGTTCATACCATGTGCATACGATGAGGAGTAATAAATGATGGGAGCCAACCACAGCATCAAATCAATATCATTAAAATGTCAATCTTTCAAATGATTATATAAAATTAGTTTTAAGTCTATCAGAATCCCTACTAAATAAGGTTAAATCTATGTTCAAATTTCAGTAGAAAATTGCCCAACATTTCAAAAAATAGAAGACTAATGAGGAAGGACCTATCCAATCAGATTTAAAATATACTGCAAAACTTCAGTAATCAAAATTGTATACATAGGAAAACTATTGAAACAAGAATAGACAATAAATTAATGGGATTGACTAAAGATCCAAAATGGGTAGAACTTAATATACAATAAAGACAGTATTTCATTCTAGTTAATAAATACATTCGACATAAGTAGCTACCCACCTGCATAAAAACAGATTATTTTGTTACACCATTTTCAAAATAAATTCTAGGTAGATTAAAGACAGAAATGTAAAACACACTCCATATTTACAAACCAATTAGGAAACTATTTGTATAACCATGTGGTGGGGAAGACATTCAGAAGCAATAAAGGAAACTTTATAGGAGAAGATTAAGAGATTTGATTACAAAGTAATTTGAACTTTCTACATGGAAAAATTACCATAAACAAAGCCTAAGAACCGGTAAGGCTTTGAGTAAATATTTGTAATATATATATTGCAATAACAAGTACATTGATAAGTACATAAAAGCCCATAAATATAAACCATCAATTTACAGAGCAGGGAATGTCAACGGAAGATAGATATTAACATATGAAAAGATGTTTAATTTCACCAGTAGTCAGGAAAATAGAAATGGAATCAGCAGTGACGAGGGTAGGTATTTTATTCCATGCATTCATCCAAAATGGCTATGTGTGTGTCTATTTAATATATAGTGTCCAGTGCTGATGAGAATGTGGGGAAGTGAGAATTCTTATACATACAGGCAGCAGTATGAAATTCTATGACCCCTTTGCAACAGAATTAATAGTTTCTATTAAAATTATATATAGACACATATGTGTTTAATAGATATATGTAATATCTATTAAAATTATACACACACATACACATACATTCTTTAACCAAGTAATATCAGTTTGGAGAATCTATCAAATAAAAATAAAACCACAGATATACAAGGAAATATGTACAGAAATGTTTATTGTAGCGTTTTATAAGTGGCAAAAATAAATCAGCAAACTATATTGTCAATTAATAGGAGACAGGTTGAATAAATTAAGGTATACTCATGCTGGGAAATGCTATGCAACCATAAAAAAGGAATGAGCTTATTCATTATTCATTCAACAAACATTTAACATATACCTACAGTGTTCACATCCTGTTTTAAGTGTTGATATTAAAGCAAATTCTACAGGAAAGTATGTCTTTCATAACACATGTACTACTGAGGTTGAGAAAGAAAAAAGTAAATAAATAAATAAGCTAATTTCAGAGAGTGATTACATACTAAGAATAAAATAAAACAGGGTGATATGATAGTAAATGATAGATAAGGAAATAAACTAAGACCTGAACAAATTTAGAAAGCCTCATGAAGAGAATGGAAAAGAATATTTTATGCAGAATGAACATCCTCCTTATAGCACTATCAATGGATCCAGAGGGATGTTCAGATAATACTAAAAAAGAAAAATCACAGGAAAATGTGGCATATTGCGATCCCATTTTTGTCTAAAAAATTAGGAAATTTGCTCTCCAGGTTGGTATGTGTATGCTTTTTGAAGTGAGCATAGAGAAAACGAAAGAATACATCATGTTAACAGTAGCTAACACAGGTGTTATTGGGGTGGGAAGATGCAGATATAGTTTACTTTTTCTTTGTAGATATCTGCTTTGGGCTCAAAACAGCAAGTGGATTTTGATTTTATAGTTTTGAGGAAAAACTACAAGCAAGATGTTCAAATTAGTTTTTAAAAATTTAGCATGTAGGTCATTTCTACTTTGAGATTCATTTCTTTGGTAATGAAAAATCTTATTTCTCTGATTATTTCCTCCCCATTGCTCTAACAGTTCTTTAGGGAACACCTGTAAATTGGACATGCAACCTGGCTACTCCGAATTGCAATTAATTATTTCCAACTAATACCTGAGACTCCACTAGGGCTGATGCCTGCTCACTGTTGTGAGGAATATAGGTTTTCAAAGCCTGAGCCACTTCCACCTCCACAGCTGTCTTGTGTAGATATTTTTGGCTATTGTTTCTTGGCTTTCTCTCTTTCAGAAATTTTCCTCAAAGTTTCTTCTAATTGCACCCCTCCCCACCCCCCACTCTCTTGTATCTGCTTTTAAAGAACTAAAACATCCTGGTCAGTTCAGACTGCTGTGACAGAATATCGTATACTGGTGGCTTATAAATAACAAACATTTCTCACAGTTCTGGAGAGTAGGAAGCTCAAGATCCGGGTGCTGTCAGATTCCGTGTCTGGTGGGAGCCCACTCTCTGGCTCACAGATGACCGTCTTCATGCTACCTCCTCGCATGACAGGAGGGGCAAGGGAGTTTGCTGGGGTCTCTTGTATCGGGGTGCTAATCCCATTCATGAGGGTTCTACCCTCACAACCTAATTATGTCCCTAAGGCCCCACCTATTTTTTTTTTAATTTTTTTTTCAACTTTTTAAATTTATTTTTGGGACAGAGAGAGACAGAGCATGAACAGCGGAGGGGCAGAGAGAGAGGGAGACACAGAATCGGAAACAGGCTCCAGGCTCTGAGCCATCAGCCCAGAGCCCCACGCGGGGCTCGAACTCATGGACCGCGAGATGGTTACCTGGCTGAAGTCGGACGCTTAACCGACTGCGCCACCCAGGCGCCCCAGGCCCCACCTCTTTTTTTTTTTTTTAATTTTTTTTTTTTCAACGTTTATTTAT
>NW_024412400.1:43046543-43310476 GCF_014898765.1 Herpailurus yagouaroundi
CAGAGAGAGACAGAGCATGAACGGGGGAGGGGCAGAGAGAGAGGGAGGCACAGAATCGGAAACAGGCTCCAGGCTCTGAGCCATCAGCCCAGAGCCTGACGCGAGGCCCCACCTCTTAATACACGCATTCTTAGGATTTCAACAGATGAATTTTGAGGGACCATAAACTTTCAGTCCATAACGCTGAATAAGTTTTGTGCTGGGGAAACGTAGATATACAGTTTATCTTCTTTATCCAACCTTCTGCCACCTTACAATTTACATGTCAGCCTTGTATGATAATTAAGGCTAAGTGCAAGCCCTTGCAAACGTACATGGTTTTAGAACACAAATAACTCCTTACATTTCATGAGTTCCGTATATTTACACGAGCTCTCTGAGTTTTTTCCTATTGCGGCCTCTATTACCCTGTCTATAATATCCTCTCAAAACCATTGGTTTTGAATATTGACAGCCATGACTGCAGAGGGCACAGCTCCTACAGTTAGAGCGTTGGGCCTTTCATTCCCACTTTAAGCTGAGCCACTTAGTTGTTTTCCATTTTATATTGTATGTGTCTGTTTAAAGTCCTGTCCCAAAAAAAAAAAAAAGAGAGAGAGAGAGAGAGAGAGGATTATTTTCACAAGAGTTGGAACAGCATGGTAAGAAAGAAAACAAAGGTATTCTTAATTGAGTTTATCTTTGGCTCTCTCCCAATATTCTCCTTGATCTTCTCTCATTTCCAATTCTCCTTATGACCTGCCTTCCAGATGCTTACAACTACATGTGGTCCTCAGATTCTAAAACCTATTCAGACTCAGCCTTGCAATAGGTATGTGCCCGGCAATCCCAAATTATCTTTCTCCATTCCCCCAATAAAAATGCAAATTCCACAAGTGCATCAGATTTTATCAAGATGTTACAGAATTACCTGATCAAAAATTCACATACAGATATTAAAAGTGGACAGGAAATCCCCAGGAAGCATGTTACATTTTAAAATTGGTTATTATCTTATCTTTTGTTGGTAGATGATATGCAGGTGTATCTATGTCAGTGTGATCCATTCCTTTTCCTTCCCTTGCCTGTTCAGTGACCTGACATATTCTTCCTATTGCAAAAAAAAGGATGCATAACACTGCAAACCATTTTTATGTGTCAGACTTAGTGATTCTCAAGTTAGTGAAGTTCTTGATGCATTTTCTTTTGGTCTGTGACAAAAGGAGAAAACTAAGGCCACTATAGTGCATTTTCATAAAGCCAAATTGATTCTCTTTGCAGAACTATAATTTATTCTGTGAGATGTGTTCTATTTTAATAAAATAATTATTATAGTAAAAAGTACAGTTAATCCTTGAACAACATGGGTTCGAATTGCCTAGGTTCACTTATATGCAGATTTTTTTTAAAGAAACATAGTACAGTACTCTAAACATGCTTTACTTGTGATTTTCTAAATAACATTTTCTTTTTTCCATCTTTATTATAAGAATACAGTTTGCAATACATATAACATACAAAATTTGTGTTAATAGATTGTGTTACTGGTAAAGCTTCTGGTCAATAGCTATTAGTAGTTAAGTTTTAGGGGAGTCAAAAGTTGTAGCAGATTTTCAAATGTGTGCGGATCCGTGCCTCTAATCCCTTCATTGCTCAAGGGTCAACTGTATTCTTATTTTGACTCCCTAACAAAGCAGAATGTCCTGTTCTAAAACTCTCAATTAAAAAAAAAATCCATAAAATTCCATAGCCTTTCAAGACATTATGTGCTGAGCTCTTTGGGAAGGGGACTTTGTCTTGTTTGGCACCATATCCCTACTGCATAGCTCAGGGTCTATCACACTATTGGGCCCACTATTTGAAGAATTGAATTACGAGGTATATAGGGTAAGCCAAACCTTTTAATGCCATCTTTAGAGTGTATACTGATCCCTGTTTGCAGAAACCCTATTAAAATCACATGTGATAAATACATCACGTAGTACTTCACACTTCATGCTGTGGTGTAGGTATTCTATTTTTTTCCAGTTGGAATCGCAAGGGGTTTTGTTTACTTGGTCCCAGGGTATCGGCAAGATGGCCTAAGTTTTCTGCCTCCCTACTTCTCCATATCTTCATTTCTGGAAAGAAAATCTTTTTTTTTTTTTTAGTTTTTTACTTATTTTTGAGACAGAGACAGAGCATGAGCAGGGGAGGGGCAGAGAGAGAGGGAGACACAGAATCCGAAGCAGGCTCCGGGCTCTGAGCTGTCAGCCCAGAGCCCGACGCGGGGCTCGAACTCATGGACTGTGAGATCATGACCTGAGCCAAAGTGGGACGCTCAACCAACTGAACCACCCAGGCACCCTTGGAAAGAAAATCTCTTAAGGCATGTTTAAAACTTAAACCATCTTTCTAAAACTGGTTCCCAGCCATCAAAATTGTGTGTCCTTTTACTCTAGCTGACTAGTTTCTTATCTATCTTTATATGTAAATTGTGCTAAATTTAACTAAGAAGACAAGGGGGTCTAATTTAAAATTCCTATGGCTCATTAGTCACATCCCATAGTGTTGGAAGTGCTTTTAGGCAATGTTTTTCAGTCCTGGAAAAGTTGTAAATGTACAACATGTCTTGTTAGCAATGATTCTTTCCCCCCTGAGAAATTTAGCAAGTGATCTAAAGAAATATCTGTAACGTATATCTTACTCATTGTTTTATTAGACTGTTGTGTTGTCTCAAAGTTAATAATAATATCCATATAATTTAACTTGCCAATTGAGATTTCATGGCTACTCCTTCCCAGAGAAAATTTTATTCCTTCAGTTAGGACTCTGACCCCATAACATACACATCTTTCCCTTTTGAGATCATTTAGGTACTTGTTTCTTCTCCATTTCAGTTAGTTGTATCCTGCAACAAGGGAACGACATTCTCACCTACAGATTCCCCTTCATCTTGTTCTTTCTCTTTCCCGCTCTGCTCAGCCTGGTTGTCCTCTCTGTCTGGTGAATACGAGACTTCCTCCCAGCTCCTCATATTCCGCGCCATGGAAGTGCATGACAGTGATTATGCTTAATGTCGACTGTCATTTTAGAGGACATGAACAGAATAAGACTGTGGATATTAAAATAGTAGCACATATATCTCACTTATTTATACCAACGCATTAATGAATGGCAAAGATATTTAGCATAGGTCAATTTCAGTGAATAAATTGTTGGAGGTTCAAACATGTCTTTTTTGTCAGTTGCAGTTAAATAAAAATGCATATATGCAAATTTTTGTATAGTTAGTCCTTAATTGTTAATGATAAAAAGGGTAAGACTATAGCATTGATGGCCATGGGAAAGCCTGATGCCTCCATGCCCTTAAGCAAAAGACCTTGAGAGTTGAGATTGTGGGCTCAGTTGTCCTTCAATGTCAAACGACCTCCTGTTATACGGACCCAAGCTCCACATCAGGCTCTCTATTACTCTCATGCCATTGCACATGTTGTCCTTGAAGTTACTGATAATCTCTAGAATTCTGTTATACTTTACCTTTTCTTCCCCTAGATCAAGAGGATCTTATTTAGATTTATTCCCAAATAGAAATATCTGTGCTATCATAAACATCTGTAACTGGCACTGTACCTTCATGGCTTCATTTTAAATGTGTGTCTTTCATTCTAATATATATTATCTGTCCATCAAACATGTTTACCACTATTTTTTGAACACTTGATAGATATTTTCTATATTCAAATTCTGAAGTCTTACTGATGGCTTTTAAAGAATACCTGTGCTTCCATGAAAAGATGCTGAAGATCGCTCCTTATCAGGGAAATACAAATCAAAACCACACTCAGATATCACCTCACGCCAGTCAGAGTGGCCAAAATGAACAAATCAGGAGACTATAGATGCTGGCAAGGATGTGGAGAAACGGGAACCCTCTTGCACTGTTGGTAGGAATGCAAACTGTTGCAGCCACTCTGGAAAACAGTGTGGAGGTTCCTCAAAAAATTAAAAATAGACCTACCTTATGACCCAGCAGTAGCACTGCTAGGAATTGACCCAAGGGATAAAAGAGTACTGATGCATAGGGGCACTTGTACCCCAATGTTCATAGCAGCACTCTCAACAATAGCCAAAGTATGGAAAGAGCCTAAATGTCCATCCACTGATGAACGGATAAAGAAATTGTGGTTTATATACACAATGGAGTACTACGTGGCAAGGAGAAAGAATGAAATATGGCCCTTTGTAGCAACGTGGATGGAACTGGAGAGTGTGATGCTAAGTGAAATAAGCCATACAGAGAAAGACAGATACCATATGTTTTCGCTCTTATGTGGATCCCGAGAAACTTAACAGAAACCCATGGGGGAGGGGAAGGAAAAAAAAAAAAAAAGGTTAGAGTTGGAGAGAGCCAAAGGATAAGAGACTCTTAAAAACTGAGAACAAACTGAGGGTTGATGGGGGGGTGGGTGATGGGTGTTGAGAGGGGGCATCTTTTGGGATGAGCACTGGGTGTTGTATGGAAACCAATTTGATAATAAATTTCATATATTTAAAAAAATGAATAAATGTTAAAAAAATTTTTTCTAAATCAAAAAAATAAAAAATCAAAAAAATAAAAGAATACCTGTGTTATACCATCAAAAATATTAAGTCTCCTCTGAGCAGGTTATGATGATAAGGATAGTAAGCACTCAAAGTTATGAAAACTTTGTACATTCATATAAATAGTGAAGATAACAAGTAATTTCACACTCATGAGAATATGGAGTTAGTTTTCTTTTTTTTTTTAGTTTATTTATTTATTTTGAGAGGGAAGGAGTGCATGCATGCACACACACACAGCAAGTAGGGGAGGGGCAGAGAGACAGGGAGAGAGAGATTCCCAAGCAGGCTTCATGCAGTCAGTGCAGAGCTCGATGTGGCTTGAACTCAGGAACTGAGAGATCATGACCTGAGCCAAAATCAAGAGTCAGATGCTTAACCTACTGAGCCACCCACACTCACACAAATACTTTCTTACCAGTCACTTTTAGCAGTAGTTGGTTGACTGTTTTCAATTTCCAAAAACTAATTTTTTGAGTGCTACATGTTAGAAGATAATTTTCTAACAAAAAGGTAAAATCATGATTGTCATATGATATAAACTGAACATGCATCAGAGATTTTAACATTAATTAATGAAGGAACAAAATTGATTTGAAGAAAACTCAAAGTACCACAGGATTATAGTGAGATAACAAATACTGGCATGAATTTACAAATGGATTTAAAACTAGGAAAACTGCTTAATATGCATAGATCAGTATGCGTCGGTCAATGCATTCCATCAGACATATTTGTATCTTTATAGACAAATTATTTGCAATATTATTAGGCTTTTTTTTTAGAAAGTAACATCCATCTCAACAAAGTTGTAAAATATTCTAGTCAAAGAAAAAAATAAGGTGGACATTCCTAAAGGATCAGTTAACCTCCAAAAGCCATGATATTCCACTGAAAAGATATCCAGTGGTCTCTTTTATCCCTGTTGGTGAGAAAATATCTAATAATCTCTTTTATCCATAATTTACCTTTCCTTTGTGATCTCAATAAACTCAAAAAAAGATTATTATTTTTTTAATTTTTTTAATGTTTATTTTATTTTTGAGAGACAGAGTGCCAGTGGGGGAGGGGCAGAGAGAGGGAGACACAGAATCCCAAGCAGGCTCCAGGCTCTGAGCTGTCAGTACAGAGCCTGACGTGGGGCTCGAACTCACAAACGTGAGATCATGACCTGGACCAAAGTCAGATGCCCAACTGACTGAGCCACCAGGAACCCTGAGAAAGATTATTCTTGATCGCAAAATAAAGATGGTTCATTAGATTTGGTATGATTATTTGAATATATGCAGCAAAATTCTTTTTTTTTTTTTTTAATTTTTTTTTTCAACGTTTATTTATTTTTGGGACAGAGAGAGACAGAGCATGAACGGGGGAGGGTCAGAGAGAGAGGGAGACACAGAATCAGAAACAGGCTCCAGGCTCCGAGCCATCAGCCCAGAGCCTGACGCGGGGCTCGAACTCACGGACCGCGAGATCGTGACCTGGCTGAAGACGGACGCTTAACCGACTGCGCCACCCAGGCGCCCCGCAAAATTCTTAATTTACTGTGTATTCTTTCTCAAGATTATTTCCAAGAAGTGACCTTTCTTATCATCTGTAACACTGGGACTGTATAGCCAGGCACCAGAGTAGTCTCCCTGAGAGGACTTTGTAGGCATCGACTTTATAGGTAAAGCCAATCGTGGTTTCTTAAAAGTGGCTTGTCACACCTGAATAATTGAACATTATTTTCAACTCTATTGCCCTATATGAAGATATGCTTGCATAATCAATTATCTTGGTAGAAATGAGGACAGATTTTTACTGAGCCTGTGTAAATAACTGAGTTAACCTGAAAAGTCAGAAAACTTAGGAACTTCTGGAGAGGGTCAATGGAAACTATTTTTAAATGTTTCCTTTAAGTTTACAAAAGCAAATTGTCATCTTTCACTGGATTTGGGGTTACCAGTCTCATGAAATTGTTTTATTCTTGACATAGCCCAGTCTGTAAATGAGGCCATCAGAAGCTTTTACCCGAGCGTCTATTCTTTGAATCATCAATAGTGTGAAGTCCCTGGTATAGTCCTTTTCTGGTGATGTGACAGTCTTCATTGAGAACAAAAATGCTGGTAGCTTATGGAAAAGACGACCAGAGTAAAAGAAAGACGAGAGAAGACAGAAACTTAATTGCTATTGTTAATCTATTTCTGAAAATTTTCAAGTGTGAAAGAATTAATGAGAGTTTGTAATAAGATTCTGTATGTGACAAAAATGTTGGTTGTTTCTGTGGCATGCAAAACATGATAATAAAGTCATCACAAAAATAATTGTAGATAAACTGTCTCTAGAGGTAACTGATTAAGCCCATTTTCAAAAAGTCAGTGAATGTTACACCTAATTTATAAACAAGATGAGAATACTTTTTATAGAGGATAATTCTGGGACACTGTATGCATAATATACAAAGAATACATTGGAAATATGATGTAAAGAGATTCAGTAAGGCTTAGACATCTGTATTTTTATGAAACTCTGAGTAAGTCTGATGTATATCCTTACAAGAACCACTGGCCTTAAAGATACTAGATTCAAATTAAAGAAGTATTTTGTGACCAAGTTAACAATTTAAAGAATTAAAAAATTATGACCAGTAACCTTATACTGTTGTCTTATCTCTTCAGCCAAATCACCAGAACTATGACAAATACAGGGAAATATCAACTGAAATATTTCATCAGATCTTTTATTAAAGGATTTCCCTGATCATAAGCATTTATCAGTAACAGTGAGGGTTTTGATCCTCACTGTTCATGGATTCTGTATTTATGAATTTGCCTGCTTGCCAAAAATTGTTTGCAATCCCCAAATTAACTCATTGTTTAAAGACTACTTATTTATTTTGAGAGAGAGAAAGAGACAGCACATGAGCAGGGGGAGGGGCAGAGAGAGAGAGAGAGAGAATCCCAAGCAGGCTCTGCACTGTCAGTACAGAGCCCAAATCGAAGCTCTATCTCAGGAAGTGGGAAATCATGACCTGAACCAAAATCAAGAGTTGGTCACTTAATCAACTGAGCCACCCAGGTGCCCCTCTCCCCTCAAAAATTAACTTTTAAAGATATGCAAGTCCCAGTTGAGGTCAAACAAGGAGATGCTCTGCCTTATTGTTTTAGCTTTCATATTGCAAACAGGCAATCCTTTCACGGTCAATTTAATGCTAGTTTTTCATATTTTCTCCTCTTTTATTGGTGATTTCACAGTCTAAAATGACCCTCTTAGGGCAAACATGGAACAATTATAGTAATGTGTTATAACTCATTAATTAGAAGTGGCTTTCATAAATCCTTGATAATAGCAGATACTTAAATAAATAAGTAGGAAGAGAGGAGAAAGTTGTTCCTTACAGTCAAGTGCTGACAAATAAATATAGAAGGAACAATGGAATTAGGAATTATCATTTTGCAGCTGTCACTGTAAGCACCTATTAAGATAAGAATAACCGGATGGTAAATCAAGGGTGGGGCAGGGAGGTTAGGAGGAAATTCATAATATTTACATAATCTTAAGAATCTCCCTGTGAGTTATTTATTATAGTCGATCCTCTTTATTCATGGATTTCTGAATTTGTGAATTCATCTGCATGCACTCTAACTCCTCTTAGCAACTGGGAAGTGACTCACTTGGGAAATATTTTGGGTCATCTTCTAATTCTAAAATCTGTCTTCTTTTTTCAGTTTCAGAGGTACCTTAATCCTATAGTTTGGGTTTCCAATTCTACCCGGAAATAGATTGTAGCGCCTCATCGTGACCTTCAGTCACTGATACACCACAGCCTCCATTCTACCCCACCTTGTAATTCTTTGTAACACACTTCCTGGGCTTACACATGTGATCAGACACATAAGTAGAGGGCCACTTCATACAGCTGGACTGGGCATGATGGCCCTTTCAACTTAAGCCTGTTAGTCGCAGGTCCCATGTTGTAGATGTTTGGTCTGTCTGTGATAATCGTTGAAAGAATTCCACCTTTCTTTTAATAGATGACATATGTACCCTTAATTATTTAAAGTTTTTAATTTTGGTCAAGTGTTCCTGAGCCACCTTGGTTTGTTCGGCACGGATTTTCTCAGCCTCAGCAATAGTACCATTTTCCATGATTCTTTGTTGTTGGGAGATGCCCCGTGCATTGTAGGATGGTTGGTGTCAGTTGTACCTTTCGAGTAGCGACAATAAGGAATGTTTCCGCACATTGCTAAATGTGTCCCCAGTTGAGAAGCACGGGTCAAATACTTTGTTTTGAATCCTCATTGCCATACTACCTAAGTCATCTTGAGCACAATACCAGACTTCAGTATCTTCAGCTGTAAAATGAGCATACTATTGCTCTTGATACAAATAATTATTAAGGGGATAAATGAGTTAAGACACTTCAAGCCCTGCGTGTAACATCTTGACTGTGACAGATACTCAAATAAATGAAAGTGCTTATTATTTATTGATTATAGATAGTTAAGGGAATAAGTAACAATCAAAATAAACATTTGTATACTACTTTGGAACATAACGTTATTCCATAGACAGATGTTTAGCATGACTAATTTAAGAAAGTGGTAGAAGCCTATTTAAATCATTTTGTTGATTTAATTCCATTGAAGTCCGTGAAGTTATCAAAAATTCTCCCAACAGTTTTTGAGGTCTTCAGTCTCATATCTAGCATGCTTTAAATTTATGTGCAGATTTATCATTAAAATATTCTCATGCAGTTATTGATGAAATTGAAGGCTTTGTCTATCTCATCATAGTTAAACTTCCCTGATAGCAGATGTAAGTTCTCTAGGGCAGATGCTGCATGTTATTTATTTTCCATACAGTCCACAAACCACCATGGCTTTCAATTAACTCAGTTTTGGCAGTATTCTCTTTTCTGGGAGAGTCTTGTAGAACTGACATTAACTATTGGAGAGCATTAGTTTATTATTTGAGCTATCTTAGGTAGCTAAATAAAATATATCAATATATCTAAACACAGGTAAAAGCAAAAAAAAAAAAATCTATCAAATAAAGAATGCTGAAAGATCTTCTCCCCCCAACACAATACTGTTTCCGGAGGCTCTCTGTTTTCATTAAGATATACTTTCCATTAACATATACTAATAGATTATCCTAGTGAGGAGTACATAGGACAGTTTGGTGATGATGGGGCACAAAGGGAATATAAATGCATTTAGAGCATGGTATAGGGTCTAAGAAGGGCTGATTTTAGTAATTCAAGCTTGTAGAACCAACTGGAAACTCTCATTTCCAGTTGTATATGTCTGATATGTGTCCTGAGCATGGTGGAAAGCCTGGAGATGTCCTAGTTCCTCGAGTAGCAGGGCCCAGGTTGGGCAGGGCCTAGGTTGGGCAGCTGGAGCTTCCAGCTGTGGACAGATGATGGGGGAAGCAGCAACATTTACACAAGTAGTATCTTGTGAGACTTTTTACGTTCACAGAAATGCTATGAAGAAAGATTTCTAAAGCCAAAAAAAAAAAAAACAAAAAAAAAAACAAAGAAAGACCAGCCAAGTAGAGATATTAAGAGCTTCAAAATCTGAGAAAGCTGGTGTAGAGGAGGATTGAAGCTGTGAGCTGGAACAATTGTCTCAAGAGTGGGCTATTTGCCAAGTTAGGTTTGTTTTTTTTTTTGTTTGGTTCATTATTTTTCTTGCTTTTGTTTGTTTATTAAGGCAGAGCTACACTTCCTATTGGAAGTGTAAGGGTTGAGGGCCTACTTCATTCAACAGTCAACACACGTTGATTGGATAGATTAATATCTATCAGGCAATTTGTGAGGTGGTAATGATGTAATGGCGGGTATATTCAGAATTGGTTCCTGCTCTCATAAAGCTCTCACATGAGTAAAAGACATTAATCATATGAATATGTAGTTACATTCTAAATTAGGTGCTCATCATGAAAAGAAGGTTTTTTTTCTTTTTTCATTACACTAGAGACACAGAAATCTGATCCATTGTGGTGGTGATGATGGTGTGAGGGTAGAAACCAGGGAAGGCTTTCCCAACGAAGTGGCTTGTTTTGTTTTGCTTTTGTTTTGCTGAGATTCCATAAATGTGTGGGAAATCAGTAGCATCCCAAACAAAGACAATTCATGAGCACAGAGAATCGATGGGGGAGTGCAGCAGGCCTCAGCAAGTGAAAGATGGCCAGGAAGGCTGAGACATGGAGGCTAAGGGGATGTAAGCAGAACCAGACCATGCAGGATGTTACTGGCCATCAGAAGGATCTGGGTCAATATCCTAAGCTTAATAGATAATCATTGAAAGTGTTTAAGAGAGAGTGAATGGTCAGGTAATTTACAAGCATTCTGTGACAACTCTGTGGCAACTAGGGAAAGATTCTTGGTAGGCTATCCTGGTGCTTTGGGTGTAAAATGATGGTGACTCAGATGAGTGAAAGCATTCATAGGAGGAGCCGTGGATGAATTGGGGAGATATTCAAGAGGTGTAAAACTATCAGGATTTCATAGTGGATTGGACTTGGGTGTGAGAGTTAGGGAGGTGTTAGAGGTGACTCATCCCAGGAACTGAACTGAAGATGGCGCCGGCTTCTTCAGGTCTGATGGGGAAGAGCACAGCACCATTTGTTGTGTTTGACGTGTTTGTTGTGTTTGACATACCACATTTGTTGTGTTGGAGATGTCCAAGAGGAGATGTGGTTTAGAGCTACTAATCTGTGAGTCTTCTCTCCATAGATGTCAATTGAAACCAGGGGCTTGAAAGAGATTTCTTAGAAAATACAGTCAGAAGAAAAGAGGCCCATGCCTGAGCTTGAAGAATGCCCACATTTAATAACTTAGCAGCAGAGGAAACACTGGAGAAAGAGAGTAAAAATGAGTGCATAACCAGACAGAAGTGAGGAAGATGAGCAGACTGTGGCACCACCCAAGTCAAGAGAGAAAAAGGTGTTTCAGATAAGAATATTAACAGAGTAAAATCATGCTGAAAATTTAGGTGAAGACATGGATTTATATGGATATTAAAGCCATCATTAACCTTAGGTAGCTCTTAGCAAGAGATGTCTTGGTGAAGGTGAAGGCCAGCTTTCTCACAGTGTTTGAGTCAGAGGGGGTCAGAAAAATATCAGGCATAAGTCTGGCTGCAGAGCATTAGGGTAATATTAGTAGTGGGATGTAGGTCATAGGGAAATGTTTAAAAATTAGGCCGGCTGATGTTCAGTACATTTAAACCTGAATAGAGAAAAATATGGGTGAGAGAAAGCACTAGAGTAAAAAAAAAAAAAAAAAAAAAAAAAAGAGACAATGTAATTGAGAATGGAGAATTGTTTACAATTACCTAGGAAAATCATTTGGAATCAGAAGTGGATTATTGAGACACTAGTGAAGTTTGCATGGGCCTCTTTATTCGTGGTATATGCTATAGTTTGGTCAGCGTTTTGAAAAATTTAATTTGCTGTTACTTCTTTTCTCATTTTAAATTAATACACATTAATTCCTAATTTTTAAATTAATTTTGTATGACTTTTTTTTTTTTTAGCGTTTATTTTTGAGAGAGAGAGAGAGAAAGTGGGAGAGGGGCAGAGAGAGAGGGAGACACAGAATCCAAAGCAGACTCCAGGCTCGGAGCTGTCAGCACAGAGCCCTATGCAGGCTTGAACTCACAAACCACGAGATCATGACTTGAGCTGAAGTGGGACACTAAACCAGCTGAGCCACCCAGGTGCCCCTATAGGACTTTTCTTAAAGAAGATCTTCCCTAATTTTGTATCAGGCGCTACATAGCTTGGGTCCATCTCGTTTTGCAACTCAATTTTGGTCAACTTAATCACATTTTCCTACAAAATGTACTAAAATAGCAGTTTATAGCCTAAAGGGGTTTCTTCTGCTGTGGTTTCTAGAATTCATGTTCCTCATTCTAATGCTTTGTTATTCTTGCTTGGGTTACCTTCCCTTTAAGTAGAACTAAGTACAGTATTTTACAAGAATCCTCCAGAGAACAATTTTCCTGGAGGTTTTCTTTAACATACAATGACAATTCTGTAAGCTCAGCTAGAGCTTTGAAAGTTAAAGAGTTGGGGCCCCAGTTCAGTAGTTTCGGAAGCAAGGCATCCATACACTGTCATGATTTGCTGGTACCTGAGCAGCAGGAGGGATGGAAAGAGAAAGCAGACTGGATGGGTTCATGAGGCAGGGAGGAGAAACCTGTAAACTTGATCCAAAATGTTGGCTGATGTTGTCAAAGCGAAAAAGGCAGTAGAGAGATCTTCTTGTCATGGACCCTCATTATTTGACTTAAAAATTCAGATAGTCCCAGATTGAGGAATGAGCTGACTGGTCTGCGGAATGATGTCCTTTAGTCCTTTGTACTGGAGAGAATATGTGATTCCAGACACGTCAGACAGCAGCAGAGGAACATTGCTGCAGTCTCCAGGTGACTTTGAGGATGGTGACATTTTCTTGGCGTAAGGCAGTGTAATGCCCGAAGTTCCGAAACCTCCCACAAAAGTCCACCAGAGTCGTGAGTCAAAGCCAAGCGGCAAGGGTCGTTTATTGCAGGTTCGAACCTGGTCCCCTGCGCACTCGTCGCCGGTGACGCAAGAGGCCTCCATCAGGGTTGGTACAGCGTTTTTATAGACAGAGACAAATAGCACAGGGGAGGTTTCAAATTATGAGGGGCCTGATTGGTTGATTTTAAAGTAAGGACATTTGTTGTTCTCTGATTGGGCGTCCTTTGTCTGTCCTTTGGCGGGAAGGCTTTGTCCATTACTTGTGGCGGGAGGAAAAAGGGGGAAGGGGGAAGAGGGTAGGGTAGGTGGGGAATGTGCTTAAGCAAGCAGGTTTACAGAAGCGAGAAATGCCGGTTAGTTTATGTACAATTACTCATTCCATTACCTATCAGACTACATTTAGGATGGTTTACAACCCATTCTACTACACAGCGGGTTACATTCAGGAAAGGCTTCACAATGCTCGTAGCAAACAGCAAGCAAAACAGACTTCTCAGCAATTGTATTTCTTATCAAAGATCCATAATAAGCAGAAAAGAGAACCTAGCTTTAAACTAAGGCAGGGCTGTCATTTGGATTGTTCCTTTCAGCAGCAGCCAAGACCAGGAAAACTTCCACATCTACCCATCTCTCTAAAATTGCCCTTTATCCATGCTTTGTCCATCTGGAGCCTCGCCTGATCTTTACCATATCCAGCCCCAGGAGGAAAAGGAAAGAAGAAGAGTGTTTTCATGGGAACTTCACTCTGGAATGTCACAGTATTTGAAAACTATTTAAGGCTCCAAGTAAAATCTATTTGGATTTTAAATTATTTTTGAAGTGTGAGGAAAGAGCCATTACTGGCATATCTATCTACAAAGACAACAATGTTTTTTTAAAATGTATGTATCAAATGGACACGCTCCATCCCTATCTATCTATCTATCCATCATCTATCATCTATTTATCTATCTAACCTAATCTATCATTTATATCATAAAGATGCCTATCAGCTTCAGCACTTGGATGAGTTGTTTCTTGACCTTCACTTTTCTGTCTCTATCTCTAGGCTACACTCCTTTCCTGTTCGGTCAAAGGACACTGACTTATCTTTGTTCATCCAGCATCTAACGTGACTGTCACATGGTAAGTGCTCTGTACATTCACTCAATAAAGCTACGTTTTGAACTCTTATTTTACATCTAATGAGCAATATTATATGCAATTCCTCGATTGTATTTTTTCCCAGCTTTATTGAGGTAAAATTGACAAGAAAATTGTACGTATCTACAGTATACAACATGATGATCTGATACATCATGAAATGATTACCACAATCAGGTTAATTAACACATCCATCACTTCACATAGTTGCTTGCTTATTTGTGTGTGGTGAGAATACTTGGGAAGATCTACTCTTTTAGAAAATTTCAAGTATATAATACATATTAACTACAGTTATACTGGTATACATTAGGTCTCCAGAACTTCCTCATATTATGACTAAAGGCTTATACCCTTTGACCTGTGTCTCCCCATTTTGTCCCACCTCGCTGCCCCTGGCAACCATCATTCCATTTTCTGTTTCTGTTAGTTCAACTTCTTTGTTTGTTTGTTTGCTTTAGATTCCAGATATAAGTGAGATCATATAGTATTTGTCTTTCTCTGGCTCACTTCACTTAGATTAATGTTCTTCTCACTCATTCATGCTGTTACAAATGGTAGACTTCCTCCTTTTCCATGACTACATAATACCATATATATATACCATACATCATTTTTATCCTTTCATCCTTTGATGGACACTTCAGTTGTTTCCACATCTTGACTATTGTGGATAATGCTGCATTGACGGTGGGGGTGCAGATATCTTTGTAGACAGTGATTTCATTCCTTTGGTTATTACCCAGAAGTGGGATTTCTGGATCACGTGATTATTCTATTTTTTTATTTTTTGCTGTTTTTCAATGTGGCTGTACCACTTTACATTCCCACTAACACTATATATACAGTGGTTCCCTTATCTCTACATCCTTGCCAACACTTGTTATCCCTTGTCTTCTTGATGATAGCCCTTGTAACAAGTATGCGGTAGTATCTCATTGTGGTTTTGAATTCCATTTCCCTGATGATCAGAAATGTGGAGCATCTATGCATGTACCTGTTGACCATTTGGATGTCTTCTCTGGAAAGATGCCTCTTAAGTTTCCCTCTCCATTTTTAAATCAATTTTTTTTTTTGCTATTGTGTGATATGAGTTCATCATACATTTTGGATATTAACCCTTTTATGAAATACATGTTTTGCAAATCTTTCCTCCTATTTCCTAAGTTGCCTTTTCTATTATATATTTTTATCATTAAACAACTCTTAAATAATTTAATCCTAAGATTATTGAATATATCGTTTTTTTTCTTTTTAAATGAAATGAGCTCTTCCCCGCCACCCCCCCCCCCCCCGTAAGGTATACACACACGCTGGAATTTCAAACATTATGCAAGCCTGAACGCAGATTTCTTTAGTCAAATACCTGTTAGTTGAAGCAAATATCAGATGAATTAGTAAAGAACCTTTTGAGTCTTTAACTCAAATCAAGTTAAGAAAAAAAGGAGGGATTTATATATATTTTTTGTAATTAACAGTGGGGGTGCAGATATCTTTTTAGACAGTGATTTCATTCCTTTGGTTATTACCCAGAAGTGGGATTTCTGGATCGGAGTAAATCGGTCTTCCTTCAGACATACTTGAATCCAGGGTGTCTCCTTATGTCATTTGCAGTCACTCCTGACCTCCTTTCTCTTCCCTTTCTCCTTTCTTCTCTCATCCCATTCCTTGCTTCTGCTTCTGCTGCCTTTTGTATGTTGGTTTTGCTTCTTATGAAGATTGTTTCCAACAAGGATATAATAATATAATAATATAATTTGGGGATTATAATATTATAATCATGCACTATAATATATTAATATAATTATAATTAATATGTAATACCATAGTATATACTATAATATAAATGATATTAAGTCTTACTAGTATTACACAATTATAACATAATGTTAATATATATAATATAATTAATGAATAGCAACATAATTAGAATAATATTTATTTATTGTATAAAATTTCCTACACAATTCAACATTGTATTATGAGCATAATTTAATTAAAATTACATTATGAGAATTTCTTCATGCCATTAAATTTCTGTGAAAAAATTTTAATTAGACCTATTTAATAAACTATCTTGCAAATGCAATGCTCTTATAAAAGTCTCCATTATTATCTTTATTATTGGAGAAACATACGTTTTAAATTAAGATATGTTAACTTTTTTTTGTTTTATTCCTGATGCAAGCAGGTTTGGGGGGGGGTGTTCCTTTTTTTTTTGTTTTTTGTTTTTTTGATGAGTAAATTTAAGAAGAATGTAGAGGCTGAAGAATAATAATATGCTATTCTTTGTATATGAAAATGGCAGTCCTGACCTGCCATTAGTCGGGGCACTTATGCCTATGATAGATTTTTCCGGATCCATCTGCTTTTCCTTCCAGGCACCCCAGGCTCCTCAGGACGAAAGGCATAATCTTTGGTCTCCGAACAGAGCAACGCTAATGAGGATGACCCTGACCTCATGAGAATAGTGCTCTGACCCCCTGACCCAAACGGAAATAGAAAAGCCTGAGCAGTACATTTAAGAGTAACTTTGGGATTAGTTCTATGAGTATAAAGATAAATGAGAAAATAAATTCCACTCACAAGTAGAGACACTTGGATAATTGTATGATATTTGAAACATAAAACTTAAACTGAAAACTATTACCCTTGTAAATTGAATTACATTATCATTCCTTTTAACTAACATCAGAATTACCTTTCCTTTAATATTTCCTTAGTTAATAAGAACCAAATCTTATTATAATAATTAAGGCTACTAAAAAGTCTTTAAGCCTTTTTCTTTTTAAGAGATGCATTTATTATCCATTTATTAGGTCTGTTTGAAACATATACTGAAATTGTGTTATTTTAGAAATGCCAATTGAAATATATTGAATATTGAAATATATTTAGGTTATGGTTAAGTAGTGTCAAATAATTCTTTCCCACTAAATATTATGAAGACTTGCTTTAGTTAATAATTAGATATTTATCATGCATCTTATCTCTATTAATAATGATCATTCTCAATTATTATCTTGAATCTGTTTTACTAAAATCCTTGCATATAAATTCATTAATATTTTAATTACCTGATGGTATATGGAAGCTCTACTAATATCAGAAATTTAAAATGTACTATCTCTAAATACAAATTATGTGAAAAGATACAGAATGAAATTATTGTTTATCTTCATTTGCTTTGGTAAGAGACAGGGTTAATTTTCATGACAAATCGTAGGTATCTGGATGCAATATTCATTAGTCATGGAAGCAAGAAATGCACAGAGGACTGGTCTAAGAAAAACAAAATCCTTATTTCTGTCTTTTAAAAAATAAAACACCTGCCTCTATCAGGACTGTTTGCATCATTTTACTACTGGTCCAATTACTTTTTTTTTTTTTTTTTTTAATGGCAGCTTCAGCTCTGGGTTGCCTGACAAAGTATGAAAGCAAGGCACTTTTTGACTATGGGCAACAACTTTCAGATAAGACATAAAACCAGAGTCCTGGTATTTTCTGGAAGAGTGGAGTCACTAGCTGCAGTGTCCTAGCCAAATTTCAATTTGGGTAATTGCATTCTGCTTCCTTTAAAGGCCCCTGGTTGGTTCAGTTAGATAAGGAACTCTTCACTTCCTGCCTGAACAGTTACAGAATGTGACAGTGCTCTGGGAAATGGTTCCTGGGTTTGCTCCTTGGATGGGTGAATGTCAACACTGCAACACACATAGCTACAGATGCATTCACACGCTCACAAGTACAAATATGTCATCAGTGACTTGAAATCGCATGTGAAAGGCGTGCTTCTGCACACATCTACATTTTCAGAAGGCCAGATTCCATTGTATCACCAATACCATGGAAATAGGGTCCCTGCCAGTACACACACACAAAAATACAGTTTTTGAAGAAGGCAATGACTAATCTTTAAGAGTCAATTTTATTATAACTAAAGCATAATACATAAAATAAAAGAATAACTTATTAGAGAAGAAGAAATTATATGCTGGATGCTCCATCTTGTGGTTCTAGGGATAGCCCTATTGGTAAACACATTATTGTGACTTACGTTAAGAAAGCTTCAACACACGTGTAGCAATTTTTTAAGGAGATTTCCAATAACCTCTGACTATTCCAGGTTACTGTTCACAATAAGAAGAGCAGAATTTTAGAAGTCTCCCTAAAGAGAGTAATAGCAGGATTTAGCTCCTCGTGGATTACAGCCCACATTATGAAACTACTGCACATTTGGCACAATTATGCACCACTGGCAGCCTTTTCTCAAAGGAAGCCTCATGTTAAATGAACACTTAGAATCATTTTGGAACTCATGCATCTTGCAGCTAACACTGTGCTAAGTTAAGCATCTAATACTATGCCCATCTGGTAGAGAGAGAATATCAGGACTGCAATATCATCAGTCCTTTCCCCTTAAAAGCTTTGATTTCATTAAAGGTGACCTCTCAAAGTGCTTTAGAAAATGAGCTACTGTACAAAATGTGCTGAATAGGACAGAGGGGCATTGAGTACATAAATTACTGTCTTATCCATTGTTGTTTTTAAGGTTTCCAGGATCATGCAGGTTGGCTGTTTTTCTGCTTTGGTGTCCTATGAAACCAGTCTAGAAGATATTCAGTGGGCACTGAAGGGTTGAGGAATGTACATTTGCAATAAGATGCACTGGCCATTACTCTCCAGTGTGTCACTGGGATGGTAGAGTTTCAGAAGGGAATCTGGAAACCTCAGAAACAAAATGCAGATTTCAGTCCCCTTCCAGAACTAAACATTTGGAAAACTGAATTTCAAAGAATGAATACGAGTTTATTTCATACCTTCTCTACTCTCACTACAAAATGGTGTTTTAAGAACTCTGCCATAAATATTTTACAAAAATATGTAATCACACAGCCACAAAGAATGTATTCTAGCTCCAACCACCTTGAGATAATACCTGTTTGAAACACGGTACAAAACATGAAGCAAGCAAGTAAGACCCCTGCAAAGAAAACCGATTAGGCAAAGTTCAAATTGACTTTTACTTATCAAAAAGGCTCTGGAGCTACTGCTCAAAGAAGATTTATTTCATTAATTTTATTGAAAATGATTTATTTTTGCTTCATTCACAATGCCCTGAACTTAGTTATCCAGCTTGAAAGTCAAACTTAGAAATAACAAATTACATGGGGGCTGCCATGACCTGTTCTATGAATATTAGTGGAAAGTGATAGTGTTCAAAATTTCAAAACCTATAGCAGCCCTTTCATTTTCATGATTTATTTTTCCTACAGTAGATTCCAGAAGGGGATAAAGTAAAATAATCTTGGACATCAGACTTTGTTTTTTTTTTCTTATGTCCATGTGTTAATTTCTGAAACAGAGTTGGAACTGTCATACTGGTTTATGTAAGTTGTACTCAACTTTTCATATCTTAGAGGCTTAGTCTGCCTCTCAGTGTACTTAGCCATTTAATAAGGATGGTAATCATTGTTTCACAGAAATAGATAAAGGAAAAGGTTGAACTTCATATTTCCACAGATTTTGAAATTATTATTATCTTATACATGAATTTTGTATTTATTTGAATAAAGTAAAACTAATGATCTTAACTGAGCAAGGCTGCATCAAAAAAAATCAGGAGACTTTATATTTTAGAAATATTTTCATTTGAATGAAAGTCAATTTTTAAATGTTGGTAATTCTATTTTTAATTTTCAGTTGTTTTGAGGATGAGCTTGTCCAGATTTTCACAATCCTCAAGAGTTCTAAAAAGCTTATATTGTACTCCACAAAATGTGTTGGTTTCATTTCTTGTTCCTTTACTAGACCCCAGGAGAACATAAAGTAAAACAAACCTAAAGTAAACAAACAAACAAAAGCAAAACACGACTACCATACTTTTTTGGTCTTATATTCATGTACTAAGTTTCAAAATACACTTAAAGTTATAAGCAGATTTTAATTTATGTTGTGTTTTTAATTTATTTATGTTGTAATTTATTTTTGTTGTATTTATCATTTTGATTTCAAGTATTTATTCGTATTTGGATTATTGATTCTATTTTTTTGCTTTTGAATTCTTCATTGAACCTTTTCCCAAATTGAAACACTCATATCTTTTTCTAATTTGAGAGAGAGAGTGCGAGCAGGAAAGAAGGTCAGAGTAAGAGAGAGAGAGAGAGAGAGAGAGAGAGAGAGAGAGAATCCCAAGCAGGCTCCATGCTTAGCATAGAGCCCAATCCCATGACCCTGGGATCATCACCTGAGCTGAAATCAAGAGACACTCTGCCTCACTCCACCTACTGAGCCATCCACACACCCCTAAAACACATATTTATATTATTATAATCACAAAATTATCCATTAATGCATTCCCACTCTATGCATTTTAAGTATTAGAAGCTGATAAATTAATAAACAAAAGTTCCCTAAATAAAATAGATAAAAGTCACCACTCAAGGGACTATCAACACATGACTTCCAAGATTTCAGAATTCTGTGGACCAGGGATTGATCTGGGTCTGTTCTTTCACTTCTTTTTAAATAAAAGCGTATCCAGTATCTGTCTAATGCATGTCCTGCCATTGTATGTTGGGTGTGTTGGAAGCTGATAACTTATCTATTTAGTTTACAGTTTGTTTCTTTTCTTAATTGAGAAGAACTATTCTCAGGAACTGATATCTAAACACCACACACTGAGGAGTCTCCTATGCCAGTGAACATAATCTAAATTTGAACTGAACCTGAAATGATAATGGGACGAGATTTGAGGGAGGGGCTGAGGGAAGAAGGAGGTTATTTTACATGTGCTATGAATGTGGATGTTGTAGCCAGAGGGAAGGCTGTGTCAGATTGTATTTCATAAAATCAGACACAATAATCGTTCTGGCCCCACAAACTTTTCCAGAGCCTTGTCATCCCTCAGTGAAGAATTACAGCCTATTTCCCATCTCTTTGAAACTAGGTGGAACTTTGTGGCTGTTTTGATTTAATAAGATGTGGTGGCAATGATGCTACACACTTTTGATTCTACCTCATAAAGTAATATGGCTACCACCTGGCTCTCTGCCTTTTGGGACACTCACCCTTTGAACCCAAACACAATATCCTAAGCCACATCAAAAGATTATGTGTAGGTGTTCTGCCTGGTAGCAGCAGTCAAAATCCCAACTGACAGACAACAACAGCTGCCAGACACGTAAGTAAATAAGCCTTAAGACGATTCTAGTTCCCAGCAATCAGGCCATCTCTGTTCATGCAAAACAAGGGAGAGACAAGTTTGCCACAGCAAGTCCTGCAGAAATTATAGACAAACTTGTGAGCAACATAAATTTGTTTAAGTCATTGATTAGAGGGGAGGCTGCTTTTTCCACACGGATAAAGATAGTCGGAAGAGATCACAAACTGTGTTAGACAGCTGATTAGAAAAGTATGAAAATAAATCTGAGCAAACCTGGCATGGCTAAATCTAGTAACTAATATTGTTTATGTATTGCTTGAGTCTTAATAACCTAGTTTTGGAGGTAATGGATTGCTGTATTAAGTCCTTTTATTGGTGCCATAGGACCACCGTAGGTAGATCAGACCTGGGTGTGTTTTAGGGATAGAATTTCCCCCAGAAGGTAACGTATATTCCCACTTTAAATTATACTATGAAGAGACGAATGCTGGGGCAGGGAATCAAGAAGTTCATGAGCGAGTGAGTGAGTAAAGGGAAAACTTTTCTCCTCCCTTTAGGGTCAGGAGTTACTTTAGCCTAGACTGAAACACAAAGATGCCTGGAGCCCTATTGGGGCAGTTTTGGGAGTGAACTGCCCCTTCAAGTGGTAAAGTTCAGTTTTGTCTTCTAGTAGTAGGGGAGAGATCTTCTAGTTTATCGAAGTCAGGGTCATTCCAGTGAGACCACCTGGACTTGTGTACTATTGTCTTCTGTTTTGAATTTCCCTCCCGTTGTTTCTAAACATTCAGCAAAGTTTCATGAGAAGTTATTTCCTGATATTTGCCCTCCTGAGCCTATATGAAACAAGGAGAAAGGGCTGTACTATGCTCGAAAGAAGTAGATAAGCAGATATTAGTGTTGATACTAGAAGTAAGATGGTAATACTAGTCTCTAGTGAAAAGCAGTACATAGTAGAGCAGCCATCTGGTGAAGTTCATCAAAGGCAAAGGAAGCATTTTGGTTGCATGATGCAGAGACTGGAACCAACTAGTTGCAAAGTTTCATAATCAAGTCTGATTAGGCAGTCCTCCAGGAAATTCTTCTGGAAAGCTAATTTGTATCAATAAAGCTGCTGAGAAGATTATTATTCATATGATTGTGGATTATAACAGTTAAGCACACCACTTACTAGACGTTTGACCATCTGTAATAAAATCTTTCTCTCTGTTTTCTGTGAAGAAGAGTGATGTCTATCTCATGGAATTGACATGGTGGTTTAAATGAACTATTGTAGATGCACTGGCCCAGTTGAGGCCTTCTCATCTAATCTGTCATTACAATAAATCCCATAAATTAAAGTTAAATGTAACAAAATCATGAAGTACTCAGGAGAAAAAAAATAGAAAGCATCCTTTTCTTTTTTTTAATTTTTTTTAATGTTTTATTTTTTTATTTTTGAGACAGAGAGAGACAGAGCATGAGCGGGGGAGGGTTAGAGAGAGAGGGAGACACAGAATCCAAAGCAGGCTCCAGGCTCTGAGCTGTCAGCACAGAGCCCGACATGGGGCTCAAACTCACAGACAGTGAGATTGTGACCTGAGCTGAAGTCAGAAGCTCAACCGACTGAGCCACCCAGGTGCCCCGAAAGCATTCTTTTCTTAATCTTGGGCTTGAGAAGGATTGCCTAAACATAAAGAGGGGGGCAACTGGGTGGCTCAGTCGGTTAAGCATCTGACTTTGCCTCAGGTCATAATCTTTCCTTTCATGAGTTCGAGCCCCACATCAGGCTCTGTGCTGATAGCTCGGAGCCTGGAGCCTGTTTCAGATTCTGTGTCTCCCTCTCTCTCTGCTCCTTCCTGGCTTGTGCTCTCTCTCGCTCTCTCAAAAATAAATAAACGTTAATAAAATTTTAAAAAGGAAAAACAAATAAACATAAAGATGAAGAAAGACAGTAGGAAGAGTCTAGTCTAGACACTAGGAAATTAATTTGACTTATACCAAATTAAAAAAAAAAACTTTTTTATTTTTATTTATTTATTTATTTTTTTTTTTGGGACAGAGAGAGACAGAGCATGAACGGGGGAGGGGCAGAGAGAGAGGGAGACACAGAATCGGAAACAAGCTCCAGGCTCCGAGCCATCAGCCCAGAGCCTGATGCGGGGCTCGAACTCACGGACCGCGAGATCGTGACCTGGCTGAAGTCGGACGCTTAACCGACTGCGCCACCCAGGCGCCCCCCCCCCAAAAAAAACTTTTGATATTAAAAATTAAAAGGGAAAATGAAAATTGTAAGTACATCAACAGAGAAGTAGATGAGAGCTGAAGATTTATAATTTACTTAAAATCAATATAAATATTCAATAAAGAATAAAAATAAGCTCAATGCCCCCTAATAAAGAAATGAATTTCAACATGCTCCCATTGATACTCTACTGGCAAATCCCAGTGTTGAATAGACTATGATGATATTAGAGCTTCCTTATTTTGATGGAAGGACCATAAACTGGTGAAAACATTTCAGACTGTAGAATTATTCTAGAATCTTAGAGAGTTATTTGACAATATGTAAGAAAAACTGCAAAATGATATTCTGGTTGATCCCACATTCCACTTTTAAGAAGATATTCTAAGGAAATAGAGACACAGAAAAATACTTATATACAATTATTTTGCAATAGCTTAAATAAGAAATGATACGATAATACAAATTAACCATAACATAATAGTTCAAATACATTGAGTATAATAGTAATGGTATTGATACAGTATTACACTGCCATTAAAAAGGTCACAGTGATAAGATAAACTGTTAAGAAACATATTCCTGAGAGAAAGAATAAGTGAGAAAAAGAGAAAAATATGGCACTTTTCCAAAATATGCATGTGGAAAATACTGGAATAAAATGTAGCAAAATAAGAATAATGAATTTTTAGATTTTTCTACATGTTATAATTTCTTTTCAAAAAATTATAATACTTGAAATTGGGAAAATATTTGAATATTAGAGTTCATAAAAATGTTGGAATAAGGCACAGAAGATAAAATTTTTCAATTTTCTCTTTGAAACACCCTTATTCACAGATTAAATTGCTATTTAAGTGTTCAGCTGGAATAACTGAGGATCTTGTTGTATGGTCAAAGTACCCCAAGCAAAATTACAGTTGAAAAGACACAACTCATGAATAAGAAGGGGAGTGAGAGGTCCAGGCTTCCACTTATGGAATGGATAAGTCACAGGGATGAAACATACAGCATAGGGAGTACAGTCAATGGTACTGTAGCAAGTTGTATGGTGACGACACTTGCAAGCAACAGGGTTCTCCAATCACTATGTTGTACAACTGAAACTAATTAACATTGTATATCAACTACACTTCAGTTCAAAAAAAAGTATTCAGTTGATAAATTTCCATTAGTAATAAGACATCTGACTTAGTATTGGAGTACCCCTGAAAACTGCTGAACTCTAAAGTTATCAGATACAAGGGTCGGAATCGACAGCATTAATTTTGTTTCAGTTGCCAAGACAATCATTTCCTTTCACTATCAGCTCACATGGTGACTCATTTGGAACCTGCCCTTTGGAGTATCTGGAGTCTTCAACCTCCCCACCTCCCATAGTGGAGGAATAGAGTAAAAGCAATAAAATTGGCAAATAATAATAGGTATATTTAACGGTAGCTTAAAAATGATAACCTGGAAAATATTGGCATTTACCAATAAATCAATATTAAATAGTGGTAAATTGAGGAGTGACATCAGCAAGATGGCAGACTACGAGGACTGTTCCAACAAAAACAAGAACAATGAATAAACAACTACATGCCAATGGAAATAGCTCTAGGAGGGCTCTGGAGAAAAATGGGAATGCTGCAGATACACTGTGGAGCACTTCTCAGTATAAATCCTAAGGAAACGAAATTAGGATCTTGAAAAAATTTCTACACTCCCATGTTCATTTCAACATTATTCACAATAGCCAAGATACGAGAACAAGCTAAATGTCTGACAATGAATGAATAAAGAGAGAAAATGTAGTACACACGCACACACACACACACATGCACACACACACACACACACACACACACAGGAATATTACTCATCCTGAAAGAAGAAGGAAATCCTATCATTTGTGACAACATGAATAACTGTGGAGAACATTATGCTAAGTGTAATAAGCCCACTGTAGAAAGGCAAATACTGCATGATCTCACTTATATGTAGAATCTAATATAGTTGACTCATATAAAGAAAGAGAAGGATGGTAGTGTCCAGGAGCTGAGGGAGAGGTAAATTCAGAGATGTTGGTCAGGAGGTACAAAGTTGCAGTTATGCAAAATGAATAAGTTCCGGAGATCTAATGTACACCAATGTGCCTACTGTTAACAACACTTCATTTTGTACTTGGAATTTGCTAATAAATGAGATCACTATCTCAAGTGACGGATATGTTAATTGGTTTGAATGTGGTGATTATTGCACAATATGTAGGTATATCAAATCATCAAATTACATACCCAAATGTATATGATCATTAATTGTCAAAAAAGAAAAAATACAAAATAGCAATATATTGAGTTTTGTGTATATAAAATATGTTTAACATGTACATACATGTACACACTTATGAATATGGAAAATCAACTTCCAAAAATACTTTCATTTAAATTATTATTTAAAGTATGTATATTTTAAATGTCAAAAATGTCTTTTAAGTATGTATTTAGCTTAAAATATTCCACATTGTTTTATATCTCATGGTTGCCAAATAAAAACTTGAATTAAAAATTTGAAGGTTGGAGGATAAATTAAAAAAAAAATTGAAGGTGAACGTGTTAAAAACATAATGTGGTCTTGAGTACCTCAAGGTGCATTTTCTAATTGCAAATAGAGTAAGAGTAAGAGTTTACTTGTGTATCCAAAATATATATCTCGGGACACAAGGTATAGCTTTTAGTTCCTCACTTAAGATATCCAAGATATTGGGGCGCCTGGGTGGCGCAGTCGGTTAAGCGTCCGACTTCAGCCAGGTCACGATCTTGCGGTCCGTGAGTTCGAGCCCCGTGTCAGGCTCTGGGCTGATGGCTCAGAGCCTGGAGCCTGTTTCCGATTCTGTGTCTCCCTCTCTCTCTGCCCCTCCCCCGTTCATGCTCTGTCTCTCTCTGTCCCAAAAATAAATAAACGTTGAAAAAAAAATTAAAAAAAATAAAGATATCCAAGATATTATAGAATATATACAAAAATATATTTGTGAGTGAATACTGCAACTTTGCTGCACGAGATGTAATAAAATATTGTTATTGTAGATCACATTAATTGGAATTTTTATTCAGATACAGCCTTAGAATCACTGGTATCTCTAGAAACTTAAAAGTCAATAATTTCTCCCCTATCCAAGTTTATCAGAAAAGGAGACTTAAGGCCAATTATATACCTTTAGTGATTATAGAGCTAATATTGGAAACTGTTGTTTATATCTACAGGCAAATGGAATATCTAATATTGTTTTCAGAATTAAACATATTTACCCATCCAAAGACAGGGTTAGCCTAAGGCTGACCCGGCCTGTGTAAAATGCATGGCTTGGGAGAGCAGAGCTAAATTTATGCTTACCTTGGGCAACTTCTGCAACGTGCTTGACACCGGTATATTTGAATGCTTTTATCTATCTGACTAAAACTACCACTACTAATGAGTAATTGAAAATTCTAGATAGGCCAATTAATGTAGTTGCAGCAATTTGTCTACTTGGTCCAAGATTTTAGTAGTATGTGCTTCAAATAATTAACAGAATATTAATAAGTGGTCCATATCTATTTATCATGGCCAATCAGAAACAAAACTGGTTCCTAAGTGCACTTCATTATAATCATGTTACATGTCTAGAGTAAGAGTGTTTCAACTGAGGTAAGAAAATAGGTGCTGGGTGTGTACAAAGGAGAGTCTGTGATGCTGAGGTGTCACGCTTCTGATACAGGCAGTCCACTTTCCCTGTGTGCAGATTTTACTACCATAGCGATCCAGGCACTAATACTGAGAGGAAAAGGGAAAGACTGAAACATGTGTTTAAAAAAGCAATTTTTGTGGTTAAAGAAAATACTAGGTTAAAAGGTGATGAAAGTGGAAGTATGATTGAAACTAGTGAAAATGTCGAGAGAGATTTAGGAGGCTTTTTATATAAAGCTGAAGGCTTCTCGATCTTGTATCTATTGCATAGTGTATATTGACCTCCTAGATCTCATGACCTCTGATTGCAAAGAGAATTTCTTTTTCATCCTTCCCATTTACTCTACCATGAATTCATCCACATTGATTTAACACACCATCATCTAAAGAATGTGATAAGTTGGTGTTTATATCTGTCAAGGGACCAAGGAGATGAAAACTAGGCTTCACCAAAAGGTGTAATTTTAGGTTGTTGGATACCCCTGCATTTTTCTTAATTATTTCTGACATTTTATCTATTTCACCATGAGCTTCCTTGGAGGTTACAGATAAAAAAATGTTCTTCGTGACCCAGAAGAAGAAATACATCTTCTCTTAATAAATCCCACCTGAAATCATATAGAGGAAGGAAAGAAGGAGTAACAGTTGACATTTATCACTTGTACTGTTTCATTTGCTAAACTCTTTTTGGACCTGAAAGATAGTTTCTTTTCAGCATGAAGAAGATTCCAGATAAAATGTGAGGGTCTGAGAAAAAAAAATTTTTTTTGGAAAAACTATATAAGGAGCTGTCCAAGGGGAAATTGAGATGTAAAAACTGCATGCTCTGTCTGTCCTTATCTTAAACACTCTGAAGATAAGACAGCATTTTTAAAATTGGTGTACACCTAACATTTAGCATAGAGTAGGTATTCAGTAAGTGCATCTTGAAATACTTTGAGTTTTAAACAGCATTTTAGTCAAGATACCATGACTCCTTCAGGAAATCAATGTGCTAAACCAGAACAACAAGCATAAACTAATAATGACCATAGAGCGTGTCTCCATTATATAGCACACCTAGAGCCTCATGTGAAAATTACTCCTTGTATGTGATAGAGGATGTTATTGAATCTTTGGTTTAAATTTTTTTCTTGGCTTAAGAGGTTATGAAAGATGGCAGACCTTCTTGAGAGATGCCCCAGTGAGCTGTGCCTCCTGGCATTCATACTTCTGTGTAGTACTCCTCTATGTTGCATCTAGGCAGCCTCTGTAGAATCAATGGAATGCAATGGAACTATATGTAACTTTTTTTAAAATTTTATTTATTTTGACAGACAGAGAAAGGGAAAGAAAGAGAGAGAAGGAGAGAGAGAATCTCAAGCAGGCTCCATGCTACCAGCACAAAGCCTCACGTGGAACTTGAACTCATGAACCATGAGATCATGACCTGAACCAAAATCAAGAGTCAGATGCTTAGCTGACTGAGCCACCCAGGTGCCTGTGTAACTTTTTTTTTTAATCTAAAAAAAAATATTTTTTAAATTTTAATTAAAAAAAAGTTTTAACAAGTTTTTATTTGAATTGCAAATGACAGTAACTTTTAAGGCCAGGTCATAAGAAGCCTAGTAGCTTCTCTCTTGCTTTCTCAGAAGGATCACCCCTGGGGAAGCCAGCCACTATGCAAGAAACCTGACATTTCTGAGCCTGGCATGCCATGAGTGAGTCCAAACTAACCACATGGAAAAGCCCCATGCAGAGATAGAGATGCCAGTCTGCTTCACAGCATTTGGCCTTCTCAGCTAAGGTACCAGACTTGTGAGAGAAAAGCCATTTCAGACAGGTAGTCCAGTGGAACCTTCAAACGACAATATTTATGGCTTGCATCTAATTGTAATCACAGACCCTAAGCAAGAACCAGTCAGCCAATTCATAGAACTAAGCTTTGGAGGGGGTTGTTATATGGCATCAGAAACTAGAATAATTTCTTATAAGGTCATCAGAGTATAATAGAGTTCAGCTACACTCATGGACTATCATTTATGAAAGAGGATCCCAGAAGTTTGTGAAATAATCTTTTGAGTTTAAAGTAATGAATTGAACTAAATATATGAATAGCTATGCCTAAAATTGAAATCCATTAAAAAATCTGTTGAGAATTGGAGTGAGGAAGAGGAATATCTAAGGGATAACTTAAAGGAGCTTCAGTTATTATGAATCAGAATATACTCATAGTATATTCTTCAGGTCCAGAAATATAAGGAGGTGCAATAGATCAGTAAACTCCCACAGGCATAGATAAAAATAAGTTTAGGTATAACTCAAGAAATTCCTGACATTCTATATAATATTTTAAACTTCTGTTAATATAATTAATTCCTTAATTTTAATCATTTTCTATTTGCATATGGTGTTTTCAGATTTCAATTTATTCTACTATTTTTCGGTAAGATCTCCTTGTACTGGTTTATGTTAAGAGTAAGTGTCTATTATTAAATATGTTTTTTTTTCTGATATGTGTTTGGAAATACAGATCCACTGAGGTGTAAAACTTTTGCTCTGACAGGTTAAAAGAAGACAGGAGACCACTATGCATGAGCAAATATTTTACTAATTACCTCTTTGTTTAGAGGTCAAGACTAAACAGGGGTGCCTGGGTTGCTCAGTCAGTTAGGCGTCTGGCTTCGGCTCAGGTCATGATCTCACAGTTCGTGGGTTCAAGCCCCGCGTCGGGCTCTGTGCTGACAGCTCAGAGCCTGGAGCCTGCTTTGGATTCTGTGTCTCCCTCTCTCTCTGTTCCTCCTCCACTCATGTTCTGTCTCTCTCTCAAAAATAAATAAACATTTAAAAAAATTAAAAAAAAAGGCTAAACGTGATGGCAAGTAGTCTCAGCAATAGATATTAGACAAAAACCAAGGGAAAGAAAAGAATTTATTGGAGGATATATTTTTCAGACTGATTATCTTTATTAATCAATTCATTTAAACATTTACTTATTCAACTTTAATCAAGTACCTATTATCTGTTAAGGATGTTGCAAAGTGTAAGATGGTGCAAAGGGATAACTGTAAAGAAGACAGAGAAAGCCTTTGTCCCCAAGGAGACTGCAGTTAAGTGATAAAGCCAGTGAATAAAGGCAAGTAAACAAATAAACAAAAAGTCAACATAGATCTTTAAGATGTCAAATACTGAGGCATGTTAGAAATTCTAGGTAATCCTCACATACCTGTTGATAATATAACCCTGGAAAAAATATTCCGTATCAGTTGAGTTGTGAAGGCAACTCATGATTAAAAATAGACACTGGAACGTATGTATACTTAGATTTTCATCTTTCTCTTTGTATGTGTCTGTATTTAGGCCAGTAATCATATTCATTTGTTCTGTTTACATGTTTTCTTCATTGTTCTTTGGTCATGTAAGAAATTTGGCAATGGAAAATAATACTGGTAATCAAAGTATTAGGACTTCATTCTGGACATTTTCTTTTGTTTATTTTTTTGGCTTATGAGGTTTTTTATTCAGATATGTTTAAGCTATTAAGAAACCCTCTGCTGAGTTCCTAGTATAATTTACTATATATTTTGTAAAGTTTATTTATTTATTTTGAGAGAGAGAGGGAGAGAAAGAACATGTCAGGGAGGGGCAAAGAAAGAGGAGAAAGAATCCCAAGGAGGCTCAACACTGCCAGCTAGATGTGGGGCTTGAACTCACCAACATGTGATTATGACCTGAGCTGAAGTCAGACGCTCAATGACCCAGGTGCCCTAATTTACTATACTTTTTGGTTCTGGAATTTCTGTTTTGTTGTTTTTTGTAGTTTTCAATTTCCTGACAAGATGTTCCATTTTCTTGTTTATCTTCTTAAACATGTAACTATAGATATACTATAGAATGCAGCTCTCTACTCCATTATCTCGACACCCTACGATTGTTATTTCAACTGACTCTTGTTTCTACTGGTTTTCATTCATTTGCCTCCTTTCAATTTATAGTTAATCTTGATTAAGGGTCAATTATTTGCCTGAAACGTTATATTCATAACAGGTTTCTAAATAGGATTCACACTTGCTCCTGGTGGGTGGCTAGGACATTTGAAATCCAAACTAACTTAATGTACTCAGGGTTTTTGATATTTTATTTTATTTTTAATTTTTTTTAACATTTATTCATTTTTGAGACAGAGAGAGACAGAGCATGAATGGGGGAGGGTCAGAGAGAGAGGGAGGCACAGAATCCGAAACAGGCTCCAGGCTCTGAGCGGTCAGCAGAGAGCCCGATGTGGGGCTTGAACTCACGGACTGGACTGTGAGATCATGACCTGAGCTGAAGTCAGACCCTTAACGGACTGAGCCACCCAGGCGCCCTGGATATTTTCAAGGTAGGCTTCAGTACTTGCCAGAGATAGTCTACTTCCAGTTTCTCTTCATTCCAAGATAATAGGCTTTCAGGCTCCTATTTTAGACAGTGCTGGTGAGGATGTTTACCAAAACACGCTCTTTAGGCAGACACTGGAATCCAGTAGGGACCCTCCTAGTTTAGGGGCCTTTGGAAGTTTTGCTCAGTTCTGCTCTGCGGATGCCTCTAGTGCAAAAATGATCATCCCAGGGCACCTGGGTGGCTCAGTCGGTCAAGCGTCTGACTTCAGCTCAGGTCATGATTTCACAGTTTGTGGGTTTTGAGACCAGGGTCTGGCTCTGCACTGACAGTGTGGAGCCTGCTTGGGATTCTGTCTCTGTCTCTGTCTCTGTCTCTGTCTCTCTCTCTCCTGACCCCTCCTCCACTCTTTCTCTCCCAAAAATAAATACATAAATTAAAACAAAAATGTTTTATCTAGCTTTTCTGGTTGTTCTCAGTGAGAGGGTTGGCTCAAGTTGTTTATTTCAACATGACTTAGAAGCAGAAGTTCTGCATTCATCTTTGTTTTCATTCTTTTAAAAATTTAAACGAAAGTCTCAGGGTGCTTGAGTGGCTCACTTAAGCATCTGACTTCGGCTCAGGTCATGATTTCACAGTTCGTAGGTTCAAACCCTGTGTCTGGCTCATTGCTGACAGCTCAGAGCCTGGACCCTGCTTCGGATTCTGTGTCTCCCTCACTCTCTGCCTCTCCCCTGCTGTCCCTCTCTCTCTCTCAAAAATGAATAAACATTAAAATTATTTTTAATTTAAAGGAAAAATAAAATATAAATTGGTCACTGTTAAAAAATTTAGATCTATATCTATATATTCGTTCCTTTTCACAAGGAAGTTAAGGCTTTCCTTTTTACAAAGAAATTTTAAGTTGTTTTTATTTAACTGTTCACAGGCCCTATGTCCAAATCTTAACAACAGAGATTCAGGTTGCAAAACTTTCACATTCAATAATCTGCTCTTTGGTGTACGTGAATTGTTAGTTAAGAACAGACTAAGATCACTTGCAGAATCCTTCTTTAATAAATTTTATTTTAAGATTAAAGTTCAGGGGCACCTGTTTGGCTCAACAGGTTAAGTGGCTGACTCGACTTTGGCTAAGGCCATGATTCCAAGGTCGTGGGATCAAGCTCTCCATATTGGGCTCTGTGCTGAGCCTAGAGCCTGCTTGGGATTCTTGCTCTCCTTCTCTCTCTCTCTCTCTCTGTCTCTCTCTCTGTTCCTCTTGTCTGCTAGTGTGCTCTCTTGCTATGTCATAAATAAATAAATAAATAAATGTAAAGTTCAGGATTTTTTATTATAATATACAGTAGAAATTAACTCTGATTGGCAGTCTTGGACAGTTCTGAGGATCTCAAAAGTGGTAGCTAATGGATAGACTCTTCAAAGGACTGTTTTAGGTTGAAAACACTCTAAACATTTTGATTATTTATGTATTTATTCATTCATTTATTTTTTCCGAACATTTTTATACATTGGGTCTGTCTGATCAAAACACTTGTTTTGTTTTGGAACCTGATCAGCAGGAAAAAGTATCACTATATATATATATATATATATATATATATGTGTGTGTGTGTGTGTGTGTGTGTGTGTGTATATATACTTTATATGTATAACCATTATACTGAGTAACTTCTTTCCTTATTTTTATTTTTTTCATTTACATTTTAGTTAACATACAGTGCAATATTGGTTTCAACAGTAGAATTCAGTGATTCATCACCTACATACAATACCAATCAATGCTCATCACAAGTGCCCTTTTTAATACTCATCACCCATCTAGCCCATCCCCCACCCACATCCTTCCATCAACCCTCAGTTGTTCTCTATCGTTGAGTCTCTTGCTGTTCTCTCCCTTGCTTCTCTTCCCCTCTTCCCATATGCTCAAATTCTTTCTTTTTCAAGTGCTGTTATAGTTGCCTCCTGTATTGCATAGCTGTAACAACTCTGTAGGATAAATACTATACTTTTCATATTACGCACAATTCAAATTACTTATTTACTTATTTCCCTGGAGGAAGAAAATATGATCTTTCTTTGGGGGGGAAATGGGTTTTAAGAGAGTTTCAATAATGTTCCTAAGATCATGGGGTCAATAACTGGCATACCAGGATTTCCACTTTGACTTAAGTCTTTTGAGCCACATTATCTCTTTACATTTGGGGACAGCTTGTTTTCATGGAATTCAAAAGGAAAAGTTATGATAAAAAATAGGCTTTCTCTGTTGAATTTGAAGGATTAAAAGACTGATATAAAACTGGAAACAATCTTGCTGCTGTGTTCATTTTTCACCTCATCTTCAGAATTGTGATCTATATTGGGTTATACCTACCTCACAAGACTGTTAATAGTTTTTTTTTTAATGGACACAAAATAAAATAGTATAAAGATATATGTATATCAGAATATAGCTTTTCAATCATATTACTGGACATCAAGAGAATGAGATCTACCACTGATGAGGAATAATGTTAACCACTCATTAGTTAAAGCAAGTCATTATAAGCTCATTAATAAAGCCATACTTTTCTCAAACTTGTACAGATTTCTTTAGGGAAACTTCTAGATTAAAAATAAATTTTATTATTTTAGCTGGGAGCAATCCTTTCTAAAGTCACAGAAATTATATAGCTAATTAGTAGTGTTAGTTACCAGTAATGCTAGCAATCCCCAAAAGACAAGCTATTGTCTTTTAGCCAAGATTATAAGAATTTGAATATCCTTGACTGGTTACTTTCTCTGTGCTTAGCTCCAAAACATCCTTCAAAGTCACCTCATCTCATAGGTAATTATTCTTTTTATTTCACATGATGAGTTTTTCCCCTTATATGATGAGGTAAAGTTTGATAACGAACAATTGATCCAAAACTTTCAAAATTTAGGTGTCACCTTATTTATAAACTTATGCTTAAAAATCTCAGAATCATGAGCATAGTAACACCTTTTTTTAGTTTTCTCCATAAAATGATGCATACAGAAATTTTCTGAACAGTTCCAAAGTCAGCTGCTTTAACTTGTCATATTATTAAATGATAATTGAATTCTACCATTTTATTCATATTTTAAAGTGTCTCATCCTAATAGAGTATTATATAAAAATTATTCTTTTAACATTATAGCATAGCAAGACTGCATATTGGATAGTTATTCACATTAAATTTATTTTCAATATCCACAAGTACAAATTATAGAATGCCAGTGGACAATTAGATGTAAGTGCTTTTTTCACTAATGTAAATTAAAAAAAAAAAAAAGATGCCTAGACTGTTGAGAATATAAAACTAAACTATTAAATGCAGAGTTATTTTATAATAACATGTTAATTTACAAAATATTAATAAGGCTTTTGTGAACTAAAATAACTACTGGGACTGGGAGCCAAGTGTTTTGAAAAGATGAAGTAGTTCTAGAAGATTCTCTCAGCAGCCTTGGTGCATTTGTGGGACATCCCAAGTGAGTCAGGTTAAGGGATGGAAGTCAGCACAAGAAATGGATCATAGGGAAGGGTAGAAGAAGAGTACGGCACAATCTTCCTCACCAATCAGAAAGAAATATAACCTGAAGGTATGGGTTAAACTTGAGGGACTCACATGCTGACATAGCCCTAGAATTCTCAGTTTCTAAATGTCATTTAAACACATATTTGATTTTTGTGTTATAAAGTATGTTACTTTCATTAAAATCTTTATTATATCTTTATTATGTCTTGCTAACCGTTCTATTATTCTGTATTTAGAAGATAGTGATTTTGCAGTCTAACAATATTACATGAGACTAATTACATGGAAATTACATTTTAGTGTTTCATTTTCCTGAGATAGTTATTATATTATGTTATTACACTTAGGTTATTTCTTAATTCTCACAACTACTCCTCAGGGAATGTATTATTATTCTCCTTATAAAGGCTCATATTTGGTGGGTTAAGTTCACTTAGACAATGTGTTAGCAGAACCGTTTTCTAAACCCAGACTTTTTTTTGACTGATGTCTTTTTCGCAGTTAATCATGATGCAAAAAATATTTTGTTTCCCCAAAGCTGAGAATACTTTCAAGCCATGTGCTGTTTTTTCTATACCTAAAGATTGTATAACCAATCATCACTAAAAAGTGAGTATGTTTTCAGTTTTGTTTTCCTCCTGAAGTGATTATTTATTCCCTCTATTTTATTTCTAAGTTCTTATTTATAATGTATTTGCAAAATGCCTGATGTGGTAGGCAGATGCACATGAGTTGTGTTGGATGTCTTATAGGACATCCAATCTATAAGCTTAATCTCAATAACACTCTTAGTGGTGCTATTTTGCACCAAAAATTATTACACATGTTTTTGACTATCAAGGAATGGCTGAGTTTGGACAGCCTTTGAAAAAAAACATATCCTTGGGTAGCCACTTTTTTTTTTTGTTAGTATTTCCCATGGTGTTTCATGTCTCTTTCTTTCTTTCTTTCTTTCTTCCAGTCTAATACATCCATGCCATATTTTTTCCCAGCCTGGTTATCATTTTTTAAATATGTCAACTGAACATATTTTTAAAATACAGTTTTACTTAAAACTCTGATGAATGAAATTATAACACCAAAATATCAAGTGATAGATTTTAGATGCCTTTCTTGGTGTCCCCCTCAAACACATCACATAAGTGGCTGCCTAATATACTAAACTATAAATGTTTTGAGCAAAAGAGCTTATGTGTATTTGTTTTTGTATAAATCACTATGTGTGTGTGTGTGTGTGTTTGCTCATATACACATGTACACACAAAAGACTACTTTCATGCATTGCTACATTTACAAATATACTTGCAAGTATTATAAATGTTTTGAATACAAATAATATCTATCGCATCTGACTATCCATAATACAAGTTCTAATTGGAAACAACTTATGGAGGACTTTGAGAAAACAATTAGACATTTTACCCTTTCACTACACAAAGCAAATCGTACATTGAGGCAGATAAATATCAGAATGAAATTTATAGGAAAATATCAGAAGTTGAATAACCATATATCTTTCAGCCAGTTCCACACTAATTTAAGATTAAAAATTAAACAGCAAACCTAGGTTTTACTCAGGCATCCTTGTCATGCTATTATATCCAGTGTTAGTCGCACCATCTAAATTAAAGATAATTAAATTTTTAGTATAGCAATTTGTTAATAGCACTCATGAGTAAAAAATTATACAAACTGACAAAAGTCAATGTTTTCTTTTGTGATTTCAAAGTTATTCACCAACAGGAGGCTGTAAAAAAAAACATGCAAATGGGAAAACCATACCAACTAACTAGTATATTTAAATGAAATCTATTTACCTTTTATCCAGTCTGAATAGATGCTTTTTAATTATTGCTAATTGTTTAAGATGCCTTTGCATGCCCCAGAAGATTTAGTCTGAATAAATTTAATTCCTTTAAAATCTCCTTCAGTTACAGGCAAATACAGTAAGAAGCCCCATAGGTATGGCAGTAAAATAGTCATAAAGGCAGAAGCATTTAAATGAGTACAGCAAGGAAGTCTTCCCCAAAAGAGGCAGAAAAGCTATATGGCTGGAGACGCCAGAACCGAACATGAAACACACAGTTGAAACATTTAAGATGACTGTGAAAAAGGTCCATGTTCACTCGTTAAAGAATGCGCTAGGGCAGACTAAAGCATATGAATGGTTCTTTCACAGGCCACAGAGTCCATTCAGCCTGTGGACATTGTGATTACCCGACAGAAATAGATGGGCCTAATTAATATTCTGCACATACCTGGGAGAACATTCTTAAGGAAATCATCCTCTGGTGGTTTGGAAATTTTAAAAAAAGAAAGAAAGAAAACTTAACAGTAAGCATTAAAAATTGGATCTAGATAACAAAGTCAACTGCTCTCAAAGTTTAATGCCAGCTGCAAACAGGAGTCTTGTTTGTGTACATTTCTCGGTGTAAATGGCTGTGCCTTGTGAAATAAAGTTGAAGAGCCCATTAGTAATTCTGTTCTTGCTATTTTATCAAGTAATGTAAAAATCAGCTACGGAAAGCTCGTCATAGTGGACTTGCAGATTCATGTAGCGATGAATAATCTAGCGATTGGTCAAGTTTGTATTTATTAATGCAACATGCATATGGTGAAAATACAATATCAGAAAAAAACCCTTCGTATTTTAATGAAAAAGTGTGTATGTACTGATTGGAGAAACAACCACCTGCAAAGAATGTTTAAGTGACTTCAAAATGTTTTCTAAATAAATCATTAATTTAAATATTATTTTTCAGTATATGATTGAATCTAAATTTGCCATACATCATTATTATGATATAATAAGCTATAAACTTTTCAGTTTGTAAAATCATAAGCGTTTTACATTTTGAATATCAATTATGCAAGATTAACTGTAATTGTACTTTAAAAAATCGGCTGTCGCAAATAGGGACCTAAAACCATTACTAATTTAGAAATATAACAAAAATGGGGTATAGGACAAATTTTATGAGCTACTTCTGTTTTTTCTGAGTATATAGAAAAACACATATCATATGCATATTTATATATAAATGTATGCACACATATATACATACATACATACACATTAAAGAAAGAACAGAGGGTAACATTACAAAATATTTAATAAAACAAGATTGGAGAATTGAGTATCAAAAGTACCCATCCTGTTCAAATACCTGCATTTAACAAAGTAATTCATTCTGAAATGAGAGTCAAGTGTTTAGTGCCCAAACCTAATACAGTACATATAAAGCAAAATCCCTATTGAAATGAATGGAGCCATTCATTTCCGAGACACAAAAAGCTGTACTTTCTTTGTCTTGCCACTTTAAAGCCCCTTGATAGCATTTTTCCCTTTTATAGTGCTTTAGGTATAGATGCTTCTCTGCTCAAAAATCATTGAAAAACTACAAGTAGCAAATACCTAAATATGCAGCAGATGTATAAGTGCTCCTTGGGATAAATAGATTATGGACAATTAACTGCCATCACATCCCTGTCTCCGTTTCCACTCGCTCCTGTAGTGCACACCTGTGGCTTATTAGGAATATAACCAAAGTGGTAACACAGGTTCCTGGTTCAAAGGTAACCTATGAAAATCTGCTTCCTTACCTTCTTGAGTGTTTCTTATGCAAAGAACAAGAAGCAATGTAGGAACAAAGGAGTGGACGCATATCATTCACGAAAACACTTGTAAAGAACTCCATGTTGTGTTTTCATCTGATTCAAACAAACCAAACCAACTGTAAAAAAAAAATTTATGAAAAAATCAAAGAAATATGAACACTGATTATACATTTGATGACGTTAAAAATTATTTTTTTCAGTTATGAGAATGAGATTGTGTTTTGGGGGGTGTTTTTTGAAGTATTTGCAGATGAAATGATGTGCTGTCTGGAATTGCTTCAAAATAATTGGAATGGTGAGTAGAAAGTGTCTGGATATATTATGGTGATTTTAAAATATGTTCTTTGATACTCCTCCTTTCAAGATCTGGAGCTTGATTCCTCTCTCCTCAAATAGAAGTTGTATGCAGTGACCTACTTTAAACAAATAGAATATGGCAGAAGTAACTGCGTGATTTCCAAAACTAAGTCATAAGAATCATCATGGCTTCCTCTTTCTTCTCTTTCCTTTATCTCTTGCTGTGTGGGCAAACGGTGGCCACGTCATGAGAACAATCTAGTAGCCCTATGTGGTGAGGAACTGAGTCATTTACCAACAACCCCTGAGGAACGGGGCCTCCTGCCAATAGCCTGTGAGACAAACACCTTGGAAGTGAGCCCTCTGGCCCTAGACAGACTTTAGGTGACCACAGTCACATCTTGCCTGCAACTTCCAAGTGACTCTCAGAACCACTCAACTAAGCTGCCCCTAAATTTCTGACCCACAGAGATTAAGAAAATACATGTTTATGGTTCTAAGCTACTAGGTTGCTGTTGTGTTGTGGATTTGGGGTTTTCTTTTGCAGCAATAGATAGCGTAGTATCTATAAAACTAGTTATCTGTTGAGTGTTTGATGCTGGATAATGAACACATGAGAGGTCATTATAGAATTTTATCTACTTTCATGTATATTTTAATAACTTTAGGATATAACTTTTGAAACTGGTTTTCATTTTTATTTTGCAAGGATGTAATTTAAATGAAAACTATTGACATTTTAGTTAATATGTAGGAACTTGTAGTTTCCTTTAAAAAGAGTCCTTTTAAATCCCTTTGCTAATTTTTTCTCTAACAATACCTTGATATATTTGGATTACGCTCACCCATTTCCAGCAACTTTCCAAAAAATAAACCTTAATGGAAAAGCCACACTAGGGGCGCCTGGGTGGCGCAGTCGGTTGAGCGTCCGACTTCAGCCAGGTCACGATCTCGCGGTCCGTGAGTTCGAGCCCCGCGTCGGGCTCTGGGCTGATGGCTCAGAGCCTGGAGCCTGTTTCCGATTCTGTGTCTCCCTCTCTCTCTGCCCCTCCCCTGTTCATGCTCTGTCTCTCTCTGTCCCAAAAAATAAATAAATGTTGAAAAAAAAATTAAAAAAAAAAAAAGAAAAGCCACACTAACAAAAAGATTCAGGGCTATAAAGTAGAGGCAGCACTAAAAAGAAACTTGGGGAAGTAATTTAGGTGTCCCCCCACAACATAATCTTTAGCACTCTCCCACAAATCAGCATACTCTGTGAGTAAAACAGTGTGCTTTCTTGATAAACACAGCTTCCAGATAAGATCCCTTGAGCTCTGACTATAGGAAAATAAATATGAAAAGATATTATCTTTAAAGATTGTTGTGATATGATTACCTAAATTCTATCTAAAATGAATATAATCAGCAAATAATGTATTTAATAGCCTTGAACTTAGTACTAAATGAAATTGAAGTACATTTTAATTCAAGGAAAACAGAAGTTGTCTTTTTTTTTTTTAATAAAAAGGGATTAATTTCTAACGTTTTCAGTTTGAGCACCTAAAAATGTAAGTTGCACATATTATATTAAGTAGAAAGCATATGCATATCAACTATGATCAAACATTTATAAAGGAAAATAATGCATTTTAGACACATATCATGTTTGATACATTTTATTATACCAATTTCTCATATTTTTCCTGAGTTATCTTTTTTTCACAATTATGGAGAAAAAAATAAACTACTAGGACTACACAATTAAAATTAGTCGTTCTCAATTTCAGATTGGAGCTTCCCTGAATCTAAATCCCCAAATCGCATGGAGTATCACTATTTGTCTAGCAAGGTGTTCCATTCTGTGTGGACCAAAAAGAGGACAGCATAGCTTCAGCCCTCAGTGCACATTGACATTTTTAGAAAACAAAACATTCAATGGAAAATATTAAGGCCTGAAGATTTTAGTGATATACTGCATGGCACTGCTCTAATTGAAAAGGAAATCTACAAGAATTCGGGATGTATGTGATCAGCAGCAGTTGGAAAAAATTTATGCAGGAGGTGAGATTTTAGGTAAGCTTTGGCAAAAAAAAGACAGAAGGAAGTATAGGGATATTATAGGTTAACTTAATCTCCATTCCCAGACATCTTTCAATTGGAGGAACTTCAAATAAAAGTTCTGAATGACAGAGGCTCCTGGGTGGCTCAGTCAGTTAAGCATCTGACTTCGGCTCAGGTCATGATCTCGCGGTTTGTGAGTTCGAGCCCCTAGTCAGGCTCTGTGCTGACAGCTCGGAGCCTGGAGCCTGCTTCGGATTCTGTGTCTCCTTCTCTCTGCCCATCTCCCGCTTGTGCTCTGTCTCTCTCTGTCTCTCAAAAATAAATAAATAAATAAATAAATAAATAAATGTAAAAAAAATTTTAAAAAAAGTTCTGAATGATGACATTTGAGAGAAAGTCAGCTGTGGAAATCCTGGAACGCCTGTTGCCTTCTCAGAGCCCTGTTTTTGCTTCTTGTTGGAATGCAGATGTGATACTGGAGATGGCAAGAAAACACTGTGGGGGTCACTTCACTGAGGGACTCAACCAGCACCGGCAACTGCTTATCCGAGGCTTCTCCTTATGTAACAAAAACAAAACTGTATTTGTTTATCTCCATAGTTGGGTTTCCTATTACTTATTGCCACAAACATTCCTAATAGATTTGGAATAATCTACAGTATTCCAGGTAAGAGACATACTACTGAAAATACATTCATCTGGGGCATAAAATGTTTAAGCTTCCATAACTGATAGTATTTGAATATAACTTAGTTTGATTCCAGGCCTAATCTTTGACTAATACATTTTGATGGGCTCCTGAAATGGGGTCACCGTTTCTTTTAAGATGCCATTTTTAAATCTTCTCCATATAGTCACATGACTATATGACATTGTCCATTAAAAAGTAGGGTAAAATGAATATTTTGAGATTATGTGGAAAGAAATCATGAGCAATCTTAACTGGAACATTAATGGAACCCTTACAAGATGAAATAAAGTTCTGGGTAAGCATCTGTGGATAATGGAAGTTAGTAAACTGGTATTTGTTCCTTTTGAGACTTAAGTTCTATGTTCAACTGTGATGATTTGGTTTAAATTGGTTTGTGGCTTTCTTATTTTTGATACATTTGGAAGGAACTGATGAAATATTAAAATAGTTTTAAATAAGATATGAAGAAAAAACATTACTGAAGATTTTCAGTTTAAGAGATTGCAAATGTGAATACATCTGACTGAAACAAAGCTATTTGAGAGGAGTGTTGGTCTTAGAGGAAGAGACAGTTTCCCTATTGGATATATTGCATTTGAGGATCCCTTATGTGGGCTTGTGTAAGCTGCAGAGAACAGGCACCAAGACAAAAGCAGTGGCTTCTAAATGAAGTTCCACAGTTCAAAGTCATCGGATTAAAAAAATAAAAGCTAAGCAATGAAAGTGGCTTATTTAATAAAACTGCTAAGTTAAAATTGTAGGTATCAAGAACAGAAATATGAGTTCCTATAAGAGGAAGGCAGCAGTAGAAGGGAAGAAAAACATGAATAGCAACAGAGAGGGACAGTAAGAAAGGTGAAGGATCGAGTGAGCCAAAGGAGACTGGTTTGGGACATAGGAAAACAACAAGGTCAAGTGTAGGGCTGGAAGTCAGGAAAGATCCCTGTGTGAGAAGTGTCTGGTAACCTGGAGGAAACCAGTACTGGTAGCGTCAGTAGTGGTGACGAGTATGTATTCCAGGTATGGGGTAATGGGACAGAGAAGAGAGAATGTTTAGCAAAAGAGTGAAAACGTCTATCTCTGTCCCAATAAAGAGTCAATTCCAAAAAGTCCACATGAGCGATTGACATGAAGTTTTAGGGGGAGGGAAGATGTTTACTCTCACCATTGTAGCTGTTGGAGGATGCAGATTTTGAAAGCAAAACTCCTTTCGGCTTAACAATTTTATTTTATTTTTTGGCTTAACAGTTTAAAATAATATCTGTAGAATCCTTGCTTTGTTGTACTATAGTACATTGCTTTTGAACTTTTAAAAAAATCGTGTGAACATTTTTGAGTTGTACAAAGATTATAAAAAATTATTTTCCCCACTTTATAATAATTGACTTGAATATCTTAAGACACAGAACGTTGCAAGTGTTTAACTCAATAAAAGAGTTTCTTTCTACTTTTAAAGATCAAACAAAAGTTTGTACAAGTTTAGACAGAAAAAATACCTTTTGTTTATAGAATAACTTTAAGTGTATTTTTACACTTATGCTTTTTATCCAAATTTATGAAATATCTTTGCTATCTACATTCTAATCAGTATTGTATGACATCAAAAAGCTACAAACTCACATCTTACTATCATGGCTTTGTACAAAATTGCCTATATAGGATTATATACAATAATTATTTGATTTTAAAATTTAATAATTTAACGTAATAATTTAATAATTATTTGATTTAAAAATTTTTAAATTATAAAATCTAAAAATGCCACTGCTTTTATCTAGGACCAAAGTAGGAAAGTCATGAACAAAATATCTGCATTAAGTATTGAAAAAAAAACAATAACATGACTAAAAACGGATCTTATGTCTTATGCTACTCACTAACTTTTACTTAAAATTCACATAATTAATTCTTTTTAAGATGCTCATGCTAACAAAACAGACAAAAGAAAAAAAGTAGAATCATTAAAATAATGATATGTCATGTGTGTTTTAGATCTGAATTTCTAAGATACAATAAAAGGGAGACAATCTCTTTTCATCAAATGAGAGTTCTATAAACTCAATCATGTTCCTCCTTTCTCCTTGGTTCTCAGGAAGCTCAAATTGAAATTTTGTTGGAAGAGTTTATAGATTCGTTTTCGTTTTCCTGGCATTATCGTATCTCTATTCTGTCTTTACTACTTGGCTTTCTATCCTTTCTTACGCTTTATTGTTTTACCGTTCTATGATATCTGCTTTAATGTCGTTGGTTTTCTTACATCCTTTTTGGAATTGAATAGGACATAAGTATTAAATAATGGATTTGATCACTATCAAGTCACACTAAAGATCAATAAACAAATGCATTTTAGGGAAATAGTAATATAAAATTTAAAAGAATTAACTAGCCTTAAGTTAAAGTACATTTTTAAACACCATGCATGTTGAAATCAGTTATTAACAGAATTCACTTACACTACCATTAAAATAATCTATAGACAAAAGGGACACTAGAACAAATTATTAATTAGAAATACTCTAGATTGTATGAGGCATGAAATGAAAGTCAGTAATATCAATTATTGGTAGAGAAATTGTCCTGATTTGGATGACTAGAAATTCACTTCTTATGCTGAGTGAAAGTTCACTTCTTCCTAAGCCCTTAACAATTTAGCTGACCTTCATCAAGTCTTGACCTTTTGAGGCTTCAGTTTTCTTATCTATAAAATGAATAAATTTGACTTAGTGAAGTTCCTTCCTACTCTAAAACCTCTTTCCTGGAATGTTTTTTAAAGTTTCTATATTTTAAATGCTTTATTTATTTATTGTTTTATTGTTTTATCTTGTTTTACTGGATATAATCATGGGTTAGGGGAGGCCAAAATTGCATAGAAACAACCCACGGAAAAAAGGGCATCGATATCTCTGGTGTTCTGGCTTTCTTTTGAAATTACATGCTTACTCCACTTTAGTAAACTTAAATTAGAAATATTTAACTTCAAAAACTTTGTGAAATGGTGAACAATGAGCAGTACTTAAGACCAGTTGCACTTTGCAATAAAAGAGAGTCTGGGAGTAATTTAACAGCACTTAGGATTTTGGCATCTTATAAAGTTGTGTTTGGTTTGCTGAGTTCTGTGGATAATGTGTCATATGAACACTTTCTTTCAGAATTTCAACACTTGTAGTCCAGTGGGAATCAGGAAAACAGAGTTTGATGGAAATGAAAAGTACATATTTTCACATCATTCTTCACTTTTTCTCTGAGTTTCCAAAAAGTTGTGATTCTAATTTGATTTGTTTTTATGGTGATTTGGGAGGAGTTTTCTGGATTGCAAATCTTTATTTTAGATTGATGGCTGGGGGGCATTCAACAACCACAGACCTAAAGCAGCAAAGTAGAACTACAATGTAATGGGAAATAAAGGAATCTGCATTAGTAAAATTTCCATTTTACTTTACCAGCTGACTTGGTTTCTTGTTTATATCCTCTTCTAAGTGTTTTAGTGTCTTTTTCTCCTTGTGTTTATAGGCTTTGTACTTGTTTAGAATAGTTTCATCTACTCTGGCAAAGTTGTAGAACCCAAGAGAACAGTATCATTTTGGCTACTCGCTAAAGAGAGCTGGTAAAATCAACAGTTTTTATATTTTCCTAACACCATTAGACCATAAAGCCTTTCCTTAATAACAATGTACATTTAATTATAATATCTGTTTCATTAACATAATTTACTATCTTCTAACCTATTGGTGTTGTAGAGAAGTTGATGAGTACTTCGATGGAAGAAGCAAATCACTACTTACATTTATTGAAGTAACTGATTCAGTCTCTGTAGCTGCAAAATTGATATCGTCCAAATGTTAAATTAATTTGTATAACATCTGTCCAAAACTCCTCTTGAGTTTTCCTTATTTTTATTGTTTTGGGGAAATAATGTTACCACCAGCATCCCAAAGATGATTAATAAAGAGAAGCGACAAAACCAAAAGTTCGTTCTTGAAAAAGTCACAAAATTACAAACCTTTACCTAGTCTTAAAAAAAGAAAGATACAATTAAATAAAATCAGAAATGCAACTAATCTTTACTAATGAAACAGAAATGCAACTAATCTTTTACTAATCTTACAGAAATTAAGAGAATAATGAATAATTATACACCAACAAATATAACAATCTATATAAAATGGACAAATTCCTAGAAAAACACAAATTACCAAACTGACTCAAGATGACATAGAAAATCTCAAATGATCAAAAGATCATGTACAGAGATTGATGTAGTAATCAAAAACCTCCTAATAAAGAAAGATTCAAGACCAGATGACCTCACTGGTAAATTCTACCAAACATAAAAGGAAGATTAACCAATTCTCCTCAAATTCTTAACAGAAGAAGAAGAAGAAGAAGAAGAAGAAGAAGAAGAAGAAGAAAGAGGAGGAGGAGGAGGAGGAGGAGGAGGAGGAGGAAGAGGAGGGAGGAGAAGGGGGGAGGAGGAAGAAGAGGAGAAATAATACTTCCTAATACATTCTATGAGACCAGCATTACCATAATACCAAAGAAAGACAAAGATGCCATGAGAAGAAAGCTACAGAGCAACATCTCTTATGAATATTGATGCAAAAATCCTCAACAGAATATTCACAAACCAAGTACAACAGCAAATTGAAAAGATTATGCACTATTACCAAGTGGGATTTATCCCATGAATATGAGGATGGCTCAACATAAGAATAAATTAATTTAGTACATCATATACATAGAACAAAGAAAACAAAACCCACATAAATATCTCCATTGATACAGAACATGTTTGAAAAACTTCAATACACTTTTATGTATGTCATGTAGAAAGGAATTTTCTAAGATGTAGGACATTAATTAAAAACCAATAGCTGACATCATACATTCAATGGTGAAAGACTGAAAGCTTTGCTCCTAAGACCAGAGACAAAACAAGGAGGTGCAATTTTGCCACTGCTATTCAACATTGTAATGGAAGACCTAGCCAGAGTACATAGGCAAGAAAAAGAAATAAGATACCCAAATTGGAAAGGAAAAACTAAAACTATCTCTATTTGCAGTCAACATGATTCTATACATAGATATCCCAAAGAATCACAAAAATACTATTAGAGCTAATCAAAGGGTTCTTGCAGGGTTCAAGATCAATTTGTAAAATCAGGTGTGTTTTTATATACTATCAATGAATAATCCAAAACGGAAATCAAGAAAACAATTCCATCTGCAAAAGAATCTAAAATAATAAAATATCTAGGAATAAATGTAATCAACAATTGAAAGATTTGTACACTGAAAATTATAAAAAAAGGAATAATGCAGAAATTAATAAAGACCTAATTAAATAGGAAGTCATCACATGTTCAATGATTAAAATTGCTAAAATGTCAATGTTTGCCAAAGTAATCTATTGATTCAATGCAACCCGTATGAAAACTATAATTGCCTTTTCTGTAGAAATGGAAAAAGCCTACTCTTAAAATCATACCAAATTTGAAGGGGCCCGAAGTCACTAGAAACAATATTGCAAAAGAAAAACAAAGTTGGAGAACTCACGTTTTTATTTTAAAAATTACTATATTGTTTTTTTAAGGTGTTGAATTTGGTAAGTTCTTTGTAGATTTCTGATACTAACCCTTTATCTGATATTCATTTGCAAATATCTTCTCCCATTCTGTCAGTTGCCTTTTAGTTTTGTTGATTGTTTCCTGTATGTGCAGAAGCTTTTTTCTTGAAGAGGTCCCAATAGTTCATTTTTGCTTTTATTTTCCTTGCCTTCGGAGACATGTCAAGTAAGAAGTTGCTGGGGCTGAGGTGTGGGCAGAAGACAGGAATAGACATCCAGTTGGCAAACAGACATATGAAAAGATGCTCAACATTGCTCATCAACAGGGGAATACGAATCAAAACCACAGTGAGATACCACCTCACACCAATCAGAATGTCAAAAATTAACAACTCAGGAACCAAATGTTGGCAAGGATGTGGAGAAAGAACCCTCTTGCACTGCTGGTGGGAAAGCAAACTGATGCAGCCACTCTGGGAAACAGTGTGGAGTTTCCTCAAATATTAAAAATAGAACTACCCTATGACCCAGCAATTGCACTATTACAGGAGTGCTGATTTGAAGGGGCACATGCACCCCAATGTTTATAACAGTGTTATCAACAATAGCCAAATTATAGACAGAGTCCAAGTGTCCATCAACTCATGAATGGATAAAGAAGTAATACACAATGGAATACTACTTGGCAACAAATAGAATGAAATCTTGACATTTGCAACAATGTAGGTGGAACTGGCGGGTATTATGTTAAGCGAAATAAGTCAGTCAGAGAAAGACAGATATCACATGATTTCACTCATATGTGGAATTTGAGAAACTTAACAGATGATCATAGAGGAAGAGTAGGAAAAGTAAGATAAAAACAGAGAGGAGGCAAACCATAAAAGACTCTTAAATACAGAGAACAAACTGAGGGTTGATGGGAGTGGGGAAAATGGGTGATGGGCATTAAGGAGGGCACTTGATGGGATGAGCACTGGATTGTAAGTGATGCATCACTGGAATCTACTCCTGAAGCCAAGACTACACTGTATGTTAACTGACTTGAGAATAAATAAAAATTTTAAAAATCAAAAATGAATGAATGAATGAATAAAAAAATAAATAAAAACTACTACAAAGCTCTAATAATTAAAAGAATGTGGTACTGGATTAAGGATGACCTTATAAACCAATGGAATAGAATTGAGAGGAAATAAACAAACCCAATATCTATGGTCAATTGATTTTGACAAAATGTCAATAACATTCTATTTGGAAAGCATCATGTCTTCAACAAATGGTGCTAGAACAACTGAATAGCTACATCACGAAGAACGACATTGGACTTCCTCTCTCTCTCTCTCTCTCTCTCTCTCTCTATATATATATATGTATATATGTATAAATTCAAAATAGATCAGTCACCTAAATATTAGTTGAAACAATAAAACTACTAGAATAAAACATGGGAGGTATATCTTCATGAACTCAGATTTGACAATAGATTCTTATATTTGACACCAAAGTACAAGCAACAAAATTAAAAAATAAACAAATTGGCTTCATGAAAATTAAAAACTTTTGAGTATCAAATTTTATCAATAAAATAAAAGACAACTCAGAATGGAAAAATATTTGCAAATCCCATATCTGATAAAGATTTTAATGCCTAGAATACATAAAACAATACAACGCAAAAACAAAAAGACAACTCAATTAAAAATTGGAAATGTATTTGACTAGATATTTCTACAAAGAGGTGGTCAAAAGCACATTAGCGTATGTTCCACTTCATTAGTCATTAATAAAATGCAAATGAAAGTCACAACAATAAACCAGTTCACACTTACTAGGATGGCTATAATTAAAGAAACAGAAAGTAAGTGCTGGTGAAGATGTGGAGAAATCGGAACGCTGACACATTACTGTTAGGAATGTAAAATGGGGTAGCCATTGTGGAAAACAGTTTACCAGTTCTTCAAAAAGTTAAATATAAAATTACTGTATGAGCCAGCAATTCTACTCCTTGGTATATATGCAAGACAAAAGAAAACATGTTCACGAAACCCCTTGTCTGGGTAGCAGTTTATAGCAGCATCATTCATAATAGGTAAACACATCCACCAACCCAAATACTCCTCAGTGAGTGAATATATTTTGACACATGCATGCGATGGGATATTCTCTAGCCACAGAAAAGGAATGAAACATGCTACATCTTGGATGAACGTAAGAAAAATTATGAAACAAGTCAGATACGAAAAGACAAATATTGTAATGCCATTTATATGAAATATCCAGAACAAGCAAATTTATAGAAACAGAAGATATATTAGTGGTTGCCAGGGGATAGAGGTAAGGGTGTTGGGAATGATAGCTTTTAAGATATGGGATGTTCTTCTAAGACAATGAAAAAGCTTTGGAATTTGAGAGAAGCGGTGGTTGGACAACGTCGTGAGTGCATTAAATGCCACCGCATCGTACACTCTAAAATGGCTAATTGTATGTGATGTGGATTTCACCTCAAATTCTTAAAAAGTAAAACAATTTACAAAGGACTAGATAGAGATGTGTTGAAGATCAAATGAAATAATGCATATGTACATTGGGCTCTCTGCTGTTGGCATGGAGCCAGGTTTGGATCCTCTATTGCCCTCTCTCTCTGTCCCTCCCCCACCCATCAAAAATGAAAAATAAACATTAAAAAATAATGCATATGTTCTACTTTAGCATAGTGCTTGCAACGTAAAAAGCACTCAGTATTATGTGTAATAAGAATAGTTGTTCCTTTGACTCCTTTTATCATCGTTAACCCTGTCTCAAGCAATGCTTTTATTGATGATTTGTCTGAAGATGTGGAAGACTTGTAGGGCTGTATGAATGGCACAAAGTCAGACACAATCACTAATATTTTGGGTAGCAGTATCAAGGTCTGAAAGCTCTCAGTAGACTGGAAAAGCATGATAAATTCAGAGCTAAAAGTAATAATTTATCTTCAGATTCAAAACATTACCTGGGGAGGAAATCTAAGAAGTATGCATACATAAAGGTCTCATGATATGGCAGGTGCCTGGCTGGCTGAGTCAGTACAGCAAGCAATGCTTGACACTAAGGTTGTGAGTTCGAGTCCTGCATTAGACGTCGAGTTTACTTTAAAAAAAAAAAAGTGTGATGATTTCATAACCAACAAACTCAAAAGAATCATCATTGCCATGGCTGTGAAAAAAATGATTACAGATTTAATCTTCATTAATTAATATGGAGAACCCCTATCAAGGGAGACATTAATTTCAGTGTCTCCTACTTCTGCAGCAGTCCAGACCCCATCTCAAGGTTGTGTTTGCATCTGGACAGCTCACAGATGGTAGATTTTATGGACCAGCACATGTTAAAAATAGGTAAAATGTGATTTTTCTGGCCCGAAATTTTGCCATAGGATGATAATTTAAAAAGTTAGGGATGATTACGGGAAAAAATCAAAACACAGTTTCATAAAATTGGTGTTTTCCTTTTCATATATGTAAAGCCCATTTTGTGAAAAGTTGCTCTATAATTCCACATGTCTGGTAAGAGAATAGATAAAAATAACAAGAACAAAAAAGATATATTGTCAATATGAGAAGGAAGACCCTAAAATTCATCATTGTCATAACATTTGGTGTCTTACTCAGCAACAGCTTCGTATCACTGGTAATAATCCAGCAGTGGCTATAGAATGTATGTCAGGGATGATATAATTGTTAAGCTTGTTTTAGAACAAGCCATCCCCAAATATATTATCTTTGTCTGTGTTATCTTGGCCAATTTACATACCCTCCTTAAACATCCATTTTTCTCTCACTGTAAGATTAGACAATATCTAATATCTATCTAATATCTATCTATATCTCTATCTATCTAATATCTATCTATCTATATCTATCTATCTAACTATCTATCTATCTAAATGTATGGTACATATATAATGTATGGTTGGAAAATAATGGAACAAATAAAGAATTTCTCAAAAGTCTGTATCTTAGAAACATCCATTTTTTTTTTTAATCATGGCCAAAATTGGTATCTGAGGACCATTTGCCAATGGGAAGTCTTTTTCAGGGGACCCGTCCTTTTGGAAAATGAGCTGAAGGAACAAAAGAACTAGTTAATTTGAGCCAGTGGGAAAGTAACAGAATTGGCAAATGCCTTTGTCCTTTCCTTGCGGGACAAAAACTTACTAAAGTGGTGAGATGAAAAAGGTAAAGTGTCCTCCTGGTGAAAATCCTTAGCCAGTGAATTTGTGTCAGAGAGGTGGGGCTAAATGATAGATCCAAGGACGGTCACTCCTTCCCCAGTGCCCCAAAGAGTCACCAGTTCTATACTCCTTGCCTGGCTGGGGTGTAGTAAGAAGAAAAAGTGCCTAGAGGGGAGGGCATGAAATAGCTAAATAGCCAGGTCAATCAGGAAAGCAGGTGTTATGACCTGAGTTGTGTCCCCCAACCCCACGAATTTATACATTGAAGTTTTAACCCTTAAAACCTCAGAATGTGACTATATTTGGAGATGTTATCTTTAAGGAAGTAACTTAAGTTAAAATAAGGTCACTAGTGTGGACTGTAATCCAATTTGACTCATGCTTCTATAGGAAGAGGAGATTAGAATAAAGATAGGCACACTCAGAAAAGACCATGTGAAGACCCAGGGAGAAGACAGCCTTCTACAAACCAAGGAGAGAGGCCTCGGAAGAAATCAACTCCATTGTCCCCCTGATCTTGGACTTCTAGTTTCCAGAACTGTGAGAAAATAAATGTCTGTTGTTTGAGCTGCCTAGGCTGTGGTACTTTGTTATGTAGCCCACCCAAACTAATACAGCAGGACCCCTAGACAGTCTGATTACTCCCACTAGAACAGGAGGTAGGTGGATCCAAGACAATAATGTCAGGTGTTTCCAAAACATTTCATTTGCATCTCCACATTTACTCAAGGATTGTGTAGCTGAGTGGCAAACCCTTTTCTGAGAACAAAGTGAGTTCAGATACCATCCTCTAAGAAGGACAAGTTCTAGTGTCTGAGACACTGAGCACATGGTGAATAGAAGATATGTGCACTGAAGGTAAAAATTAGGAACAGCTAAATTGCTCTGTATCAGAAGGGAATGAGCTGTGAGATACTGGAAGAGAAGTTTCTTTCTTTCTTCTTTCTTTCTTTCTTTCTTTCTTTCTTTCTTTCTTCTTTTCATTTTTTTTTAAATATGAAATTTATTGTCAGATTGGTTTCCATACAACACCCAGTGCTCATCCCAACAGGTGCCTTCCTCAATGCCCATCACCCACTTTCCCCTCCCTCCCACCCCCCATCAACCCTCAGATTGTTCTCAGTTTTTAAGAGTCTCTTATGCTTTGGTTCCCTCCCTCTCTAACCTCTTTTTTTTTCTTCCCCTCCCCCATGGTCTTCTGTTAAGTTTCTCAGGATCCACATAAGAGTGAAACCATATGGTATCTGTCTTTCTCTGATGACTTATTTCACTTAGCATCACACTCTCCAGTTCCATCCACGTTGCTACAAAAGGCCATATTTCATTCTTTCTCATTGCCACGTAGAATTCCATCGTGTATATAAACCACAATTTCTTTATCCATTCATCAGTTGATGGACATTAGGCTCTTTCCATAATTTGGCTATTGTTGAGAGTGCTGCTATAAACATTGGGGTACAAGTGCCCCTATGCATCAGCACTCCTGTATCCCTTGGGTAAACTCCTAGCAGTGCTATTGCTGGGTCATAGGGTAGATCTATTCTTAATTTTTTGAGGAACCTCCACACTATTTTCCAGACTGGCTGCACCAGTTTGCATTCCCACCAACAGTGCAAGAGGGTTCCTGTTTCTCCACATCCTCGCCAGCATCTAGTCTCCTGACTTGTTCATTTTAGCCACTCTGACTTGCATGAGGAGATCTCTGAGTGTGGTTTTGATTTGTATTTCCCTGATAAGCAGTGACATTGAGCATCTTTTCATGTGCCTGTTGGCCATCTGGATGTCTTCTTTAGAGAAGTGTCTATTCATGTTTTCTGCCCATTTCTTCACTGGATTATTTGTTTTTCGGGTGTGGAGTTTGGTGAGCTCTTTATAGATTTTGGATACTAGCCCTTTGTCTGATATGTGTTTTGCAAATATATTTTCCCATTCCATTGGTTGCCTTTTAGTTTTGTTGATTGCTTCCTTTGCAGTGCAGAAGCTTTTTATTTTCATGAGGTCTCAATTGTTCATTTTTGCTTTTAATTCCCTTGCCTTTGGGGATGTGTCAAGTAAGAAATTGCTGCGGCTGAGGTCAGAGGGTTTTTTTCCTGCTTTCCCCTCTAGGGTTTTGATGCTTTCCTGTCTCACATTCAGGTCCTTTATCCATTATGAGTTTATTTTTGTGAATGGTGTAAGAAAGTGGTCTAGTTTCATTCTTCTGCATGTTGCTGTCCAGTTCTCCCAGCACCATTTGTTAAAGAGACTTGGAAGACAAGTTTCTACAGAGAGTCAGAAGACTGGGATGCCTTAGGCTAAAAGGAGGGGGGTGAGGAAGAGGAGACCCATAAGGGAGAAGAGAAGGAGAGAGGTGGTGGGGGGCACTGTGTGGGGATCCTCTAGCTGAGCTGCCTACACCAAATGAGACTTCGTATGAAATTTCTCTACAGGTCTTGATGTGAGTGGATTTGTCTTTGAGACTATGGAGAAATATTAAACCAGTTGGCAAGTTTAAGGGAGGCAAAAACACTGGGGGATGACTCCAAAATCTGACCTCCACAGTGTGGATTATCAGGGAAGCAAAAAGGGACGATACCACAATTTCATGAGGTGCTGGTTTGAACAAGGAGAATTGAGCAAAATTGTGGATCTGGGCGAATATGTGAATTTACTCAGCATTGAGGATCTGGGTGAGATTCAGGTATTGGCATAGAAACCTGAGTTTATTTCTCAGAGGACTCAACTTGCTTTGTGAGCCTGAGCAGCGGGAGAGCCTAGGATGTTATGGCAGCATGGGACCTCCCATGGATGCCACTTCTGGAGCAAATCTCAAGGAAGTCATTGGCCAATATCATGAGAAACAGCACTTTCACTGACAGCAAACAGAACTTTTTTCCTCTCTTGGAGGGCTCTCTTTTAGGGCTTGGCTACCCAAAAAATATATATATAAATAAATAAACAGAAAAAGAAAGAAAGAAAACTTTGTATACCACTGGAGAAGGGGCAATATTGTTAATTGCCCATACAGGTCTATGCATGTGCCACTCTTTACTGGAGACCCCAGTACAGCCTGGGGCTGCTGGCAGCTATAGGACATTGGTTGCGGTGCCCAGAAAAGGCGAGTGCTCCACAGAGTAATGGTGGCATGTGAACATCAGCGGGGCCTACCTGCCCTGCAGAAACTTCCATGTGCTTCACAGCAGCAGTGAGCCCAGCAGGAGGATCAGGTGACAGGGCAGAGATGATGGGACATAGCTAATGTGAAAATGGCACTGTGGTTTGCAGTCACAGCTTCTGGCAGTGCCCAAAGAAACTGTGAACTTGCCCTGCCTGTGAGCCTGGGGAACAAGAGTAGCAGAATGGGAGAACTATAAATGCAAGCAGGGTCCCAACCATGCCCAGTGAGGATGACTTGTTTAGAGCAAGAGGGAAACACCCTCTGGGGACTCCCAGAAACACTTGGGTGGGGTACGTGCTTTGCAAGGGGTTGGGGTCCAGTGTAATTCATGTGAGGGCAGGAGGCAGTGAGAGTCTAGTTATTAATGTTAATGTGATCTCATTTGCTTCTGTAGGCTGGTGTGGCCTGGGGAGATTTTGTTTCTATTGTGTATAATGGGGAGCTTCTGACTTTTAAGAGAAGAAGAGTGATAGAATGGAAGTAATGTTTCAGAAAGATTAAATTCCAATTTATGAGCAAAGAGAAATGACTCTAGCGGTAGGAAAAACATTACTTACATTGCTTTCAAAATTGAGAAAAAAAAAATCACTGTAGGTTTTAAACAAAGCTATCCTATTTAACATACTAATTTACATACATACCTCAAAGAAAAAGAAAAATGCCCAAAACTTTGGAATAACTCACAGAGGTCTACAAATCTACTGCTAATTAAGGTTCTCAGAAACTCTATAGCTTGAAACAAAGGTGGCACCACTTGACTTCTACTATGTGCTGACACCTCTGAATAATTACTGGCATCTTAATTTCACGTATATTGCCAACTTCATGCTCCTTGAGCTGGTTTCCGAATCTTACACACAACTTACAGAACTTCTCTACGAGTTGTATGGGTGGAGGGAAATGACTCCTGTTTGGCTACTACAGGGCAAATAACATAACTGGGGACTAAACCATTTAGCCAGGCCTAGATACTTCTGTGTCACTATCTCAGATAAGTTACTTACGCTCTTTTCGTCTCGTCTTTATTATGTGTAAAATAAAAAGGCTTAGATGATCATTAAGTCCCTCTCCTCCTCAAAAGTGTAGGATTCCAGAAAAATTAATACACAATTGCTAGAGAATCACTTCATTTTCCATATTGATTAAATCCTCAGGTACTTTTCTCTCAGGCCAGGTTGAAAAGCTTCAGAATTTCTCTTTAATCTAAGCAAAATTGCTCTATCTTTCAAAAAAAAAAAAAAAAAGGCAGACAAAAGCTTTTGCTCTTAGAAAAGGGAGCAGAGTGGAAGCAAAGAGTATCTTTGGCCTAAATGAAAGCTTCATTAGGAAAAATGAACTAATCAGCGTCCTCTGAGGAAAATTCATCTGTTCAGAAGGGCATAGCCTCTGCTGCTACACATCCTTAACATAATTTATATTATTATTAAGATTGCTACATAAATATATATACATATATACTTATATTTATATATTTGGAACACAACTAATGGACCATATTTTACTACTTAGTATCATTTCTATCAGGAATTACTAGCTATTGTGATATTACATTTGAATATGGATGAGATAACATATTCAAGCAAATATGTGCACCGTGGTGTTAGGAATATGAAATAAACTCATGAAACAGAACCTTCTGCAGAGTTCCACATTCTTTGGTGAGTCAGTCAGTAGTACATAATAGCAAGGTGAAAGATCGGTTCAAGTCTCATTCAATAGTAACTTTTTGCATTAAAAATCTGAAAGACTTGCATTTATCCAAGTGTAGACATAGCTGAAGAAAAATTCAGTATACAGAAGTAGGAAATAAAAAATATTTGTGAATAATTGTTTGGTTTGACAAATACTCAGAATCAAACCTTAAACAGCACAGAATTTCACAGAATCTTGGAGAGTGTCTTAAGAAAGAGAGGAAGGAAGGAAGGAAGGAAGGAAGGAAGGAAGGAAGGAAGGAGAGAAAGGAGGAAGGAGAAAGGGAGGAAGAGGAAGGAAAAAAGACAGGAGCAATTATGAAAACTGTCCATATCAAGAAACATCATAGAGTGGTGGTATAAAAGAAATAATCATGACTTAAAAAGACAATAAACTTTATTGAATGAAGAAAATAATTTTGAGTAATTGCCTAGAATTTTATAGGAGAAATGGAAACAAAAGAGAATTAATATTTAATGAAATCCACTATGGACTTGGTTGCTTATTTAATCCTCACAGTTACCCAATGATATAATATTACAAATACTTTTAATATGAAACATTTTAACAGAACGATATGAGGAAAATGATAGGAAACCACACCTTAGGACCAGAAAGCAACATGAATAAATGCAGATATAGCTTTTAAAGGCAACAAATTGCTGATAAATGGAGGAAAAAAAAATCAAAATCTCAGGTTAGGTATTTTTTCTTCTATTAAATTTAAGGAGTGTTACAGACAATTGAAAGCAAGCAGAAGAGGAGAATGTTTAAAAAATCTTTTGGAACAACATTAAGCTGTTACTAAAGAAAAGAATAATAAAGTACCTGGCAAAGATCAGACAAATATTCAATGAAAAGAGGAGGGATTAATTTCCTCCCCGTTCATTTTTTTCTCTTTCCTTATTGAAGATGATCTTTTGTCCTCCGGATAATTAAAGAAAGATTAATGGCAACCTGCAAGCCAATAGACCAGATGCAGAGAGTGTAACCAAATTAAAAAAGAAAACAGAAATCAAAAGAATCACTTTCAAAAGTTGTCACAAAGTATTAATCAAACAAACGTTTAGAGTTAATTACATCAGCAATAGTGGAAGCAGAAACATGTAGTCAGCCAAAAGTTTATGTGGAAAGTGGAACTTATGATTCACACACACTCACACACACGAGAGAAGAAGCAAAGCACGTAGAGAAGAAAATAAGGATGATTTAATTTAAAAACTTTTCTGTAAATTAGGCCATTTATTTTATTATAACATATTAGAGTAACAGTCTAGTTTATTTCTAATGATTCTTTAATACTAATAAAATTGTTTCCTTTTTTATTCTTTTTTCAACTTTTTTTTGGGGGGGGGACAGAGAGAGACAGAGCATGAACGGGCGAGGGGCAGAGAGAGAGGGAGACACAGAATCGGAAACAGGCTCCAGGCTCTGAGCCATCAGCCCAGAGCCCGACGCAGGGCTCGAACTCATGGACCGCGAGATCGTGACCTGGCTGAAGTCGGACGCTTAACCGACTGCGTCACCCAGGCGCCCCCAAAATTGTTTCCTTTTAAATATTGCAAAACATATTTTTATTTATCAAACAGCAAATATTGCTTAAAACAGATAAGCAAAAACAACTTTAGTTTAATCATGCTGGGTTAGATTGTGCCATGGGAAAAAAAAAAGAAAAAAGAAAAAAGAAAAAAAAATATCCCCCAATTCCAGGGGTTTAAAGTAAACAAAGAAAGAACAGAAAGGGTTTATTTTTCTTCACTGATGCAATATTGCCTGTTGTGATTGGCTACATCAGGCTTTTTGAGCTTCCATAACAAAATCCCACAGTCTGAATCGCTTAAACGACAGAAATTTATTTTCTCACAAGTCTGGAGATTCTTCTGAGGCCTTCTTACTGGCTTGTAGATGGCTACCATCTCACTGTGCCCTCACAAGCATGGCCTTCTTCTGTGTGAGCATGGGTAGAGAGAGAAATCTGGTTCTTTTCCTCTTCTTACAAGGACACCATTTCTATCAGATTAGGGCCCCACCCTTAGGACCTTTCTGAATTTTAATTACCTCCCTAGAGGCACTGTGTCTAAATATAGTCGCATCCTGGGTTAGGGCTTCAGCATATGAATTTGAGGGGATATAATTCAGCCCATAACAGTTATTTTGAAAGTTACATGACTGTGCCTAACTTCAGCGGGGAGGGAGGGATGGAGTCCTATCATGTTCCTGGAAAGGGGAAAACTAGAATATTGGAAAAATACCCCAAATGACTATCATAGTGTGTATAATTTTCTATTGTGTGATTATTTTTTATAAGTAACCTAATTAATAATGCTATTATAATGATCATTATATGAAACTTTTCAAAACATTCTTGTAGTATGAGTTCCACAAGGAAAATTCTTAGAAGTGGAATAGATGTATTAAACAGGCTGGAACATTTTGAACATTTTATTGTGTCCCGGAAAATTTTCTTCCTGAAAAAAATATCGTAAAATCATTCCAATTCCTTAAGTTCTAGCAAAAAAAAATAGAGATTATTATTAAAGAATAAAGGGATGAGGACAAAGAGAAAAATTAATTAAAACTTTTGCCAAGCACACTGTCCCAACACACCATTTCATTGGTTTAATTTAATTTTTTTTAACCAACAAGACATATTATTATCTTTTTGCTTGCATATATTTTTGATGATATGGAAAAAGTAGTCATTATTTTGGTTATTTTTTTTCTCAGAGATGCATTTGCTATTCAGTTACAGACATCTTACCCATTTAAAATTATTCATTACTTTGGGGCACCTGGGTGGCTCAGTCGGTTGAGCGCCTGACTTGGGCTCAGGTCGTGATCTCACGGTTTGTGGGTTCAGTGCCCCGTCGGGCTCTGTGCTGACAGCTCAGAGCCTGGAACCTGCTTCAGATTCTGTGTCTCCCTCTCTCTCTGCCCCTCCCCCACTCGTGTCTGTCTCTCTCTCTCTCTCTCTCTCTCTCAAATAAATAGATGTTAAAAAAATTTAAATTATTCATTACTTTGAGGAAGAACTCTAAATTGTAATATATGTAAAAGTTTATACATCCACATTGGGCAAAGTTTCCATATTTAGAATGGCTATTTAACCAGCATTTTATCCTGACAAAGTTCCAAAGTCAAAGTTAAAAAATAGATGCAAAATTGTCTTCCTCCGAGCCTGTTTTTAACGTAAATAAACTCACATACCGCCATTTGAAAGCGCATATCTGTAATATCAGAAAGAATGCAAACTTTTTCCACAAATAATATTAGAATCTGACAGATGAATAAACATCTCTGGTCTTCACCATTGCTTCTTTATCTCTTTATCTCACCAGAGATCTGAGATAGAGGTGGATAGCCCATGAAGAAGGTCCAAGTCCATGAACCCAGGAAGGGCTGAACTTCCTCCGGGCTCTCCTGCGCTCCAAAGACTCTTCAGCTGGATGTGAGCTCTTGCCTCGAGCTATTTACACCATGATCAGGCTAGTAATTAGCAAAATGTTTAATATAATATAGAAGCAATTAGGAGGTGATAACATGCAATTAAGATGTGTTTTCAGATTAAAGATTTTATAGTGCTCTTTTTCTTGAAAAGATAAAGTGCCTATCTCAAAATGTCAAACCGCAGTGATTTAATCTGAATTATTTTCAATTAATATGCATGTATTCTTGCGATGTGTTCACCGTTGTTATTGACATTGATAAATTAAGCTCATCCCAGCTGAATTTATCCTTGAGTCGCTCTATATTTCCTGAATGTCAGCTCTTCATTCGTATTTTTTTCTTTGCCTACAAGCTGTGCGTGATCTAACTATAAGTCCCTTGATTCATCCCTGGGATTACAGTGATGTGTCAGTCTGGAGGAACAATAATCTGAAAGGGCATTGTTATAAATAGAGTGTTAGAATATAATTGTTTGTCATGTCATTTCTCCTCTTTAAATTCCCTTGAGTCCTGTTGAAGTAATTTAGACAGCTAAGATGACAAGAGTCTTGAGACTGTACTTATAGAGTTGTCCAACACATCTTTAGCCCTATTCTGCCTTTTGAGACCATCTTGCCTGCAAAGTAGGAAATGCAAACATCAAATGAGTTTTGACTATAGTGTGGATTTAATTTGAGAGTTTACATAGGCCACTCTTTGTACAATACAAGCATTATGTCTCCTAATTCATCTGTACTTGTTGGGACAATGGCTATTAAATGCCATTTAAAATTAATTAGAAATTGTCATGAGTGAGCACAGCAGCTACTGAAGATAACTTAGAGGAATTAAATATTTAAGGCGTAGGAGGGTTTTTGTTTTTTGTTTTTTTGTTTTTTTCTGTACAGACAATGTGCAGATAAATGCCTTAGGAGTAAAATATTAAATTTTTAGCTAAAAGAACAGGGAAAATTTTTTATTTTACATTAACGATACCATTTGTAAATTAAGAATAATATTAAGGATTATAGTAGTAATCTATATTCTTTAAAATATAAAGTTAGAAACAAATTTAAGATTTCTTCCTAAACAAAATGTACAGAAATGCCTCACACTTGAGAATTATTATTTTATTGAGAAACACTTCAATTTACAGTTGGTTTAGCAATTAAAATTATTGTTTTACAAATTATGAAAAGTGTAATTTAAGAGGCACCAGTTCAGAGTAATGAGTATGCCTTATGCCATGGGGGATTTACAAAATACTTATTGGACCTAGTAAATAGACACTTATTTTAGATTTGACTGAATATTTTTTTACATATCTAAGTTTACTAAAATAAAAAAAATCAATATTTGATTAATTTAATCAAAATGAACAAAAATTGTTACGTTGATAAAAGAAAAATTTAACATTCGTTTACTTGGTAGGTTTGGTGAGTTTGACGTGATATCAGTGATTGTGGCCTATGGTCTTTAAAGAGGAGTGTAACCACTTAGGAAAGCTAGACAATCTCTTTAGTGTGAAACCAAAATACTCAAAATTTAATTTATATTTACATTTCACCTAGAAATAAGAAATATATTAAACTTTACTAATATTAATATGTAAATGGCATCCTGTCCTCACACCATCCTGTATTAAGAACCCACAGAGAGACCCTGTGAATGTATAGTGTGTCCTAGAGAAAGAGAGAGGTGCATAGCATGGATTTATTTTTTTTTTAATTTTTTTAAACGTTTATTTATTTTTGAGAAACAAAAAGAGAGCACGAGCAAGGGAGGGGAGGGGCAGAGAGAGAGACACACAGAATCTGAAGCAGGCTCCAGGCTCTGCACTGTCAGGACAGAGCCAGACGTAGGGCTCGAACCCACAAACCCTGAGATCATGACCTGAGCCGAAGTTGGACACTTAACCGACTGAGCCACCCAGGAGCCCCCGCATGGAAGTATTAATGGAGGAATCATCAAGGCTTTTGTTTGCTTTTGTCGTGTTTCCACACAGTGGAATGTGTGGATCTGTGGGCTTCCTTATTTAGTTTTAATTAGTTAGCCCTCAAAACTGACACTGACTTTGTAAGATTCCTGCAAAGAAAATGCAGCTTGATCAGACAAGTGTGAGTGAATTTCAAAAAACAAAACAAAACAAACAAAAAAAAAAACCTTTGTATAATTGGAGATAGGATTGACAAATTAGCATTCTAATTTAGTAAGAGGGGTCAATAATGCCCTTCTTCCAATTGGGAATACTTGTCTTTGAGAAGTATCTTTTTCAGTGGTGAAAATCATTCAGCAGGTATCAAAATAAATTGAACTTAAAACTAGAGCTTTAAATATCTATATTTCAAGTAATTAAGCCAAAAATTTTTAAATAATGAGTAATAATGAATGGCATTGTCTCCATCAAATATTGTTTGAGAGAGTTAAGATTTGTACCATTAATAAACACAATGGACATTAGATTTTTGTTTATTCCGGGTAATTTTCATTCATTTTTTTACACATTTTTAAATGTTCATTCGCTTTTGAGAGAGCACAGTGTGGGGAATAGCAGAGACAGAGGGAGAGAGAGGACCCAAAGCAGGCTCTGGAATGACTGAAGTGACCCTGATGTGGGACTCAAGCTCACAAACCACAGGAGCATGACCTGATCCAAGTTCAGATGCTCAACTAACTGAGCCACCCAGGTGCCCTTAGATTAATTTCATTCTAACTTTGAGTATACTATATGTATTCACAGAATAAATATCATATACAACAATAAAACTAATGAGCTCGATTAGATAAGAATTCATATTAAAACTAAATAATCAATTTTGCAAGCATTTGGCCAAATCAAGCAAAGTAATGCTTGATAAAAAAGGTTAGAGACCACTGCTATAGACAATGGGTCCTTTGCCCATTCAATATACTGAGGTTTATATGTGTGCTTTTAAGTGTATATGTAAGCTTAAACACGCAGATGTGTTTGTAAAAATATATGCTCTTAAACCCATATATGAGGTTGTGAAAAATGTACTTTCATTCAATGCACTTTTATTAAATATTAAGATACTACACCAAGCGCAGAATAGAAAGTACATGGTGAGTTTTACCTTCAAGGGAACCAAAACATTAAATGTTTATATGTTTGTTGCAAAATTATTTGAAAGAAGTGTATGATGGAGAAGTCAATATATAGTGAAAATTATGTATAGAAAAACATCTGATAAGTATCCTATGGTAGGAAGTAGAAATTTTTCTATAAAAATTATGATAGTAAATAATTATGTATACCTATAAAATACCTTTATGTGTGTGTGTGTGTGTGTGTGTGTGTGTGTGAACACAGATAATAGTTTAACTCTATGCAACTGACATCTTAGCAGATCCAAAAATGTCATGTTGGTGATTTATGGCCACTAAACATCACAGAACAAAATTTCATGTGATTTTAGATAGACTCCATTTCTTTCTAAAACTAAATGCCTAGAACAATGCCTTGCCTGTGGTAGGTGCATTATTAATATTAAATGAGTATTTGTTGAATCAACACTGGTATTAACACAGCTCTTCTCACACATCATTATTACCTGGCCCTGCCAATCACCTTCTCCCCACTTTCAACCTCTTTCTTAAAGAACTTATTCCTTGCTGGCTACAGTTGATGAACAGCTGACAAGCTGCCCAGTTTAATTCTCTCTCCCCCCAAAATGAGAAGCTGGCAGTCCAGAGCAGGGAGGGGCAAAGCATCTAATCAAACTGGGTGAGATTTGGGGGGACCGAGACCAGGCTGAGGTTGTGAAGCACTTGGTAAATTCAGAGCATTAGGATAACTGACCATGCTTTTGCAACCGTTATATCTGATGAATAATATCCTGGGTAGGCCAACTTACATAGACATTAGGCCCATGCTTCGCCTTGAACTAAGTGGGCCTGGAAGTCCAAAGACAGAGAAGAGGCATTAAGGCTCTAGTTATTTGATTTTTAACCTTCAAAGAACAGTTCTACTGTAAGCATGTTTCTCCATGGCTGATCAAATCAGGCATTACTTAAAAATTTGATTGAGCTGTTTTCTAGTTTCAGAAAATTCCTCAGATGGTTTTTACTGCCCAAGGGAATGTGAGTACTATGTCTGATGGGTACGTCTACTCTTACCTTTTTTACTCATTCTACGATGTACCCAGAAGTAGCCTTTAGGAAGACACCCCAATCAATCGTGTTGGCAAAATGATAAAGAATGTTGAATCATTCATTTGTTTTAATGTTTATTTACTTTTGAGAGGGAGGGAGACAGAATATGAGCAGGGGAGGGGCAGAGAGAGAACAGAAGACACAGAATCTGAAGCAGGCTCCAGACTCTGAGCTGTCAGCACAGAGCCTGAGGCAGGGCTTGAACTCATGAACCATGAGATCATGACCTGAGATGAAGTCAGATGCTTAACCAACTGAACCACCCAGATTCCCTGAATATTGACCCATTTAAATGAAAACACTTAAATAGGTGTACTTATACAAAAAATTCATTTAAAATAATAACATTTAAAATTTTTTAATATTAAATTTTGTGGGTTTGGCAAAATAATCTCTTGAATTCAACCAGATCAATGAAGCATTGTTTAAAAATGCTAACAATAATTGTTTTACAATTGGCAAAATATATTAAGCTTCTTCATATCAATAAGTAAGAATGTTTTTATCTACATGTCAGTAAAACATGAATGTTTTATCTACAAATGATTTCACATGTTTAAAAGATGTGTATTTCATATAAAGGCCTCAACAGAACAAAATTTCTCCCATTATATTATTATAATACAAGAAGGTATGTTTACGGGCTAAGTTTTAGGAAATATCCTACAAAGTTCACTTTAAACAGTCTAAGCACATGATGGCATAAGGAAATTGCCATTACTTTTATCAGAGAAATAGCACCCATCAGAGAGTAAAACCACAGTGTCTAATATTCATCTAATTTGAAGATAATTTATCAGCCACTACCCGATATGGACCTGATCATAAAAGGAATACTCATCCTTTAAATAGTGTTCTGAGTATTATCAAAATTATAAATAATCCACTAGTATTCAGAATAGACTAATGATTTTAATTTTATGTTTGTTTATTTTTGGCCAGTCAATAAGGAGTTAAGTTGGTTTCTACACTAGTCGGTGTTTGTAGCTCCTCATGTTTAAGCAAGACAATGAGACAATAATACTGATCTTTCCAAATAAACTTATTCACATATTATATACATATATATATATTCATAACTTTTGAGAACGTGCATCCCTTTTAAGCCATGAAATGCTTCTGTTCATCAGTAACTAAGATAAGAATCTGTAGTGTAGCTTTTTAAAATCCTCCTGATCAAATTTAATTCTACTGGGTGATATAAAGGACCCATTTACATTTCCAACCCTTTAAGGAAAATTGAAAGAAGAGTTTTAACAACTGTGTGGTTTGGTTACAATTGTTTGCTAATAAAAGACTGATTTTATTTCAGAGCAAGTAAAAATTACCGATAGCAGCAATGCCCCAACGAACACACAGACTTCATTATGTTCTACCTAGACTTATGCATGTGTTTATAAAATGTGGGCTCTCTGCTTTACAATACGTAGAATAACTAACTAATTTTGAAAATCCAATCTTAAAACCTAATTCAAGGGGAAAACCTCTCAACCTGACAAAAGGAATTATTGCCGGAGATTAAACTGCTTGATGTTCTTCATTGTTCTAGTTGAGTCAGGAGGGAATATTAATTGAGATGTGCCATGGATGCTGGTGTGTGTTCCACAGTGCTTCACAGGTTTCCTGGTGGTCCGTCCAACAGGAATAGCATAAATGAGTGGAATAAGACGGATCATTCTGAACCACAGTAGTTAAGCCATTGTTCTGTTTGGCACAAAAGGTAATGGTTGGTTGATTTGCTTTATTTCTGTGCTGTTCTGATTTTTCCCCCATACACCCTAATCTCTACCACTTCCTCTGTGAGTCATCAGCAGCTGGACCCAGTGAGACCACGGGAACTGACTCCTGGAAAAGAGCTCTAATGGAGCTATTACTCAAGTTCAATTCTCTTTAAGTCTGGTAAGAACTGTGAGTTACGAGAAGATAGAAAAAAGAATTATTTTGCATTTTGTTTTTTTTGCTTTGGAGAGCTTCCAAATCATACTGACCTATTTATACCTCTGTGAAGATACGTGACAGATATATTTATCCCAATAGTTCTTATGAACAAGCACAATTTAGCGGAGAAAAAAAAAAAGAATGATTTACATTATTACCCACAGCAGTTTAATGATTTCTGCTGGAATTTTTTGTTTATTGATTTTGTTTTATAGTAGTTTATTTTCTTTTGCAAATTCCAAAAGCAGAATTTAGTACTTTCTTTTCCCCATGTAGGACCCATCCAGGAGTTTTTGCTTGTCTACATGTGATACCGTTACTATTATAACCTACGTTAGACATAAACATCCTTATTTTCTCACCACACAAGGGGATCATGAATTAGATTCACAAAGAACATCTTGATTTGTAGTTGTTTTTTCTCCATTCTATTTGAAAAAACTTAGCATTGCATCAGGCTTTGATATGAGAGAGTTCCCACAGTCTGCAGGCAAAAATCTTCCTGGCGGCTTACCTAACTCAGAAATTAGGCTGGAGATTTTACTAAAGAGGAAGTTGTTTTGTACACCTGAAACCGTGGCCACGGTGTTGGGCTACTTATATTTAAAGGGACTTCTGCATGAGAAAGTCCGAATCTCAGGCTTCACAATTATTTAACTTTTCGTGGGGAATCTCAGATTCCTTCAACTAAAACAAGGTTTTTTAAAATGCTAAAAAGTATTGAAGAAAGCTTACGATTTAATACATTTCTCCTAGAGGTGCTATAAAGGAAATCTGCAGGAAATGCAACCACCACAGAGGATAGTGTCTCTTCATTGACTAGATGTATAAGGAAATAAGATGGGTACTCTGACAGCAATTATGCATATAGAGAGAATACACTGCATATAGAGAGAGTACAGTGCTTGAAGACCCCTCTTCCCACTATGAACTCTCTACCCGTACAGACGTACTTTCTTCCATTAGCTCTCACCTTAAAGGCACCCGGTATCTTTTTGTTGCCAGTCCCTGTATCTGCCTTCCCATAATATCCTGTGTTGGGCAGAGGGCTCCATCTATTGAACCCAACCCACCATTCGTCCTTCGAAGCTCATGTTTCCTGAAACTCTTACGGTCATGCTTCCCCTACCGTACATACTTTAATGGTAAAATTGTTGAAAAAGATTTAATAATTTGCCCTACTTAGACATTTTTTCAGGCAACAAAAGACTCCAGGAGTTTTAAAAAGGGTAGTATGATTCTCTCACACATCTACATTTAAAATCTATTTCCCCCGAAGGGGATTAGGTCTAAATTACTATGTCGGTAAGAAAATTACTTTTTTAGCCTTAGTTATATTAGGAATTGGGAAGTTTTAAATATCATATGCGTTAGTATTAATTCATTCCAAAAGTGTATTTTTAGTACCACAGAAATACCTGCCAAGAACGTAATGTTACTTTTCTAAAGACTTTTAATTATCTCTATCTAAATTTAAAGAAAATCTTTGAGGAATTGAAAAATATTAAGGGATTTAAAGACTCAGTGTTTATAAATCCCACATCAGTCTTCAGCAATAGGTAGCTTTAAAGGTAACCACTTGAAGTCTTGAAAATAACTGTTTGGTTTTTTTAAATGTTTATTTATTTTTGAAAGAGTGAGGCAGGACACAAGCAGGGGAGGGGCAGAGAGAGAGGGAGGGACAGAATTCAAGCAGTCTCTAGGCTGGAGCTGTCAGCACAGAGCCTGACACGGGGCTCGAACTCGGGAACCATGAGATCATGACCTGAGCCAAAGTCGGATGCTTAACCAACTGAGCCACCCAGGAGCCCCTAACTGTTTTTCTTTTTTTAATATGGGTGTTTTACATATTATGGTATTGTCAGGTATTTTAAGAGCTATGACTACATACTGGAAAACATCACCATACCTGTTCGACTAGTTTACCTTTATCAAAATGAGTAATGTGGCACACAAGCCAAGTTTCACTAGTTGAAATGTAAGCTAATTTTTGGTTAGGAAAAAATAATTAAGATTTACTCATGTGTTTTAGAGAAATTCACTAAGTTTTATGGCATTACACTGCAAATTAATCCCTGATTAATGCTCATTTGTTTTCATGCATGATCTCTGGTACTAGGAACACAATACTTTTCCCCATATGTTTTAGCTTTTATTCATACAGCGTGTATTAGTTTTACATAATAAGACATCTGACAGTTTTCCAATCTTTAGATGCATAAGAGGTTGGGATAAGCTTGAAAGCCTTCAGGTTATACCCAGTTTTAACAGATTTATTTGCTCTACAACAGAAATGGGTTTCTTTAAAAATTTGAACATTTTACAATTGCTAGTTTCTTATGCTATCAATAATATTTATAATACCATTTTAAATACTCTAGAAATGTATAGTAGCTTCAATGACCTTTATTGTACATGAAACATGAAAGAGTTCCCAATAAGAAATTCAAAAAACATGTATATTTTGTGACCTGATGAGTATCAGTGATAGAACATGAATCCATACTGATCGTTAATTTCTCCCTTTTCATTATTGGTTATTTTCTTCACAAATATTTGTTAAGAATATTTTATAATTTTTTTTTCATTTTTAATGTTTATTTCATTTTTGAGAGAGAGAGACAGAGCATTAGCTGGGGAGGGGCAGAGAGAGAGCGAGAGACAGGATCCGAAGCATGTTCCAGCCTCTGAGATGTCAGCACAGACCCCAATGTGGGGCTCCAACCCATGAATCATGACCTGAGCTGAAGTCCAACACTTAACCAACTGAGCCACCCAGGCAGCCCATAAGCATATTTTATATATAAGGCACTGTGCTAGGTAGTTTTTGTCTAAAACCCAAATAGCTGATCCCTCAGCTTTGCAAAAAATTATTATTAATAATAATAATAACTTTGATATTTGCTGTGTAATTCTTTTTTCAGTATGCTTTTCCCTCCTGAACAAGTCTGCAAATGTGTCATTTCATGGAACCTCTGTACTCCAAGAAAGCAGAAAGGAAAATTCTTAATGTCTTCTCCACGTTTTCCCACCTCAATGCTTTTAGCCATGCAGTTTTCTTAAATGAAAACGTCTCATCCCTTTATCCATTTCTTTATATACTAGCAACAGACAGTATGAGGGAAACAGGTCTCAGCATCTCTAGTCACTCATAGTAAAAACTGTGATAAACTGAAAGTGGAAAATAGAAGGGACCCTAAAAAGCCATCTCCTCTTTCGGGTACTGTTTTGTATCTGTGTCAGCAAAGTGGGAATGAAGACCAGTGAGTCTTTCTGGAATACATGCTCTTTGGTATCCATTCCACAGAGAACCAAGTATTGGCTCAAGGCAAGTGGTTTGGTAACGGGTTCAGGGATAGGTTTGGGGTACAAATTGGAGCTACAAATTTAGAATATGGAAGGAGAAGTGCTAGGAAACTTTCAGATTGCCGCCAGTGGAACATTCTCACCAGCACTCTCCATAAAGGTCTGCTTTACATGGTACTAGTTGTATTTTTTGGATGCTCAGGCAGACTATAGAAAATACAAGCCTAAGGAATATTTGGTCAATAAGGGATTGGGTGACTGAATAAATGCTGAAGACAATAACAACACAAGAATTAAACTTTGGGCGAAATTCTATATTTATTACATTTTAGAAGGAATGGGGTAGCTTTTCCATTATATGAAAACCTATTGGTAGAAAGGAATAATTCTAAGTTGTGGTAAAGATTAATTACATGACGATATACTTAGTCCATATGGTATATAGAAATATTACCTATGAGACTACAGATTTCAACTTATACCCATCCATAAAAATATTAGTGTGCATGAAGTAATATCCTAAAACCAGAGAAATCAGAGAAGGCTTCTTACAGGGAGGAGCAAGAAAGAAGTGTTTCAAAGCATGGTTCTAGCTCGATCCACGTTGTTGCAAATGGCAAGATTTCATTCTTTTTGATCATTGAGTAATATTCCATTGTATACATATACTACTAGAATGTATTATGCTAAGTGAAATAAGTCAGAGAAGGACCAATACCGTATGATTTCACTCATGTGTGGAATTTAAGAAACAAAACAGATGAACATAGGGGAAGGGAAGGCAAAATAAGATAAAAACAGAGAGGGAGTCAAACCCTAAGAGACTCTTAAATACAGAGAACAAACTAAGGGTTGCTGGAGAGGTGTTGGGTGGGGGATGGGCTAAATGGGTGATGGGTACTAAGGAGGGCAGTTGTTGGGATGAGCACTGGGTGTTATATGTAAGTGATGAACCACTAAATTCTACTCCTGAAACCATTATTACAGTATATGTTAACTCACTTGGATTTAAATAAAAGTAAAATACATACATACATACATACATAAATGGGGGTGGGGGGAATGAAGAGGAAGAGAGACCAGAGCTCTTGTTCTCTTCACCATGTGTGGACCCAGCAAGAGAGCCATCTGCAAGCCAGGAAGAGGGCTCTCACCAGGAACCCAAACTGCCAGCATCCTGATCTCAGACTTACCAGTTTCCAGAACTGTATGAAATAAATGTTTGTTGTTAAAAAAAGCATGAGTGCAAAAGTCAGGTGGGTGTGGGTTTATATTAGCTCTACCTTGTTACCTTGAGCAAAAGATGTTACTTCCCTAAGCTTCAGCTTTCTCATCTGTGTAATAGGAACAATATTAGCCTCTGTGTAATGAGAACAATATTAGCCCCAATATAAGCTGGTAGTGACTATTCATTGATTGGCTCTGAATTTGTGTGTGTGTGTGTGTGTGTGTGTGTGTGTGTATGTGTTTTCAGCTTTTTATGTGTATTCATAAAGCTGATTCATCTCTGAAACTTTACACAAATAATTTGAAATTAGTTATGGAAGTGTAACAGGAAAATGAATATTCTCCAAACCACAAATGAAACAAGATAGGATCTTTTTCTTAGATCTTTCATTCCCTCCAAAGTAAATTTATCCTGCACTTATTGATAATAATATTTGGCTAAATTTTGAATAAGGGCTAAGATGAAAATATAACGTATCCTATATTTCATTAAACAACTATTTACTGAGTACAGGATTTGTTTCCTAGGGCTGCCATAACAGATTAATACAAACTGGGAGGTTTACAAAAGCACAGATGTATTCTCTCACAGTTCTGGGCTAGAAGTCTGACATCAAGGTTTCAACAGGGCATGTCCCCTCTAAGACTCTAGGTAGAATCCTTTTATTTATTTTTTAATGTTTTGGCTACTTTTGAGAGACAGAGAGACAGAGCATGAGCAGGGGATGGGCAGAGAGAGAGGGAGACAGAATCTGAAGCAGGCTCTAGGCTCTGAGCTGTTAGCACAGAGCCCGACACGGGGCTCGAACTCACGGACCGTAAGATCATGACCTGAGCCGAAGTCAGATGCCTAACTGACTGAACCACCCAGGTGCCCCAGTAGAATCCTTTCTTGACTCTTCCTAGCTTCTATTAACAACCACAATCCTTGATATTCCTTGGCTTGGAGTTGCATCATTCCAATTCTGCCTCTTTTGTAACATGGCATTCTTCTCACGTGTCTGTGTCTTTTCTTATAAGGACACCATTATACTGGATTAGGATAAACTTTATCTTAAATTAATTACATCTGAAAATACCTTATTTCTAAAGTCATATTCATAAGTACCAGAGGTTAAGATCTCAACGTATCATTTCAGGGGTAGAGATGAATCCATAAACAGAGATCCATTAAATCGCTGGAAATGTTTAAGGCACTGAGGACACAACAGTAAAAAATAATAAAAATAAAAAAAAGTAAAACAAAGTAAAATATAAAATAAAATAAAATAAAATAAAATAAAAATAAAAGGAAGTCTTGTGGTAATGGAAATAATATCTATTTTTGCTTTGGGAATACGTTTGGTCTCCATTATTTACTGAGGACTTATTCCTTTCATAATTTCTTCTTTCCAGTTGTCACATTTTCTTCATACTCCAATAAAACTAGAAATTCAGTTTCCTATCAGATTTGTAGATAATTTAGGCAAACTGTTTTTGTTAAATGTTCAGCTTAGTAGGCAATTAATCCAATTGATTAAAGCTAAAAAGTACCAAAAAGACATACCTACGTCATCCCCTTGAATCTGTTTAACAGATATGGAAACTCTATCAATCTTACTGTTCTGATTGTATCACAACACTTGCTAGGCAGCAATAATGGTGTGCACAGCCCTCCAACTATAGTATTAGACATTGGTCCTGACTTAAGTTGTCATATTGTCAAATTGGACAAAGACTTGATGCAAACAAACATTAGGAGGATGTGAGTAGTAATAGAGAATAAAACTCAATGAATATTTTCATTACTCTTTGTTTCTAATATTGCTCATATTATAAACACTGAAATTCTGGATGTTAAATAGGAAACAATGGAAAATCCTATTTAGACCTTTAGAAGAAATTAATACATGCTTCCTAGAACATTTCAAGCCACTTAGAGGAAAAATTTCCCCCCAAAACTTTCCAGTTCCATACTTTTTTTCCTGTTGTTACGTGATTTTATGTGTATTGCTTTAAAGAAAAAACAATACCATTATGGTATACTATTTGCAACTTGATTGTTCCACCAACAGTTGTATTATATATTGAAAATCATATGTTACCATCTCTAGTAACTTATTCTATCAAATCTGTCAGATTTTGTTTTTTTATATTTTGAGAGTATGTTACTAGGCACACATATATTTATGATTGTTAAAACTTTCAGTTTATTAACACTTTTCTGATATAAAATGCCTATATCTAGTTCTACTAATACTTCTTATCTTAAAATCTATTTTTCCTGATATAAGAAAACTAAATCAATGTTTCTTTTAGTTAGTATTTCATGGTGTATATATATATTTTTACCATCCTTTTTCTTTCAAGCTTTCTGTTTTCTCTGTATAAAGATGTTTATTATAAGCAGGATATATGAGTTCTGGTTTTTTTTTTGTATCTAGCTTTATATATATTTTTTTGTTTTGGAGAGAGAGAGGGAGAGAGAGAGAGAGAGAGAGAGAGAGCAAGAGAGCACAAACAGGGGAGAGTGGCAGAAAGAGAGAAAGAGAGAATCTTAAGCAGTCTCCATACTCATCACGGAACCTAACATGGGATGGGACTCGATCCCACAACCCTGGGATTATGACCTAAACTGAAATCAAGAGTTGGATGTTCAACAGACCTAGCCACCCAGAAGCCCCTAATATTGTTTTTTAAATGGAGTGTTACCTATTTAACGTAATAATACTTTAGCATTAGTTCTACACTTTTTGCATTTGTTTTGTATTTGTCCCATCTATTTTTATTGAAGCTTGTGATTTTTTAAAATTAAACTCTTTATTTTGAGGTAGTTGTAGATTCACATGCATTGTAAGAAATAATACAGAGAGATCACACGTACCTTTTACCCAATTTGCCTCAATGGCAATACCTTGCAAAACTCTAGTACAATATCACAGCAAGGATATTGGCACTGATGCAGTCAAGACAGAAAACATTTTCCACACCACAAGGATCCCTCATTTGCCCTTTTATAGATTCATTAGCTTCTCTCATACTTCCACCCCTTCCTTGAACACTGACAGCCATAATATGTTTTCCATTTTCATAATTTTGTCATATCAAAATGTTATGTAAAAGGAATCATATGATATAATCATGTAATCGTTTGAGATTGACTTTGGCTATTCATCCAAGTTATTGTGTATATCAATAGTTTGTCCCTTTTATTACTGAGGAATATTCCACAGTACAAATATACTGAATTCATCTGTTGCAGGATATCTGTGCTACTTGCGGTGTAAGGCTATAAACATTTATGTTCAAGTATTATGTAAACATAATTTTTTTTTATGTCTCTGGGATAAATGCCCAGAAGTGTAATTACTGGGTTGTACTGTAGTTGCACATTTAGTTGTTGTTGTTTTTAAGAAAATGTCAAACTGTTTTCCAAAGTAGTTGTACCATTCCACATTCTCTCCAGCAACCCAGTGATCAAGTTTCTCTGGATCCTCACCAGCATTTGGTGTTGTCACTAATTTTTTTTTTAATTTTAGCCATTTTGATAGTGCATACTGATATCTCATTGTGGTTTTAATTTACATTTGCCTTATACATATAATGTTGATAATCTTTTCATGTGCTTTTTTTGCCATTAGTATATTCTCTTTAGTGAAATGTGCCTTCATATCTTTTCCTCATTTTTAATTGGATTGCTCATTTTTTTGTAGTTGAGCTTTGACAGTTCATTATGCATTGGAAGTACTAATCTTTTGTTGGTTATGTGGTTTAGAAATATTTTCTCCCATTCTGTTACTTGCCTTTTTCATTCTCTTCATAGGCTGTCACCGAGCAAAGCTTTTAATTTTTATAACATCCAATTCATAATTTTTCTTTTATGGACCTTGCTCTTGATGTTGTCTAAGAATTCTCTGCTTACCTGTAGATCCCAAATATTTTTCCTATGCTTTTCTGAAAGTTTCCTACTTTACCTTGTATATTTAACTCTTTAATTCATTCTGAGTTAACTTTTGTATGAGGTGTGATACTTGGTTTTCTTGATTGGACTGCGGATGTCCGGTTGCTTCAGTACAAGTTGTGAAAAGTGTATTTCCTCCACTGCATTGCTTTGTACTTTTATTTAAAAATCACTTGGGCATATTTGTGTGAATCTATTTCTGGATTCTCTATTCTGTTCCATTGATCAATGTGTCTATCTCTCCATCAATATCACACTTTCAATATCTTGAAGTTGGGTAGAATGATTCCTCCCATTATATATTTTTTTCAGAATTGTTTCAGCTATTCTAATTCTTTGCCTTTCTATGTAAGTTTTACAATAATCTTGTATATATCTACAAAATATCTTCCTGGAATTTTAATAGAAATCATGTTAAAACTTTGCATTTTGGGGGGAGAATTAATATCTTTCTATATTGAGTATTCCATTGTGACTCAATATGTGTAAACACATTAAATCTCTTCGTTTATTTAGCTGTATTTAGGTTTTTTAAAAATTCATTTATCAGTATTGTGTAATTTTCAACATAAAGGTTCTGTACATTCTTTTGATAGATTAAACTGAAGTATTTAATTTGTTTTTGAGTTATTGTATTTAGTATTACATTTCTAAATTTGACCTCCATGTGTTCAATGCTTTTGTATAGCAACACATATAATTTTTGAATGTTTATTTTGTGTCGTGAGAAGTCGCTGAACTCACTTGCACTTTTAAGTTTTTCGGTAGACTCCTTAGAATTTTCTACATAGACAATCATATCATCTACAAACAGAAACCATTTTATTTCTTCCTTTACCATGTGTATATTAGTTATTTCTTCTCCTTGCCTCATCATACTAGCTAGAATGCTAGAACTGTGTTGAATAAGAATGGTGAGAGGGGACATCTTTGCCTAATCCCTGATCATAGTGGGGAAGTTTTCAGTCTTTTACCATTAGATGTAATGTTAGCTGTAGGGTTTTTTTGGTAGATGTTCTTTATCAAGTTTCCATTTATTTTTGTTTTTCTAAGAGAATCACAAACAGATTTTGAATTATAACAAGTGCTTTTCCTATACCAACTGGTATGATCATGTAACATTTCTTCTTTGTTTCTTTAAAAATGATGGATTACACTGATTTTTTAAAAATGTTGAACAGGTCTGCATCCCTGGAATAAACTCCACAGTCACTGTGCATAATTTTTGTATATATAGCTGAATCCTATTTGCTAATATTCTGCTAAAGATTTTGTTGTGCCTACGTTAATAAGGGGTATTTGTCTCTAGTTTTCTTTTTTACCTGATTGATATCAGAGCAGTATTTGTTTCATAAAATTAATTGGGAACTGCTCCCTCCTCTTCTGTTTCCTGAAAGAGATTGTGTAGAACCAGTTCTTCGACATTTGGTAGAATTACAGTGAAACAGTCTGGTCGTGGAGATTTCTTTTTTGGAAAATTTTTAATTTATGAATTCAATTTTTTTAAAAGTCATAGGAATATTCACTTAGTCTAGAAATGTGTGTTGCATTCTTTTACTATTCTTTTGATGTCTGCATAGAATGTACAATTTTCCATTGTTCCATTCCTGGTATTAGTAATTTGTGTCTTTTCTTTTTTCTTTCTCAGTTTTGCCAGAAGTTTGTCATTTTGTTGATCTTTTCACAAAACACTTTTTTGCTCATTGATGTTTTCTGTTGTTTTTCTGTTTTTAATTTCATTGATCCCATTTTTATCTTTTTTATTTCTTTTGCTTCCTTTGAGTATATTTTGTTCGTTTTCAAGATTCTAAAGATGGAAGCTTAGATTATCAAAATGAGTCCTTTCCTCTTTTATGAATGTATGCATTCAATGCTATAAATTTCCTCTCAGCACTGTTTCAGCTGTGTCCCACAAACTTTAATATATTTTATTTTCATTTTCATTCAATTCAGTGCATGTTTTCACATTTTTCTTGAGACTTTTTCTTTAATCCATGGATTATTTAGAATTGTGTTGTTTAGTCACCAAATGTATAGAGATTTTTTTTTCTGCTATCTTTGTGTTGTTTTAGTTTCATCCCGTTGTGGTCAAGAAAGCACTTTCTCTGATTTCAATTCTTTTAAACATTTTGAAGTTTGTTTTATTGCCCAATATAAGGCCCATCTCAGTATACATTTTGTGAGAATTTGGAAAGAACATGTGCTCATCTGTTGTTGGACAGAGCATTATAAATGTAGGTTGTTGAATTCTATTTCTTTGCTAATTCTCTACCTAGTTACTCTATTGATTGTTAAGAAAGACTTTAAAAAAAATTCCACCTATATTTGTCTATTTAGCCTTTTGTCTCTATGGTTTTGCTTCACATATTTTGCAGCTGTGTTTTTTAGTGCAAACACATTTATGATTGCTATTTATTGTGGATAAAGTGACACTTTTATCATTATATAATGTCACTTTCTGTCTCTGAAAATTTTCTTTCCTCTGAAGTCTACCTTAAATGATATACATATAGCCATTACGGCTTTTTTTGCATGATGTATCTTTTCCTACCTATTAACTTTCAACCTTTTACCCTTTAACCTACTGTCTATAGTGAGTTTCTTGTACACAGCATATAGTTGGGTCATGTATTTAATCCAGTTACCAATATCTGTATTTTAATTGATGTATTTAGTCCATTCATATTGAATGCAATTAATAGGTTAGGTTTGAATCTGTCGTTTTATTTTATTTGTTTTACTATTTAGTATGCTTTTGCTCTCGAGATTTTGATCTGTGGTTTGGTGTCCATCATTAATTTTGAAAAACTCAGCTATTATTTCTTCAAACATTTCTGTTTATTCCTTCCTTCCTTCCTTCCTTCCTTTCCTTCCTTCCTTCTTTCCTTTCTTCCTTCCTTCCTTCCTTGCTTCCTTCCTTCCTTCTTTCCTCTGGTATTCCTACAAGATGTATGTTACATTTTCTGTAATTGAAGTACAGTTTTAGAAATTTCTGAGATGCCTGGGTGGCTCACTCAGTAAGCATCCGGCTTTGGCTCAGGTCATGATCCCATGGTTCATGAATTTGAATTCCTCCTGGAGCTCTGGGCTGACAGCTCAGAGCCTGGACTCTGCTTTGGATTTTGTGTCTCCCTCCTCTTCTGCCCTTCCTCCACTTGTGCTCTGTCACTCTGTCTCTCTCTTTTGAAAATAAATAAACATTAAAAAGAAATAAAAAAAGAAATTTCTATTGACATTTCTTCAAACTCATTGATTCTTACTTTGTTTGTGTTCAATCATTGATGAGACCATCAAAAGCATTCTCATTTCTCTTATAGTGTTTTTGAATTTAGGCAGTTCCTTTTTATTCCTTCTTAGAGTTTTCATCTTTCTGTTTACATTTTCCATCTGTTTGTGCATATAATGAACTGTTTTTCATTGGCTATTATATGGAATAGTTGATATCCTCTTTTTCCGTTAGAGCTTTTAGCATATTCATCATTGTTGCTTTAAATTCCCAGATGGATAATTCCCCATATCTCTGTCATATCTGAGTCTAGTTCTGATGCTTTTTCTGTCTATTCAAATTGAGGTTTGCATTGTCATTTTTTGTTGAAAGCTAAGCATAATGTATTGGATAAAAGGAAGTGTATTAAGTAGGTCTTTAGTATGAAGTTTCATGTTTATCTGGATAGGAATTAGGCTGTGTTTACTGTTTAATATAGCCACAGGTGTTACATGCAAAAATTCCTTTGGTTTTCTTGTTTTTCTCTCTCCTGCTATCTTTGGTTTTCCCTAGACATGTTTCCAAACATGTTTCTTTTTTTTTTTTTTTTTTAATTTTTTTTTCAACGTTTTTAATTTTATTTTTGGGACAGAGAGAGACAGAGCATGAACGGGGGAGGGGCAGAGAGAGAGGGAGACACAGAATCGGAAACAGGCTCCAGGCTCCGAGCCATCAGCCCAGAGCCTGACGCGGGGCTCGAACTCCTGGACCGCGAGATCGTGACCTGGCTGAAGTCGGACGCTTAACCGACTGCGCCACCCAGGCGCCCCTCCAAACATGTTTCAAATGACTTACTCTACCTTGCAGCTAGCCATTTTACTCCCTTAGAGTTATGTCATCAATTGAAGGTTTTGTATTTTTTTAAATGTAGTTCACTTATAAATGTTTTTCCTTATGGTTAATGCTTTTTGTGTTCTGTTTAAATATCCCTAGTCTTGTTTCATAATGAGATACTACTATATTCTCTTTCGAGTGCCTTACTGTTTGCCCCTTGTATATTTAGCTCTATGATCTGCCCAGAATTGTTTTCTGTATATAGTGTGAGATAGTAGTCAAATTCTATATTATTTTTATGTAGGTAAACTCTATAATTTATTTTCCAAAATGGAAAACTCTAAGAGTGAAAAGGGACACAATAAATTATTACATTAGGCCCAAATCATCCCCATACAACCTGTTTAAAAGACTCTTCTTTCCTATTGATTTGTCATAAATCAAGTGTTCCTGTATGTGTGATTCTGGCTTATATCTATTTGTCTATCCTTATGTTAATACTATCCTGTATAATACACTACACCTTTATAATAAGAATTGATATACTGTAAAGCAACTTCTTTAATCTTCTTCAAGTGTGTCTTGGGTAATCCTGACCCTTTGCAACAAATTTTATAATTAGTTTGTTAACTTCCACAAAAAGTCCTTTCGTAACTCTGTGAGATTCATTGCTTTTAATTATGCGTTTAGAAAAAATTGATACGTGTGTACAATGTTGAGCCTTCTGATCCATGAGTGTGGTGTATCTCTTCATTTGTTTAGGTTTTCTTTAATTTCACTTAATAACATAAAACTCTGCATTTTTGTGTCTTTGCTAAATTTATGTTTAAGCATTTTATATTTTGAGATCACTGAAAATTAGAGAAATGTTATCTTTTTTTAAATCTTTTCTTCATGTTTATTTGTTTATTCTGAGAGAGAGAGAGAGAGAGAGAGAGTCCCAACCAGGTTCCGTGCCACCAGAGCAGAGTTCAATGTGGGGCTTAAATTCGCCAACTGTGAGACCATCAACTGAGCTGAAACCAAGAGTTGAATGCTTAACCAGTTGAGCCACCCAGGCACCCTGAGAAATGTTATCTTTTAAAACCTGTTTTCTATTTGTTTCTATTATATGGAAATTGATTTGTGCATATTGATTTGTTTCTATTAATATTGCTAAGTCTCTTATTACTTTAAATTATTTATGTGTAAATTAGTTTAGATTAAAAAATTTTAATGTAAACAATGATTTCATTTGAAAATGAAGAATATTCCGTTTCTTTATTTCTTGTCCTTTTTTTTTTTTTTTTTCTTCTTGGTGTTCTGCACTAGATAGGTATTCTGTAATTGGTAAGCAAAGTTAGTATTTGCACTGTCCTACAGACTAACAGGTAAAATTTGAAAATTTAAATAGTTTTTGTCCAAGATTACTGAAGTCATGAGTGTATTTTGCTAGTGTTTTGCACTATGCTACGTTAGTTCGATCAACCATGATTGCATTATCACAAAATTAGAAAGACATGAAAGTGAGAATTTAATATACTAAATTGTAACGCCACAGTACTTTCACCACCATAACTACCACCGTCCTTATAGGAGAAATTGAGGATAAATTAATGTCATTTTCAGTTACTCTCTGTTTCACTTTATTTTTCCCATACTAAACTTTCCAAGCATAACTAGATTCAGCAAAACTGGAAGCCCAAAAATGAACCACGCATTTATTTTGAATTATTTTGGTATTATAACAAGTGTTCTGGTTTTTTTTAACTAGTTTTAGTAGTTCAAAATCATCACTTTCACTGAATCAAAATTTACCTCCATGTAATTCCCCCCCCCCACACCCCCCGGGAGAATGTCATGACACAGAGAAAAGATTGATATTAATTTTTGGAATTAGAATCATGTAGTTCACAGTGAGGTTCACTGTTGGTTGGTCTGTTACCAGGGATTCAGGCATATGTGAATCTTGTCTGACCCTTGGTTTTATGGGGCTTTGTTCAGAAGGGCTGATTTAGGGGCAAGAGTATGATTTAGGTTCTGCATCTTCGTCCACAAACAGTGGGCCTGATACTAGGTGTGTGAGTGGTCTGGCTCTTGTCAAACCCCTAGAGAGCTTCTGCTGGACCACTGGGTGGGTCTCTGGGTAGATAGAACTGGCCCTGAAATGGCTGAGAGGGGGCTGGAATTGGGTCCCAGGGATGCTTCAGGATTAATAGCCAAGACTGAATTCTATAGACCTGGCTCCAGTGGCACAAATGGGCATGTCTCCTGCCAGATTCCTAGCTAAGCAAGACTGCCCTTCCTGCCCTAGACCACCGCAGCAAGGTCCTACGACTGAGTTATAAGACTGTTTCCAGATTGGTAGTCAGACCAAGGTTTGTGAGATTAACTCTGAGGGCACAGCTGGGTGTTTTTTCCTGGTGCATCTCTTGGGGGGCCAAACTGTTCATGGACCACAGTTGAGAGGGGCTAGAAGTGAGTCACAGGTCTATTTCAGGATCTGCTTTGAGATGGAGGTTGGTTGGCTTGCCTCCAGGGGCACCATCACAGGCCTCCCAGTGGGTTTTCAGTCTGGCAATACTACATATGGAGTATGGCTGGGAGGACTGGAGTCCAATTACAGGGCCATCTCAGAAACAAAAGCCTGACTGAGTTGGTGGGCTTCCTTCCAGATCATGGCTGAGTGGGGCTACAGCCGGGTCACAGAGTCGCTTCACGATTCATAGCACAGGCCAAAAGCTGCCGGTCTCTTGCCTAAGGCATGAACATGCATGACTTCTGGATCCCTCCAGCATATGGCAGGACCACGGCTAACTGGGACCAGTCATCAAGTCAGCCACTTGGGCACAGGCCTGCCTTCTCAAAGGAGCCCTCCTTAGTCTTGGACTCTACTGGGTTTCACAATCTCCTCCCTAGATCCCAAAGCTCCCACAGTCTTTTTTTTTTTTTTGGTGAATGGTTGCCAAATTATCCTTGTGCAGGGGAGATACGAGTTGAGTGACAGACATCCTATTCTATTATCTTGCTCACATCACCCCCTATGGAGAAACTTAAATGTATTTTATTCAATGAAAGAGGCCAATCTGGAAAATGGAAAGTAATGGAGATGGTAAAAATATCTAGAGGTTAAAAACTACCAGGGGTTAGAGGAGAGGGATATCATAATGGTGGATACATGTCATTATGCCTTTGTCCAAACCGACAGAAGATATAACACAGGAGTTAACCCTGATGTAAACTAGGGACTCTAGATGATAATGATGTGTCAGTGCAGGTTCATCAGTAATCAATGTAGGCTCATCAACTGGTGGGGGTAACAGTTGGGAGAGCTATGCATTTGTGTGAGCAGGGGGCATATGGGAAACTCTGTACCTTCACTTTTGCTGTAAACCTAAAATTTCCTTAAAAAATAAGATCTGTTAAAGATAATCTAGTTCAGGGGCACCTGGGTGGCTCTGTCGATTAAGCGTCCGACTTTGGCTCAGGTCATGATCTCATGGTTCATGAGTTTGAGCCCTGCCTCAGCCTCTGTGCTGACAGCTCAGAGCCTGGAGCCTGCTTCGGATTCTGTCTCCCTCTCTCTTTGTTCCTCCACTGCTCACACTCTGTCTCTCTCTCTCTCTCTCTCTCAAAAATAAAATAAACATTAAAAAATTTTTTTAAACTCTAGTTCAAAAGTTCATATAAAATGTTTCTTGTACACTTGTCAACATGCTAATGTATTAAAAATTATGAAAATATAAATTTCTTAATATTGAACTACCCTTGCATTTTTTTAGAAAGCCAAACTAGATGATGTTGACACAATGATATTTTAATAAATTCATTTATGGATTTGGATCATTTCTTTAGTTTCTGGACATTTTACTGAACAAAGATTAACTTTGTTTTCCTGGGCAGAGAAACAAATTATTGATTCATAAAAAAGTATCTTAATTTTTAATGTTTATTTATAATGTAATCTTGCACTGCAATGTTTTTGAAACTATCCTCCTTATAATTTATTACTTTGGTTGGGGTGTCTGGGTGGCTCAATCAGCTGAGCGTCCGACTTCAGCTCAGGTCATGATCTCGCGGTTCGTGGGTTCGAGCCCCACGTCTGGCTCTGTGCTGACAGCTCAGAGCCTGGAGCCTACTTCAGATTCTTTGTCTCCCTCTTTCTCTACCCCTCCCCCACTCATGCTCTGTCTCTCAAAAATAAATAAACGTTAAAACAACTTTAAAAATAATTTATTACTTTGGCTTGGAAAACAAATGATGGGTTTTAATTTGTAAAAGATACTCTCAAAGAGTTTAAACAGATAAAAACTTATAGTCCTTGCATGTTTGAAAGAACTCAGCAGTGAAACTCTGTGTCCAGTGCCTTACAGAAAGCTTTTTATTTGTGTTTTGGTTTTTGACAATTCCACCAAGTAACTTTTTTTTTTTTTTAAATCTCTTACTGAAGATTGAGGATGTCTATATTTTGCTACAAATATGGTCTATCTGCCTTACCACAGCGCTCATATTTACTTAGGGTGTGCGTGGTATTTCGCCAGAGGGATACTGCCTTTCCTGGAATGAACAGGTGCCTCCTCTCTGATCACAGAGAAAAAGTCCCCTATGCTATCCTCTTCCTGGGGAGGAGGGTTGGCCACGGAGAGGCGGCCTCACAACTGTGTCATTGCATGTTTTACTTTGTGTCAAAAGCTGGAAACAAAAAATAAAGGCAGTAATATTGGACAAAATACAACCAAACTTAAGGGCCCTCTGACCAAAATGAAAAATAGTGATAGAAGGCAGCCTTGCCAGGCTGTTGAGAATTTTTTTTAGAAATTGACTGATTGTAAAAGAACACTCGTATTGTAACTGGCATATTTATTATTGTGAGCTCCATTTTCTTTTAGTTTACTCTCACACCCCATAATCCTAGTTTGGGAGCACTGAGTGTTGGCCTCCACTGGCTTTGCTGCCTGCAGTCATATTTTAGAAGCTATAATTTGACAAGCAGGACTTCTGAGTCAGCGTAATTATGACTTCTATTTTATTGTGTAATAAAACAGTGACTTAATGGTGTTTGCGATGCTTGTAAGGCCAGTATTTACAATAAAAGTACCTTTTGTCTCTTCTTCCCTCTCCTCTCTCTGTTGAAGCATCTTTTTGATTCCTGGTAAGAGAAACTTAGAAACTTGGGGGCAGCAGGCTCTTTGTACCTGCCCCATGGAAGTATTGAGTCCTTCAGCGGTCATCAGATGGAGCCTATAACGAACTGGGTCTTCCCCAACTGTGGAAAATTTGAACACGATTGGATGTTGAATGGAAAGAAACTCTGTAAATCAAGTCCTGAGGGCTAAGGTCATTGTGGATGGGGATCCATCCTCAGGGAATCACTTCAGCTTCTGTGACACCTGTGGGACCTCAACTCTCATCTTCACCAACTGAATGCGGCTGGTGAACCAGAAGAGACAAAGTCCCATACATGAGAGCCGCACATACATAGTTCCATATGCTGCTGCGCATTGTAAGGACGCTTACCTGCTCAAGTTAGTTGACATTTGCCTGAATACAAATCAGAGTTTATCAAGTCCTATACTACTCTATTTACTCCCTTCAACTTTAGCCCATTCTGTAATAAAATGGACTGCTAATTCGGCTCCTGACAATGTTAGCAAACACGGTCTAGGACTCAGAAGCTCCAAATGCAATTTTGAATACTAGAACCTTATCCTGTGGCCCAAAATCTCAGGAATTAACACAGACAAGAGAGGGTTCTTATTCTCCTAACTAGAAAGTGCCTGATTATAAGGATAAACTTGTCAATACATTCTTAATAAATCAATACATTCCTAACAAATCAATACATAAATCAATACATTCCTAATAAATCAGGAGATAAAAGTGCATCTTTCTCTCCATGCATTTAGGATATACTTATTTTATTTGAGCTAACGTTTTGATATGATAATTGTGGCAGTAAAATTATCAGACTGAGCAGTAAAATCATGTTAGGGAAGCTGTTATTTTCTTAAGTAGCAAAATATTTTAGAATCTTTGCTGGCTATATCCAGAGGAAATTTAACAAAGATCATGTTTATTAAAAGTCCCTTTGGTTTACCCTAGATTACTTTTCAAGATCCAGTACTCTACTCTCCTTATTATTTCCTCTTCCCCATGTTTTCCCTCATTTTAAATTCTCCATTGAGACTGCTTACCAAGTCGATTATCCCCAAACTCTCACTTTATAAGTTAAAAAAATAGTATATTCAATAACCCTAGAACAAATATAATTTATAAAAATAATAATTTGCTGTGCCAGCGCTTTGGAAGGATTTTTTTTTCCCCTCCTCTGTGGATGTGTCTAATGAGAGAATGTGTATCAGGAGGGGAATATACCATTTGGGCTCCCAGATTGCTTGCCCTATTTAGCATTATTATTTTTTTTAAAGTTGCAATTAGTATTAGCCTTAAGAAATGAATGAAAATTGGTGATGAATGAAAAAGTTAATAGATGTTGGTATTGTAATTAGCAAGGGCCTGATCTTGCAAGAGCATTTTACAACTGCAGTCTTTGGAGGACATGCCAGTCTCCAGCCTGTCTGCCTGGAGCTTTGCACCACATGTGAGGGAAGGGTTTCAGTAAAAAAAGAATGAATTGCCCTCCTCTGCCACCCATGATGATGAGGATGCAAGGAAATGATGAAGCCTGAGCCTCACTCAGCCTCACAGACATAGTCCATCTTTTCCCCAGACAAGTGAGAACAGAATATAATAGAAGCTTAAATGGGCTGTGGAAATAGACATAATGCGATTGAGAAGATGTTTTATTTCAATACAAAAAAAAAAAAAAAAAATGGGGCTGTTAGCCTGGAGAAAAGAAGCATCTAAACATGTTGCTGGACAAGAGTTATCCTCTTACTTGGAAAAGTAGCAACCGGATTTTTTCTTTGCGCAGTGTTTCTCCCATTAGCCCGCTGGGCATCTTTATCCTTGGAGTCAGACTTTTGTCTGAGTGGCACAGAAACCAAACTAAGTTTAGAGTAAAAAGTACTGGAAAAGAAACCTAAAGAAAAAGACAATGGACTGGGGATAACTAATGTAATAAATATTTGTAATGAGGTAAGTTTGAACATAAAACTCTATAATAGGAAAATATATTTAAAACTAACAATACTCAGCATTGGTAATGATGTCAAAAATAACATTTCACATATATTGCTTGTGGGCATGTAAATTATTATAATGTTCACGGAGGGCCATTTCGGAGGCTACAAATGTAAGATATTAAACATAAGAATGCTATTTGACACTGTAATTAAGTGGAAAATAGTCTACAATTAGGCAATAGTTATGACTATAATAATGTATGTAAAACACATGGATGTTCTTTCCGACACTGCTAAAAAATTATGATGCATCAATACAATGGGATACTATGCAGTACTTTTAAAATTTATTTTATATTTTAAAATTTTTTATAAACTTTTATTTAAGTTTATTTATTTTGAGGGGGTGAGGGGCAGAAAGAGAGGGAGAGAGAGGATTCACACTCTCAGCGCAGACCCCAACGTGGGGTTCCATCTCACAAACCGTGAGATCATGACCTGAGCTGAGATCTAGAGTTAGATGCTTAACCAACTGAGCCACCCACGCATGCCTGCAGTATTTTTAATAAAGGAGTTTAAATATAGAGGCTATTATTAAAAGTAAAAATAGAATCATATAGGAAGAAAGCCTTTCTAATTAAGTTACAAAGTACTTTTTACTACATTAAAATTAAAAAAGTTTTGCCTGCAGAAGTGGAAATGAACAACATCAATAAAGAAATGGCAACCTGGCAAAAACTAATTGTAACACATATGACATGCAAAAATATTGATTTACTTAATATGTAAAGAGTTTTTGTAAATCAATATGAAAATAATAATCAGCCAATAGTAAAATGAGAAATGTTCATAAAGAGCCACTTTTCAGATAAGGAAATGTATGTAAGGTGTCAGTAAATATTCTCAATTTTATGATTTTAAAATTTTAGTTAAAAAACAAGGAAATACCACTCTCTAACCTATCGTATTGGTGAAGATAAAAAATGATGTGTACAGTGTAGTGAGGGTGAAAGAACATAGACGGCTTCATCCCATTTTTCTGAGAGTGGAAAATGTTAACAAATTTGGAGAGCCATATGATAATAGCGAAAAATTTAAATGTGCCTTTATTTTTATCCCACAATTGCATTTCTGCATATTTATCCTGTAGAAATACTACCACGTATCTGAAATTTATATGCAAGCTATCCACTGCAATGTTGTTGGAAAAGCTAAATATCAAAAACAAGCTAACAACATACTGAAGCAAATTGTAGTAACTTCTTTTAATGAGATACCATGTGGCCATCAAAAAGAGTGAAGCCAACTTATATTGCTGATGTTTGACCCTTTGAGAGTCTGTAAGTAAATGCATTATAAATGGAAAAAATGTCCAAACTTTGTTTATGGTATATTTCCATTTGTGTAAATACCTGGAAAGATACAAGAGAAAAAAAGCCTGAGATGAGAAAATGATTAATTTTTCAGTCTACACAATTTTGTTCTGTGTAATTTTTTCTACCATAGAGTGAAAGTGTTTTTCAACATAAATTTTTAGGTTAGAAGTAAAATGGGAAAATATACTTAATATGTTTATTTAGTGTAAAAAAACATGTCCAAGTGTAATGTATACATTATACTACATATTTTATTGTATATTATATTTTATCATATGTAATATTAAATTATGTGTTATATATTTTATATTGTATCCTTGGTTAATTGCAGGAAAGTTGAAACAGATTTAACAAATGTTAATAATAATTGGCATCTCTGGTGGACTTATGAGTAAATTATTTTTTGTGGGCTTTTCTTTATATTCTTTATTTTTATAATCAAATAAACATTTATTTATAGAAAGGTTATTGGTAGATGTTTACATGACTAGTTTTGGCATTAAAATTTTTTTTAATGTGTGTTTATTTTTGAGAAAGAGAGAGAGAATGAGAGAGAGAGAGTGAGCAGGAGAGGGGCAGAGAGGGACAGAGACAGAGAATCTAAAGCAGGCTCCAGGCTCTGAGCTGCCAGCACAGAGCCCAAAGTGGAGCTCGAACCCACGAACTGTGACATCATGACCTGAGCTGAAGTCGAATGCTTAACTGACTGAGTCAATGCTAATTCAAGTCTTTATTTCATAAAAGTTTTCTTGAATTATAAATCTAAGTAACTCTTCTGTTCCACAGTTTTGGATTCTTTCCAATATTTGTATGTATACACTAATCCCTTCAGCTTCTCTTCTACCACAATCACTTTGTCTAAAACTTTTTCAGCTCCTTTAAAATTTCTACTTAATTTTGGTTACTTTTTTCTTACAAATGTATGTTTTTGTTTTTGTGTTTGTTTTTAATTTTAGATAGGAGAGAGAGCGAGCACCTGCATGGGGGAGAGGGACAGAGAGAGAATTGCAAGCAGGATCCACACTGTCAATGCAGAGTCCAACACAGGGTTCAAACTCACAAACTGTGAGATCATGATCTGAGCCAAAACCAAGAGCTTGATGGCCAATCCACTGAGACTTAATTTTGGTTACTTTAAAAAATTGCTCTATGTACATCGTTGCATTTTACATAATTCCCATTTTCCTTTCTTTTCCTGTATTTTTTGTTTTAAAAAAATTTTTTTAACATTTATTTATTTTTGAGACAGAGAGAGACAGAGCATGAATGGGGGAGGGGGAGAGAGAGAGGGAGACACAGAATCGGAAGCAGGCTCCAGGCTCTGAGCCATCAGCCCAGAGCCTGACCCCGGGCTCGAACTCACGGACCGCGAGATCGTGACCTGAGCTGAAGTCAGACGCTCAACCGACTGAGCCACCCAGGCCCCCCCTTTTCCTGTATTTTTAAAAAAAATTCTTTTATGTTCTTTTACATCATTTTCCTCTTCATCTTTCGGGATTTCTGGCAGATCATATTCCATTTTATTTTATTACCTTTCCATTTCCTGCCTTAATTTTTGCATCTCTACTTTGAGGTCTTCCTTCCAAAAAAAACCTTTTTTAATGGGTAATTATTGATTCCATTTTTTTTTGTAAGCTGAGAGGCAGCGTTTTTCTGGTAAGTAGGCTTTATCTTTTGGAAAGTTACACTACTTTTCTTTTATAATGATGGTGATTTTTTTAATCAAAGCTCTACTAATGTCTTTTTAAAAGTCCATTGTTAAATTGGTTGGGTTTTTCTGGATCAGATAATTGCAAGAGTTTCCCTTGGTAGAGACATATCTTAGTAGTATCCCAGATGGTTGATTTTCATAATGCAAGTCTAAGTTCTTCTCTGTTGCCCCACATTCTATGTCTCTGTGATACTTCACAGAACCCCACTTTCTCTGTCTTTATAAACCAAACCCAGTCTGGGGCTCAGCAGCTCACCTCTGCTTCTATTCTTGACGTCTAAAAAAAGAGATACAGGTATTTTCAACTTTGATTATGCCCCTCACCTGCAGAAAGTATACATTTGCTACTGCTTCTGAAGTTTGTAGTGACAGCCTTCTCACAGAGTTTTGTCTGCTGCCTTTTCTCTCCTCTTCCTTCCATGACACTCTTTTATCATATTTTCAGATATCTCAAAATTGACTTGAGCTCATGCTCAGAATTGAAATAAATAGATAATGTAATAAGCATTGACTTAAAAATTATCGAGTAAGCTTCAATGCACATCTTTGTATAACATAAGTTTGCAATTTATGTAAGGTAGCTGTATCACTCTTCAATTAATATCTTCAGGAAGAATATAAGGATACTTGTTCAGATCCCGCATAGTTAGGAATGAGTATAATGGGTTTTCTTGCCCCGCAGAATATAGAAGGCGATCTTTGACTTCCTGCGTTAAAATGATGGAAGAGATGTCTTAAACTCAAGTTTTCCTTATTTGTAAGTAGCCTAAGTTACTCCCTGGTGACATTGTTGTTTTAAAAGATGGACAGATTATGGGGTGCCTGGGTGGCTCAGTTGGTTAACTGCCCAACTTCAGCTCAGGTCATGATCTCACTGTTCCTGAGTTCGAGCCCTGTGTTGGGCTCTGTGCTGACAGCTCAGAGCTGGAAGCTGCTTTGGATTCTGTGTCTCCCTCTCTCTCTGCCCCTCCCCCACTTGCACTCTGTCTTTCTGTGTCTCAAAAATAAATAAGCATTAAAAAAATTTAAAAGATGGACAGATTAATTATATTTAATATTATTCTATTGCTTCTATATCCACAGAACTTTACCAAAATTTCTTTCCCAGTCTCCAAGAGATTTTTCTGTTTTTTACCCTATCTTTAGAGTTTATTGATTATATTGGCGGTGATGTGGGCTGGGATCAATAAACACCTTTGATTTTAATGGTATCCACTTGACATCTATTTATTCACATGAGGATATTAAACCTCAAAACATTTATGTAATTTCTATTTTAGAACAACCTTTTTTATGATATATAATTGACACTTATAAACGATTTTTCCCCAAACCACTGAAAATTTTCCAATTTTAATAAGAAAACCAAAAAGTTAGCAAAGAACCCAGGAAATCACATTTTAGTCCACACAAAGGAATTTGTGATAAAAATGTCCATGGAGTTTCTTGTTTGACTAATAACCTTACTTTGAAATTAATTCCAAAAGACAATTCTCAAATTTGCTTAATTGCTGGAATTATTATTGAAGTAAACATACACTATCTCAAGACTATTCTCCTTACAAATAGCAGTTGTGAGGGTTTTTATGTTCAAATATGCACCTAAAAGTCAATCTCCATACTCGACAGTCACATCTCAGGTAAAATTATACAGAAACAAATTATTTAATACTTACTGAATCAGATTCTTCTTCCAGTTTATACACTATTCACTGTTTCAGGGAAATAAATAGACCTTTAGTTGCCTGAGTTATTCAGCTTCCAAAGTGCTTGGCTTCTTCCCAGAAAGTAGTTTACACAGTGACACTTTACAAGTGTTAAAGAGATATGAAGAGGCACTTGTATACTCACAAGAGCATACATCTGCTAATAACTGGAATTGCCCTCAGAGCCTGCAACTCTTTATTGACTGTCTTCAATAGTGCAAATTTTCATCTTTTTAGGGTAGGCCATACTTTTTGTGTAGTCAACTAAGAATTGTCTGGTAGTATTGGATGGTTTCCAAAATGCACAGAAAATCTTCTAGTAAACTAAAAGTAAATGTATCTTATGCTAAATCACAACTTTACGACTTCATTGAAAATGCAAATTAAGAAACCATAGACACTTAAGAATAGAGAGCAAATAATTCTTTGGGTTTAAATATTTTTATAAAACACGGTACAATGTTTTAAATTTAGGCCCAGTAATAAATATGTGCTTACATCTTAACTAGTAATGAATTTCAATGTAACTATAATCAGTTACAGTTAATATATAATTTAATTGGAAACGATTATGCAAGAACATATTCATATTTAAATTTAACGTCTTTTTACCTTCTTTGGTTTACTAGTAAGTTGCTTCTTTTCTCTTTTACACAGATAAATTATCCCTATTTACTCCTACTACTAAGATCTTAGTTCTTCTATTACTACCTTTCTTTTTAAGATTCCTTTAATCTGTTTCTCTTCTGGGTCTTGTCTCCCTATGTTCAAGAATGTAGACTTATCCTTTATCCTGAAATACCTTTCACTTGACTTACAACATTGAAGAGTTATTGCTTTTATCTCTTTTGGGGTTATAGATGGGTAGAGAAGAGACAAATCATTCTGAGTCTTGAATGCCCTATTAAGTATTTCAGTCATTATTCTAAAAATAATTAAAGCACTTAAAATAGGGCTGATGAGGTGCTGAAAATGGAAATTCATCCTTTCCATATAGAGGGAATGAACTTGGTGGTAGGGAGAACAGATGGTTGGAAACACTTAGAAACTAAAATTGACAAGACTTAGTGATGGACTGGATGTAGGAAGACTCAAGTTTCTAGGATTAGAGAACTGGATAGATGGTGTATCTATTTTCTGCAGTTGGGAACTTCAGGTTTTGAAGGTAAGATTCTAGAAGGTGTCGTGAGTTCAAGTACTTTGGAAACATTTAGGTGAAGCTCTTGGGTGGGTAGCTGGGTTTATAGGCCTGAACCTCAAAAGTAAAGTCTGGGATAGAGATAAACATTTGGGATTCATTCGAGTATAATTAACCAGTTAAACCATAGACATAACTAAGATTGCATGGGGAGAGATTATGAAGTAATATGAGAATAGGGTTTAAAGACCAAAAGAATAATTACATAGTGAATGGTCAATACGGGAGGGTGTCTGCAGCAGATAGTTACAAGTAGCCAGAGTTACAACAATAGGAATGTGGGTGTAAATGAAACCAAGGGAAGATGATTTTCTAAGAAAAAAGTTGTCAACAGTGCCATATCTGGCTTAGAGTTCAAGAAAAATTAAAAATTTCCATTGAATTTTTGAACATGGATATCCACGTGGATCTCAGCCAGAGCTATTTTGGTGGAATGATAAAACCTTTAAAACATCCGATCATCCTTTAACCTTTGTACACGGGTTCAGACTACTATGCTAAAATTATATTCATGTTGGTCAACAGTGACCTACTGATCAAAATCAATTTCCTACCTTTAGCCTTACTGTTCTTGAACTCTGTTTCTAATGTTGATTGCCCCTTCTCCTGTGGCTATTATTTCTTTTTTAGGGCTTTATTTTCTACTTTGCCTCTCTTGTTTTTTGTTTTGTTTTGTTTTGTTTTGTTTTGTTTTGTTTTGTTTTGTTTTTCCTGACTCCTGGGGCAGGCTCCTCCATTTGGCTCTTCTTCTAGTCTCTTTTCTAGTTTTGCTTTGTATTTGCTAAGATACATTGAAAACCATAAAAATTTCTTAGAACAATACTGTCACTACAGGAGGGACACATAATAGTGGCAGGGCAACCCATCTAAAGTTTTAATTTTAGCCACAGGAAATACATTTTTCATTTTATCTCTTATTAGTTAATAATTTGTGGATAAAATTATAAAATGTTCTAACAAAAATCTTAATAACACAAAAGCCCAACTTCAAGAAGGTCCAAAGTATTCTAATTCACCTATTTAATCTATAAACTAGAACCCGTGATTTGTGCAAACTATTCCTTCAGATTTGCAATTATGTGATGACAACAACGAAGTTCAAGAATAGATGTAATTTTGTATTTGAAGGGTATGTGAACAAAAAGAGTGATGTTGAACTCAATCTATAGCAGATATTGTGCTCGCTTTTCTGTGTTTTCTCAGTCCTCAGAAATCTCTCTTTTAGGTAAATCTCCTTTTTTTAATGTTTATTTATTTTTGAGATAGAAAGAGAGAGAGAGAGAGAGAGGGAGAGAGAAAATGTCTGTGTGAGCGGGGCAAGGGCAGAGAGAGAGAGGGAGAGAGAGAATCCCAAGCAGGCTCCATGCTGACAGCATAGAGCCCCACGTAGGGCTCGATCCCATGAACTATGAGATCATGACCTGAGCTGAAGGTGGAGCCCTAATCAACTGAGCCATCCAGGTGCCCCTTATTATCTTTTTTTGTTTCAATTCAGGAAATTCAGACTGGCTAATCACTTTTATTTGGGATATAACGATAAGATGACAGAAGCAGGATTCAAATTTAGGTCACTAAAACTTTTAAATACAAGTTTTTCTCACCAAATACCCAGTCGTGTTTTTTGAAGTTGTGCAATATCCCCAAAGACAAGAAAGTATAGCTGGTCACATTTAGATTCTAACACTTTATTTAAGAATTGAATTATAAAACAATTTCCATAGATTATAATTTTAAATAATTTAATTTTGTTATATTTGGTAACTTTCTGGTACGTGTGTATACTTGGAAATGAAAATGCACGGTCTCCTTTTGAGGGCAGAGCTAGCCATGGTGTTCACAGAGTTTCAAACAAGTCATGCTTCAAACTGGCTCTGAAATCACAATGCAAGTTATTCCATATATAAACTTCTCTAGCGATCAAATTCTAAACATCAGTTTTAAACCCTTCAGTTTCATTAATGATAGACTCTCAGGAGACCAACCCTCCATTTGTATCATTATAGTAGCTCAGGTGTGTATAGCGACTAACTAATAAAATAGCCTTTTAATATACAGCACGTAAAAGAAAGGCTTGTGACGTCATTTCCTTAGTCCAGGATGCTTTTGTTAGATCAAGATTCTGTATGAAGCAAAATCATTATTATTTATATGAATTTATACGAATTCCCGAAAATCAGGCATTAGCAATTAAGTGACAAATTTAGTTTATCCCTTAGGGGGGCAAAAAAGGAAAACAAAAACATATCCTAAACAGATGTGATTAGTTTCGAATGTATGCAGATAACAATATTCAGTTGATATTCTTTGCATATCTACCCTAAGTTTTAAAATTGTGGTTATAGGTGCTAATTTTACTTCAAAATTAAAACAAAAGAGACTGATACAATTGCACTTCTTTAGAAAAGACAATAGGTGAAATGTAGAACTTTTTGATTTTTCTGAGAGGAGTATTGTTATTGCTTCAAAAGTTTATGATTCTGGCAGGAATGTATATTTAGATTTTCCATATTTCCCATGCTTGATAGAAAATTAGTGTTTTCTAAAACTTACCAAACACTGAATTTAAAAGTTTATCTATTTGTTTTAAGATTTAAAATAATAGACTACATTCCTGACACTCATGACTTTTTTAACGACAAAAAGTTGTTGTATTGTGTCTATCTTCAGGATTTTGGGAAATTCATCAGTTTTTGGTCATAGCATAAGACGTCATTTAACATTATGTAACACATAGTTTCCTCAGTGACAAACAATAATTATGTGTGTAAAGCATATTATAAATTAGCACAAGTGTTTAAAATATCCTTAGTTTCCATTTTTGCCATTTTAAAGTGAAACTAAATCTTTCAGATTAAGAATGATTTTACATGTAGGGTCAATTACAATTTATGACTTCATTCCACTTCTTTGTTTTGCTTTTCTGTTCCCCAGTTACTTAAGGAATGTGAATCTCAGTGAGTTACATTTATTTTGAAATAAAAATATAATTCAAAACAAGTTTCATTGCCAGTGGAAATTTTCTAAAGGTGTCTGTATTTTTTTAGGAAGCTGTGATTTATTTACACATTCCCTCTCTGTAAGCCACTCTGTTCTATCATAATAAAACCTACAAATAAAGGATCAGCTCTATGGAGCAATGTTGATATAATACTAAGAGTACAAACACAGTACTTGTTTGTCAAGAAGTGTCCAAAGATTATTTCATCAAAGTAAAAATATAACACTTAACAGCAATTTCCATTATGAACTTGAAACTTTGAAAATATTCATGGAAGATTAAAATAATATACATTTTCTAGCATATCTAGTTGAGCATTGTTATAGATTCAAAAAAACTTATTTGTTGTGATAATGACCTTGAAAAATGATCTAGATTTTTACCTAATACCATTATTTTCTTGTTGAATTCACTTCTTAAACCATTCAGATTATTTTTGCCATTTACTTAGATATTTGAATTTTGTTTTCTGAGTTTGGAACTCAAAATCCTATGATTTTGCTTCATTCTCTAATCTAAATCAGATATACTTGTAATATATACATGTGTGTATCTGTATTTAACCCACGAGTAGTATAAGAGGTTAATTGTTTCTATGCTGAACAAGAAAATTCTCTAATTCCTATTCTTTTTAATCTGAGGAATTTCTTTATAGAGTTGCTAGTTTATAATTAAAATTTTCAGCTCGACTAACAAATATTCTCATTTCTATGTTGCATAAGACAACTTAACATGAATATTGCTGATTAAATGTATATTATTTTTAAGGTAGTATTTGCATAAAACCTTTAGAAAATCAAAGGCTGGGTGATGAGTAAAGAACGCAGAGAAAAATAGAAAATGTTCTTTATAATCATAAATCATAGCAGAAATGTGAATGTAAGTGAGAGCTCTTTTATAAGGCTTGTTTGAGATGTGCAAAATTTTAAATAGTCTAAGTAAAATCTTAGCAAAGAGAAGTTGATAACCAAAGTAACGTGCAAAATCACCTAGCACAAAGGTCTGGAATATGGTAGATCCTCAATAAGTATTTGTTGAATCACTTGACAAAAATCACATTAGTGGTTAAGGAGAAATGTTTCTGTGTATTTTGAATATAGAGTAACTTGGTATAGTTTTAACATGTTTGTATTTTGAGAGTTTCAGTGAAGGAGCTTCCTTTCATTTAATTTACTTAACGTTGCTTTAATTGATTTTTCAGAGAATTCCTTATGGTGGCAATGATTCCCCAGGGTGCCAATTTTGAATCATGCTATGCTTAATTTTTTAAAAAATCAACTGGCTCAGGCAAATGAATCTATCTAGGAAGAGAAATATTGAAATGTTTCCTTTAGTCTGATCTACATGCTTTAAGATTTTCTATTGCTGATTTAATGTTAATTCTATAATACATATTATAGAATTGTGTATTTTATATTAATATTGCTAATAAAGTATTAAAATTTAAACTTTAAAAAAGTTTTAGTATAAATGTTTACAGTACTTATGTCTCATATAATCATAAAAGTTGAAATTACTAATGCAGGCAAAATTAAGCAGACTTTTAACACTGAAATATATTCAGAGAGATTACACTGTTGGAAACTTAAAACTTTTCTAGACTGAGTTGTGTCTGATAGCGGGCTTTGTTTATTTGTTTTTGTTTGTTTTGGTAGCCTCATCTACTTTCCCTACTTGACTCAGACAAAAGCAATAATTCACTGTATTGTGGCAAAGAAACGTGTAAATAAGTCATAACAAGTAAATCTCTACATAAGAATATAGATATAGACTTATGTACCTTGCAAAGTGCTATGCTAAAAAAGAAAACAGCATAGGGGCTTTTGCCCATATTATCTCATTTAATCTTCATGCACTGTTATACCGGAGACAGTTCCTCTTGGCCCACAAGGGACGATGGTTCCATTTTCAGAGCTGAGTTGCTGAACATGACCCTTATTACAAAAAAAAAAAAAAATTATAAAAACTTCTGAAATAAATTACACTAAAAAGATAATATTCAAAATTCATTAATTCCTAATTTTGTATAGTATTTCACTAATATATTTGCTTTTGATATTGTTTACAATTATTGAATCTATATGGGCAAATAATACATGCAATAATATAATTAGAAATACTATATTTTACCTATAATGATGCGCAACTGTGCATCTCTTCCCCACTCTGTGTTGGAAGCTTCAAATTGGCCGTGGTAGAGAATTTACACCACAAGGAATCAGCAAATGAAAATTAGACATTTATAAGCATTTATTGATATAGCACAGATTTTGCTGTTCTATCAAATATATAGACTATTTTATAAAAGTAGAAATGTAAACTCAGAGAGTAAGTTGATTTACCCAATGCCACTCCTCCTAAAAGTGTTAGAGTCAACATATTCTACCTGTCTCTAAATCTATCTATATGTATGTATGTATACACATATATGTATGCATATATACACATAATTATTATTTTTGTGTGTGATACTTTGTTGTCTGGCAAATACTAATGACATTATAAAGGCCAACTTTATTAAACTCTTCCCAGGTGCCAGTTTCTCTGGTAAGTATTTGATATGCCTTACTTTAATTGTCACAGAATAGTTATAACTTCCATCCTTTATTTGAAAGATTAATGGAGGGTGGCTCTGGGAACTTATTTGCCTTTTCTAGACTCAAGATTTGAACTCTGACTTTCTAACTCTGAAGCTAGAACTCAACTCATACAGCTTTCTCAAGAAACTTTCAAAGGTTGACTGAAAACAAAAGTAGGGGGTGGAGAAAGAGTATACACATGAACTCTTCTAACGTTATTGACACCAGATTTGAGTCAACTTTTTTTTTACTTTAATTCTTGCTTATTTTTAAATATTATAAATTTGCTGTAAAATATCTTCTGCTTTGTTTCTTTTTGATGATGGTTAAAAGAAAATAAAAAAATGTTTCCCCTCACCTTCCACTCTATAAGGGCAAAATTCTCTTTAGGATTTTTCAACTTAAATATGCCCTTTGAAGAGGAAACCAAATGATAACATAAGTTCAGGCATTAAAAAGAGACATGAGTATTATTTCAGGAAACATTTTCAAGGGGCACAATATTAATGAAATATAAAATATTAGTGTGTTTTACTCACTTTTCTAGGCTATTTAAAGTGGTTTCATCAAATATCAAGTTTGAATAATAAAGACTAAAATGTGAAATGATTGATAATGTTATTAAAGGTTATTATTAGAGAAACTGAGGCCATAAGAAGACGTAGGTAAAAGAGAGATACTCAGAGAACTAAGAGTGATAAAATGCAATGATGAAAGGAGAATGAAATAGCTTCAAAGAAATTAGTCTTTGCAGGAGAAAAAAAAAGAGAAGGTATTAAAAGAAATGGAAACTCAGTCTGATAATAGCAAATAAGTGAAGATGGTGGCTATGGTTTCCAAAATGGCTGCCACTCAAGGAAGATGTCGCTATTTTAGATTAACATGTTCTTTTAAATTTATGTATACATTCATTTACAAATGAGCCATATTCAAATGTTTCCTGAAAACACATATTTTCTCTTTTGTTGTTATCACATTCCTCAGCTATTTTATTCTGGTCTTATGTGGAGTTATGTCAGTAGAAAAATTTCCATTTAAAGGTAGCTTAAATAATACCTGAATTAGCACTTTTTACCTAAAGGTAGCCAGCATTTGAAAGTGACAGGATTATTATCTGATGGGAGATGTATTTTTCTTAATAAGTATCCCTTTATATCACTACGTGAATATAATTTTTAGAGTTGAAATTCAAACAATGGAATTTTGATTTTCCCACCCTTCAAGGCATTATTTTATTAATGCGTCAGGAAATGTTTTAAAAATCTATGTTGTGTTTTTTTCCCTCGGATCTGACAGGAAAAATCTTTACAAATGAACTGTGAAATCCCTATGAATATTTTACTTTAACCAACACTTGACTAAAAAATGATATCTAGAATAAAATAAAAAGCTCCCAAACATTCAGAAACTTAGGTAGTGGTATTAAAAGAGAAACAAGCCGTCCTTTCATAGCATGTATAAAATTTTGCAACAAAATGAATGATGTGGTTACTTGAAGCTCAAAAAAAAAAAAAAAGATAGGTAAATAAAATCCATTTTTGTTTTCCTTACACATTGAAAAACCTGTTCAGATGCTACAATGAGAATGGAAAACCTATCCAAGTTTTTATATACCAACCTATTTGTTGATTTTGTTTGCTTGTTTTGTAGATAGTACAAATGTAAGTAGAGTGCTAAACGTACTCAATCATTTCAACTTAAAGTATGTTAAGAGAATGGCTTTCACATAGAACTGAAATTCTGATTTTTTTAACCATTCAAATTTTTTCTATTTATATCATGTGCATTTCAGTTTAGCATATCATTACTTATGAAAATACGACAAATAATACAGTCATGAATAGGACTATTTTTTTGATTTGAAAGTTGATTTTAGTAACATTTTCAAAGGTATAATTTTGTTGTTAAAAATTTCCCATAAGAATATTTTTAAATTATCATCATTATGATTAAATCACTCTTAAGGTATGTCATCTTCTCAATAGGTTTATTGTTTATCTTTTAATGTACAAGTCCAAAATATTTTCTGTAGACTTAGAGACCTAAGTACTATTGAAAATAGTGAGCTGTGATGTAGATTCAAAGAACATGTCTTATTTCAATTCTACAATTATGTTACTATTTTTTTTACATTATTGCTTTAAAATCTTTGATGATGGCAAGTTATTAGTATAATTTAAAACATGAAAAAGAAAATATTTTAATTTTAAAATTAACATTATCTAATCAGGAATTTTGATTATATTACTCATTTTTTAATGTATTAACTGATGCTATCAGTAATGTATAAGAAAATATGACAAGAGTCATCTTTCCAAAACACACATTATTAGACCAATTCTCTTTATGCTTTCTTAAACATGATAGCACTTTTTTCCGTATGGTGCAGTTATTATTATTAATGAAAAATGAATAATTCTTATTTAAAAAAAAAATACCTGTACTGGAGTATGTATTGTAGTTTTAACTAGTAGCTGAATGAAATAGAATCTGGATAAATACTGTGTAATTTTATAGTCACAAACTGGAATGAAAATATGGTGAAACTCCAGTCAGTAGAGGAAATGAACAGAAGAGATAGAGAGAATTCCATATAATTGCATCAATTCAGTACCTTTGATAAGCTGTTTCTGTATATACTTTATTTGGCTGAAAACTTCCTGAGAAGACAATGCTAGACTTCCTTATTCATTTTATTTACAGATGTACTTGAAGATGACCACAACTGATAAAGAAATAGCAGATTCTATAAGGAAGAAAGTGAATTTTACAATGCAGAAATTATCTACCTGAGTCATCTACTTTATGGTAAATTTAGATACTGTGTGATTGCTCTAAACAAGAATAAAAAGCATGGTTTGAGAATTTGGATGCAGGATGGGAGAGGAGGTGGGGAAGGAAATATTTTCAACTGTCACCTGGTTCAAGTGACAACATATTGAGTAAGTGTATTATTCATCAAAGATACTGTCTTTTTCTCATGGAATGTTTGTTAATAGATTTCATTTGTTGTTTTACTATTTCTTGAATGCAAAGGAGTAGCTAAAAATCTAGGATGCTATAAAGCCTTGATGAATTAACTTAGTCCCAATGTGATGAACTCTTGCTACTCATTTGTCGAAGTGACAAGGTTATAGTACTTAGAAAACACAACTGCCTGGATTCTTAATTTGGCACAGTAAATCTTAAACAAAACTTCATATTTTATTGAATGTTAGTCATGCTGTGAAAATCTTGTCAATTGTCATTTTTTCTTAATAAAAATGCTTGCTTTCAAAACGTTACACATTTTTAAAAACTGGAAACCTATATAAGGTTTGTTGAATTTGTTAACTGCCTTTTAGAACTGGAAGAGGCCGTAAAGGTTACCTAATCCTATCCCTTTGTTTTCCAGGACAGGGAACTGAAGCCATACAAATTAAATAATGTATCCAAATTGCACAGCTACTTACAGGTACTTAAAGGATTTTCATCCCAAGAAATTTAGAAATAGAACGATACTGTGTGCATTTCCTTTTACTTGTCTCATTAGAATTTCTCTGAATCTGAGGCCACAAAACACCTAGGGTAACATAGATGTCCTTCTGGGGACAAAGTAGTAAAACCCAATGCATGTAACTCTGTGTGTGTGTGTGTGTGTGTGTGTGTGTGTGTGTGTGTGTGTGTGTCTTTGCGAATCACCGGACTTCAATCTATTTTCTCAGTCACCTTGTTTATAGCTTCAGGTATAAGTGACATATATTCCTTCCTGTTGGCCTGTTTTGAAGCTCAACATACTTTTTGTTAGAGATTTATTTTTTATTCTTTTGGATAACTCTTTAACTCTTCATCTGAGATAATATAAGAGGTAGGAGGTTAAAAAATAGAAAGGAAGCATATATCCAGTATGTTCTATCACAGAGCACCAGAACTATGCTTCAGCTGTCCCAAAGATTGTTTTAAGAAACAGAAAATTATCTCAGAACAACGTGGTAAAACTTCACTGTATATTGTGATTCCCCTGTTGTAACCATCGCTGATGCCAACACATGTTCTGCATAAGTAGAGAAACACACATTGAACTCAAAATGCCCCGAGAGTATTGTCCTTCATAACACCCTGGTGTCTCTTGTGTAGCTGAATGAATAACAAATGACCGAGCTATTAAGATACTAAACAAAAGTCATCTAGGCCCATAATATTGATGTAACAGCATCTCAGCACTGTGTTTGCTTTCATTAGTTTATCTAGAATAAATCTTTCTATCTTAAAAAAAAATCACACTGAGCTTGGTGGTAATTTGCTCCAGGAATTTTTAGAAAAGGGAATCCTGCTGTAGCTCTTTTTAGTAGTTGCATGTGTTTAATATTACGGACATATCTACAAATGTGTGATTGTGCAGCTTGAGTATTTTTGTTTTTCTTTTTAACAAGGTTTAGTCTTGTTCTCTATGTTGGCCTTTATAAGTTACACTTCTTCATCATACATTGCCAAATATACAACGAAAATGGAATCTGCCTGATTTTTGAGTGGATAGCATTTATCACTATGTACCTCTTTCCAGCGTGATTAAAATCAAATTTTCAAATTGATTTGAGAGAGCGTAAATTAAGGAAACTCAAAATTTGCACACACACACACACACACACACACACACACACACACACACACTCCCTTCTCCACAGAGCATGAATTAAGGAAACTCAAAGTTTGCACGTACAAACACACACACTCCCTTCGTCCACAGAGCCAAGGGGGAGTTTATCATCACCCATTCAAATGTGAGCTCCAGTCCAAGTGTTGTGCTTGTGCACACCACACATGTGTCATATATGGGGTTGTGTTTCCAGGGATATTAGGAAAAGGGTCGTGGTGTTCTGCTTTCATTCATATTTCATAAATACCCAAATTGTCAAGACCCAATAAATTGCAAATACAGAGTCTCCCATTGTCCAGCATTCATAACGGTACATCTGAGCTTTAATATAGTGGCTCTCTCTACCATAAATATGTCCTATAAAATAGTATTTGAGATGAATTCATGTGACCAGACTCTGAAAGCTGCGCCAATTTCCATAGTGCAGGCAGATGTGATGTTAGCACCCCAGTACGTGTGTGTTATTTTATATACTACCCAATCACCTTTTATATTGAAAGAAGCATCCTAGTTTTAAAAATGCTTAATTATTACTTAGGTTGTGTGTTCACTTTTAAAAATCTCTTTATAAAGGGGAAATATTTTTTCCCTCAAATTAACACAGATATAAAATTGAAAGAGTAAGGCTCATAAAGGCCATGGACGCATTTTGCGGGGGGATAGGTTCTGGTTGAATGAGATCTGGGATGTGTGCCAAATTAATAGAAAAAAAAAATCCTGTTCTTCCTCTCCAATAGCCACAATGTTCATTATTAAGAAAAGCATATGAACCACAGGATTTGATTTTAATAACACCAATGTCTTCATTAATCTGTACATTCCATTTAGCCTCATTATTGGGCAAATGCTGAATTAATGCAGAACATATTACTGTCGGACTCTCCTTGCAAAACCTTTCTCCCTTCTTTTATCATTCATTCAAGGGCCATCAGGTGTGTATGCCATATTTTTAAATAGTCCTGTGGCCCTCAACAGCTGTTTTCTTACCTCAGGTCTAAGAGGAGACATGATGCTTGGGGTGTCTACAAAGGGGTGTGGGAAATAGAGCTGCAGATTCTCATTCAAAACCATAATTATTTTTCTGTCATTTTAATGCTGTCATGTCAAGAAGGCCTCTCTGTCACCTGCAACTGAGATGATATTTCCTCGATGGTCTCTGGGCCTCCTTCTAAATCAAGAGTGGTGATAACCAACACCGCTTTGTCTCTGCGGAACAAATAGTGGCCTTTGTCCAGCACAAGTCCCTAAACAAACTTAATCTCTCTAACACTGTGACAGATGACATTTAGATGTCCTTGTTACCCTTAAAATGAGTTTTATTGACAATCAGAGAACAAAAAGAAGGGCTAGAGAAAGCCCAATGTTTTATAGGCTTGCTAACAACATCTTAGTGCAGAGGGTGAGGAGAAAGCCTGAAGTTGCCCCCATTTTCCCCTGCTTTGCTATATCACCATGACAACAGATATAGAAATCACTTAGTGACTCCTAGAAAGAAAACACAGTGACACAGTACCCCTTGTATGGCGAATCAAACTAAAGCCTTCATTCAAATAGCTATTCAGCTTGGGCATTCATGTAGAGGATAGGGTGGATTTTACACAGGTAACTACAAGGGAAAGGCCAGCGGACCCTCCAGCCGCAGCATATGGCAGAGTCTCTGTCTAATTAATGCATCCTCAATAGAATTGATCCATTTTAAATTTGTTTTCTTTTACTTGAAACATCATTAATGTAAAGGGCAACATTAATCAACATCGTGGAACTTAAAAGGGCATTAAAGAGTGATCTTTTTCCCTATGCAACAAGAATCTTTTCAAGGAGTTGTGTTAACTGCAGCGGATTCGAGGCTCATTCTGAGTTCTCAGTCAGAAGGCAAATCTAGAGAGGCCTCTACTGGCGAGACTCTTTCTGTGCAGTTGTCCGGGTAGAAGGTCTTAGAAAAGCACGCAAGAGAATGACTTCTAGCTTTTGCTGGGAAGTTGCACACAAGATGGACAACTGATGAGCGTACTATACAAAACATTGAATAATGGCATTCACACTTTTGAAGTTGTCATGTCTAACTGCTTTTTTTTCAGATAATAAAAGGACCAGAAAGCTCTGATGAATGAGCTGCTCGGGCACTTTGAGATATTTTAAGATTGTTCCACAAGGATATAACAGGTAATCTCTCTCTCACTCTCTTTTACTTTGTACATAAGACTCTCATGCAAGTGTGAGATTTAAAACCATTCTAAAGGAAATTTATATTACTTGCTGTTGTCTGTGTGGGAGGGGTGGTGGATGGAGCACGTTGCTGACACACATACTCATTATATTTCTCTCAATTCATTATATTTCTCTCAATGCGCAAAGAACTGAAGTAAATCTTCAGATAAAACTAAAGTATCCAAAAAAATTTTTTTTGCTCAATTGCAAAATAGAAGTTTGCTGCCAAGATTTCTCAGTTATAGTGAAGAAATATGAGCCAAATATAGTCTCCTCAAGTGATATTAAACATGAAAATATCATTGTAGCACATTTTCATCAAATTAAGCCAAGAATTGACTCACTCACTGCTCTTCATAGAGGAAAAAAACTTTGGGGGGGAGAAAGAGAAGATTTTCCACCAGAAGTTTAAAGTTATTTAATATTTTAGGATAAGGATATATACGATCTGTTTCTTGATGGGGAAGCTCAGGTTTTCTTCTCTTTGAAAAAATGACCTGACTCTACAAGTGTCAATTAACTTTGAAAGTTTTCAAAAGACAAAATCCTAACTCTTTGTTGTTTCCCAACATTTATATTATTATATTTAATATTATTTGAAATATGATGATACCAACATACTATTCAAATTGCCCTTCAAAAATCCAATGTTTTATTTTTTGTTGCAATGACTGATATCTTTAACTTCAGGATTTCTCCCAGCATACTTTCTGTAGGGTCATTTCATACTTGAAATAATTTCACATTTATTTGAATAAAATTTTAGGCAAACAATTTTTCATAGGGTACTTTGGTCAGCATGTCAGTAAATTACCTTCTGGATTATACAGGTAATGCATGATCTTCTTTCAAGCAAATTTTGTTAGATGTCTTGGGATCACTACCTTGTAGTCCCAATAGTGACACCTTCTGGTAGAATGAGAACCAAAAATAGTTTTAGTTTTCTTTTTTGCTTATTGTTTTGGAGAATGCTATCAGGGACTGCACTGGTATAAATCTACCTTATTTACAATTATTTTTTCAAGTCTTTTAAACAGAGAACTATAGATTCCCAAAACCCTGTAAGTGAGAGGAAAGGGCCAAATAGTGTAATGCAAATATCTAATTATGAAAATGAAAAAAGTTACTAGCAGAGGAATATAGTCTAAATTAATGCCGAATAGTGCACAGATACATAATCACAATCTTTTGGGTTCGTATGTAACACAGAAAATAAGAAACCAAAATTTAGCAGTAGTCTTTCTGGACTATTTAGCAGAACGAAAAGATGGATGGTCGAAATGCTTAACAGATATATTTAACATTTCTCTAAAGTTTCTGTAAATGATTATTAAATTTTTCATTTAAGAAAGAACAAAATTGACCCATGAACAAAAAGATCAGATCATATATTTCATAGCAACCCAATCATCAACAGTCTTTGGGGTTTTATGCTAATTTAACTAGAAATGCTCTTCCAGAATATGGATTTATCACAAATCAGAGAAAAAACATTGGAATCACGTTGGAATGTGATAATTTTTCAACTGAGCTACAAGCACATTGTTTGCAGAACATTGCATACAATAGATGCATACTCTGCATCAGAGAGGATTCAACATTAAAAACGAATTTTGGCAAAACAGATCCATAGCTATTAAGGAGAGATCTTCATTTCTCTGTGAGGCTTCATTGATGCTCCTCTCTAAATTATATCTATTCTTAATGTATAATATTATCACACAGCACATCAGAGAATTTCCAGTTCTCCATATAGCACATGGAGACTTTCTTAAAAAAAAAAACAAAACGGCTTTAATTTCCTGAAGACCCATGTAACACCTGTACAGACTTCTTTCTTTTTTTTGACTGGGTAGCAATTTACTTGTTAAACTATAAAACATAGTATCAATAATTCTAGAGTTTTGCAGTCACTTGAGATAAAAATGGCAGAATAGAAAGAAATGAATTTCAACCCAGGATTAATTGGAGTGAGCATTTCCATGCAAAGTGTGCCTGATATTTCTTTCAGAAAACTTGGGATCTTTATTGATATCTCAGATTACAAAAAAAATATGGCTATCAGTCCCCCCAAATATTGTTTTTCTTTGGGGATTGTGGCCAACCATATGGTAAACCAGTGAATCGTTTAATCCATGATACACATTTATGACTACTTTTGTGATATCACTGTGAGGAAACGTGCAAATGTCTCACAAATTATGCGGCAGACAGTTATATTGGTGTCTTTGAAACCATCTTTGGCTCTGCTGTGTGCCTTTGTTTGTACAACTTGAGCACATGCTTCAAAATGTCATCCAGATTACAAGCATGCAGGGAATGAAGTATTACTTCTGTATCAATATCAGAAGCGTGCTACTTTATTTCATTAAATAGCTCAACAACCGATCGCACTTGGTAAATTCGCAAAATTCCTTCTTTGGATTTCTTGCAAGACTTATCTTATAATGTTATTTATGATATGAGACAAGAATCTTCGAAAATTATTTATGATGATGGATATTGGGAAACAAAGGACGTTTAAAAAAATCACGTAAACTACGACATAAAAATCACAAAGCACAACATTTACACAAAATCATTTAGCCACCCCCTGTCAATAAGTTGGGATACGATGTGCTCAGAGTGAAAACAAGAATAAAAATGAAAACAAAAATACCCGCAAAGATGGGAAAAGTTTGGGTTTGGGTGTGGGTTTTCCTGAGTACCTGAAATAGCAGTTCAGCTAATTATCAGACCCAACTATAAAGAAAGCCCCTGTTTTGCCTCTGGAGGGTTCATCCAGAGATTGCACAAGGGATTTGCACAGAATAAAGCTTCACAAAACCCAAGGGCTGTCAGAGGGAAATGGTATCCAAGAGGACAGGGCAGGCCAAGCATCCCTTCAACAGCAAAGCCACACGAGAGAGCCAGCGGCAGCACGGCGACTGCCAACGCAACTGCCTCGCACGTCTGCCAAGGAGCCAGAAGCCGCTTGTGGGAAAATATCACTTACCCTTAGCATCTGGGGCCTGTGATTGTTATCCAAAGAGACAGAGTGGTAAGATATAGTGGGATAAACAGCATCCCATTAAACACACACACACACACACACACACACACACACACACACACACACCCCATTCCCGCTCTGTGTACAGAGGGAGATAAGCCATACATGGCCTTGAATTAGAAAGACTTTCTGTAGTTGGAATTCTTTTAAACAAGATTTATTCTTAGTTATATATTCATACTTCATAATGAGATGAGCTTTAGTCCTTGCTCTTCACCACTAGCTTTGGTTTGGAAAAACCCAGAATTCGTTGCAATGGTGGCTATTTGCAAATGTGTGTAGTCCACTGTGAAATTTTTACTCCCTTGGAGTTGCAGGTTGTAGCTGACTGATGGGATTATTCAAAACTAAATCCTGAGGACAGATAAACTAAAATGAAGTTTGATGTTAAACTTTTTTTTTTTTTGATTCTACCACTATTAATTTTTAGAGACTAGGTTCCAAACATAAATTCATAAAATGATTGGTAAATTCGTATTTAATACGTACTATATTGTAAGCATCATGTGATATACATAGTTATATAATATATAACTATAATTTATATGTAATATTATGTATATTTTTACATATATATTTAGCTTGATACAGTCTTCTCTAAAGTATACAACTGACATCTGAATGAGTGTTTTTAAAATGTCCAAGTGTGACAATGCAATCATAGAGATTCACTTTGTATTGAAATATGGGACAGGAAAAGGAGAGAATCTAGAGAATTTAAAGATTGGAGACACCTTGTGGTTAGCACAATGGCCTTTACTTTTTAGCAATATATCCATTCTTTGAAGATCATTATTATTGTGGAAAGTAAGTAATGGCCCTTTTTTTGAGTATTCAGGAATAGGGTAAGAATAGTATTTTTCATTTTCAATATTTTGCTCTGATATCAAGAACAGAAAAGAGTGCTGCTGTGTCAGTGGCAACACGATATACCCAAAGATAAATTTTTTCATATCTCAATTCATTACAAGTCAGTTCTACTACACAGGCTAATGGAAAGCATTAGCAGATATAATCTCACTTATTTACAGAGATGATGTATTATTAAAACTTTTTGATTTTCCATGAATGAAATTAATATTTCAATTGCGTTTGGTTGACTAAAAAAGATGCGTTTCAAGGCCATAATATCAATCCACTTGCTCATTTATGCATGTTATGTGAGAATGTATATGGGTCAGTTTATGCTATAATATACATAATGACATGCATATAACTACTTAAAAACATATTCCACATGTGCATAAACTTTATTATATGGACATTTAATTGTTTATATAAATAGCAAAGTAATTTAAGAATGTCTGCTATCTAATGATAGCATGAGGGCAATGTTCAAGGGAAATGAAATCTTGTGGAAGTTCAAATCCATGTAGTAAACAATTGGCGTGTTTTTGTTTATTCTTGTTTTTTTAATTATTTTCACACACACAAAAGCAAACTGATTCTAACTGATAATCTTTTGATTAATATATTATTTCTTTTCTGGTACCAAAAATTCTCAACATCATTCGAATTTAGTTTCATATTTATAGCATCTCTATACAAATTAGAAAGTTATGGTGAAAATAATTTCTTTTATGTTGCATATCTGTGCAGTTGTGGAAGAGGCTGTGAATTCAAAACAGTGCTCGGTTATGAAAAGAGGGAGATGAAGGAATAGATTCTAAACATTTTACTTCACTTAAAAATTTTAAATGTTCAAAGGAAACATGAAATACTCCAATTTTTATAAATACATAAAATAATTTATGATCAGATGCAAAAGATGATAAGAATTTGTAAAAACTGTTTTTCTTTTTGTGCTATGTGTTCTTCCATTTCCCATAAAGGAATTTAATATCCACAGAAATATGTGCATGGAATCAGACCTACTTTTTGTAGGTCATTTAAATCATTACACTCTACAACTACAATATTAAAAGCAAGTGTTTAATTTTAATTTTACAGTCAAACTATTTGTACATATTTGTCACTTTTGTTCTCTCTTTTCCTTGAAATTTTTGTTTGTTTCTTTCCTATTTGTTTTTTCTCTTCATTTAATTTCTCATTGGTAAGGTTTGCATTGAACAGTTTCAATGTTCATCCTTTTAATTATATTTATACTCTGCTTTTAATATTTAATAGTTTTTTTCTCTGAAGTTTAGCTGGTTTCTCAATCCACCAGTTTAATTAGGTATTCTTTAAAATCACATAGTATTTCCTAGGACGTAGTAGTAGTATACAAAAAAGCATTTCCCCAAATCCTAGTGTATTAGAACTACTGAATTTCAACATGTTATAATTGCACGTGGCAGAACCATTTAACCCTTGATGATCTTAACATTTTAAATTGTGAAAATGAAGATCACACCCATTTACTAAAGCCAGCACAGTTTGCACACTTAACTAAATACATAACCATGATTCCCAGGGATTTTTCCCCCCTGTAAGATACCAGCTAAAGCTGCAAAGGACAAGTTAGCCTCACATTCCCTGTATTCATCCTAGATTCTTTACAACTGTCCAAATTGTATTAGAATTTGCTTATAATGATGTTATATGATGTCCTTGTTGTGATACCTGCATTTTTAGAGAACTTAATATTGATTTACTGTGTCTTTTGCCCATCTTTGAGCAGCCTAGATAGCAATTACAGCTGTTGGTGGTATCTATTTTGTCTTTTCATAATTGTCATTTCTTGTTCTACTTAAGATTAAAATATGAAAATTGTACCACGTGCACATCAACAGTGCATTAGCCAAGTTATCAGCAATATCTGTGAAGAACCATCATTTTCGCCATGGTTCTTTACATTGCCTCTTCATTTTATTTATGAAAATGGCATGCTACAATATCAACTTGAACAAGGAATACATTCGAAGGTGAGACTCCTGACATCAAGTCCTCATCTGGACCATTACTATCTTCCTGAGAAATCACTAGGGCTTTCCCAATACCTGCCTGCCTCTGCCAAATGCTTTCTCCCCCTCAGACTGGGATTTCTGACAAGCAGGGGCTGCTTTGTTATTTTTCATCTCTAAATGTAAAGAGCCTTCACAGTGTTTGAGCTCTCTCTAGTAGTCTTATTTCAATTCACCTTTCATAAAGAACATGATATTTTGTACAAGGAAACACATTTTTTTAATAATAAAGCAGACTTGAAATGAGTTTTTCCTAATCACAAATAGGCCTACCAGGTATAGATTTCTTCAAAAAACCTGTTAAGGGCCGTTCCAAAATTCAAAAAATGTCTCATTTGAAGACCAAATACACTTATGTGGGGAAAGGTGGGGGATATCACTGCCTGGGATTCTCTCATTAGGAAATGTATCAAACAGAGGCTGTAAAAATAATTTTTAGATGGTGGAAAGAGAAAACCTTTTTACAACTAATTTGGGATTTTTTTCCTGGTCAATTTATATGAAACACACAGTTGAAATAACGGAAGCACTTTAATTCTGTCTTGACTCAACAAATCTTGAGCTACTTAAGAAGGATTCTTTGTGTTGTACAATGAAAATATAAATATCATATTTCAAGATGAAACTGAATAAATATTTGAATACTACCCCCTACACACATGCGCACGCACACACACACACACACACACACACACACACATACACACACACACCCCCTTTCCTACCAGCAGACTAAGTTCAGCTAGTTCCTGAAAGGCATTCATTTGAAGAATCACTATTGTTTTATTTTACTACATCTGTTTGGAGATGTTTTAAAAATGACTATGTGCAAGGAAATAATAAATGCATCTGCAATCTCTATCTAGCAGAGGCCCCTCCTTATGAGACTGTGTAGGGCGTTTGTGGGTGTTGTTATTGTCGTTGTTGCAATGTAGCTAATAAAGGCTTTCTCTTACACAAGAGAATTTTGACAGGGTTGACTCCAGACAGCTTTCCAGCTGAGGTCTGGGGCCTTGCTGAACCTTCAAAATTTTCCCATTTGAGCTGCATCAAAGTGAAGGAAATTCAAGGATCACTAACGTCTCAGATGGTAGCACTTGCCCTAACAACGAAGGTTCAGGAATTCTTTGGAGCAGGCTGAGGTCATTTTTCTCCCCTTTTCTCCTAATGCTTTTCTCTATTAATCAGAGCTCAGAGCTCAGATTGGTCTTCAACTTCCTCCCAATCCTTGCTAAGCCTGTCATTTCTAGCTATTATTTACTTTAATGGACTTTGGCTGATCCCTTATGAAGCTTTGGATCTGAGAATAATAAGGCTGGAGAGTAACGGGCATAGACATGGGTGTGGGTTTGCCTGCAGATTAACCGTGGCAGATGGGCTTTATTGCGGTTTCCTGTGTACTGAGTGTTGATTGAGAGGGTATAATGAGAGAGGTGGTGTCTACACAATGGTCACAGCCACTTCATTGCACTTTGCGTCTAAACAACCCCATTTTTCTAAATCTTTGGGTTGTGAAATTTTAGGAAGTCAGAGCACAAGAACAAGTACAAAAACAACTGTAAATAACCATGAATGTTAATCCAACACTAATTGGTCCCTTCTTTCAATATGAGTCCATTTTGCTCAGTTTTTAAAATTCTGGGTAAATTAAATGGTTAAACAAAATGTTCTTGCAGTAGGTAGTTTTGGATGAAATAGTGAGCAACGTGTATCTTCTGTGTTTTTTTGTTTGCTTGGGGTCTTTTGTTTGTATTTTGTTAAATATATATGCTCTGTTTGGTTATTACCACAGACAACAAAAGCTTAAGCTGTAATTATTTTCAGATGCTTTGGGAGTTATCATGTTAGGGATATTTTTTTCTGAATTAAACTAGAGTATATTAAAAATCTATATAACATCAGGATGATTGTTTCATCCCTGGCATAGAAAATCAAAGAGTTTTTTTTCTCTTTTACCTTTCTCTATTTACTGCACTTGATTTGAATGTCTGCAACTCACCCATTCAATTAAAACATTTTTTATAGGTGCTAGCTAAAGGTCTTTTACACATTCCTCATTTTTAAGATTTTACTTAATTCCTCCCTTTCACCAATGGATTAAATCACAACTATTGATTCCTTTCTTCCTTTGGGGCTTTACCCATCTGTCTTAACGCTTTCATCCTACACCCCTTGGTCTCAGAGGGGTGTTCTGAAAATGAACCGCCAAAACCTGGAGAAGACTCTAGGTCAAGTTTGTGTACAAGAGTTTAAATTTTTAGTGACAGTCCTCTCTCACGGCCGCCTGAAAGTTTCCACACAGTGCTGCACAAGCGAGCACCACCAATTATCCTCCTCCTTTGAAAACCATTATCAAGTTTTTCAAAACTTCTTTCATTTCACTGTTGTCATTCAGTGAAAAGGAAACTAACCACCATGTCAAGACAACTCTGCTGCCTAGCAACCCAGGGCCACATTTTAATTCTGACTTGCTTCTGGTCTTGACTAATAGAAAGTGACTATGTTAAGCCAGTCACAAGAGTTGTTTGTCACTTCTGAAATGCAAACAAAACTATATTGTTTTCCAAAGTACTGGGTGTGATTGATGTAAAGATTTACAGTAACATCATTCATTTTCCCTTGTGTTTTAGTAGGATTGATGTCATATCTTTTCATGCTTTATTAAATGCTTTAAAAGAGCTCAAAAAAAATGACGCTTTTTGTCCTTTATAGAGTCTAAAGAGGGTTTTTTTTTTTTCCAGCGAACTAGCCTTCAACAACTTGTGAAATTTAATGAATCTATTCAACCAGTGTCAGCCACATCCATAAATAATTTTATAAGAAACCATCATCCATGAAGGGGAATGCAAGTCAAACAATCAGAGAGGAACAGACCAGACCAAGGTCAACATTATGGGGTGGGGGAAAGAAAAGTTAAGCTTTTAAGTTGTGAGCCTTAGAGTTTGGTTTGTCAAATTTTCCCACAGCCCTGTGTCCTTAGCTTTTTGGTATGAAAAATTGCAGGATGCTACTGGTGTGATTTTAATTGTAAATCTTTCCAGGCATGTATGTTGAGATGTTTCTAGTAAAAACATGGCGTATTTAAATTCACTAACTTCATGTAAAATGGTTATTCAGATTGAGACCTTGTAGCCATGCTTAAAAGTAATTCTGCTGAAACTGACCAGAAGTCAATTAATAAAATAGAAAGGTAATGTTATTATCTTTTAAATGTTGTCTAAAGTCATTGATATCTCTACTATTTTGTCAATTGTAGTTGAACTTCATCTACTAAATACTTTAAAATATGCCAATTTACGTGATTTGAACATATATGATCTAGAAAAAGGTAACATTCTTCCTCAAAATAAGATCTGCGTATAAAAGAGAAATTACAAGCAATAATTACAATTTCACTGTTGTATTTCAATAGTCTAAGCAGTAATACAGTAATGTTAATTATTAAACAAAATGTTTATAAGAAACTATAGCTTAGAAAGATCAGAATCACACAAAAATGAGGTATCAGCATCATGGAAAGGCAGTAGAAAGGTCTTTTTCCTTCACATCTGACCTCAAATCAGTACCTTTTCCATAGAACCTTATTCATATTTGGAAATGGAATCTAGTTATCAAGTAGGACAAAAAACATACGGCTTAAAGGTTTTTATATCGTTATAGATGTATGTTTTGAGATGAATAAAACATATTGCATATAAAGAATAAAAATGGAAATTAAACAAAAAAGGTTGAAATTAAGTGAAAATCTTTTTTAAGAAATTACATGAAAATCTTAGAGTTTTTATGAATTTTTAAAAGTTTAATTCATTAGCAATATTTTGTCTGATAATCCTGTATTGACACTGAATATGAACTCAAAGAACATTAACTTTCACTGAAACAGAAGTGGTTTAGGTTCCATTGGTTTACTGAACCAATACAGCTGTACTGACATTGAATATGAACTCAAAGAACATTAACTTACACTGAAACAGAAGTGGTTTAGGTTACATTATCCTAACACTGTGATGTGCTAAAGTATGCCTGGCCTTGGGCATCAGATCTGAGATCATGTCCGGTCTTTTCACTTTTCAATTGAGAACATGTTACTTACCCTTCTGGAGCATCAGCTTCCTCATCTATAAATAAGAATGAAAACATATTTTTTTGCAGGGCCATCAGAGTGATGAGAGGGCATCTGGTTTATTGAGGGGCTCAAGCTAAGTAGTAGTAATAGCAGCAGTAGAACATGCCCCTTAACAGCCCAAATTCTGGGATTAGTGTGCTGTGGTTTAAGTTCTGTTCACTAGCTGTGTGACCTTGAACAATTGGCCTCATATTTTCTGATGATCAATAACCTCATCTAAAAAGTGCAGTTAGTGATAGGACCTACCTCTTAAGTAATTGTAGGTATTAAATAAGGTATTGTATATTAAGTACTTAAAACTTGGCCATCATCATGCTCAATAAACAAATGTTAATTTGTTTTTATTGTAATTATGTCTGTTAATGTTCTCTTTCCTCAGACACTAAAATAATATTAATAATTTAGCCCCTCCCATGTTTTTGTGACTAAATAAAATTAAAGGCTTTGTTCACAAATTCCTAAATAGACTACTTAAACTAACCAAGTCCATTCTGTAACAGAAGTAGAAAGATAAAAGTAAGCTTTTTAGATATTGATTGTTCCATCTGCATGTTTAATCAAATGCCTTCATGAAATATAATAGAGCATTACTGTAGTCTGCCTTGGCAAGCCTCAGAGTATTCTAGTTCCAAATCAAAGGTGCTTTGCCAACTAAGTTTAATTATTTCATACAGCCAATCACCATGTGGTACCAGTAATAGCAGGAAACAATAGTAGGCACAGAATCTGATATTTTGAAGCCCAGTCTTGGTTTTCTCAGAAATCCCAGCAGGAGGACATATTTATGAACCAAATGCAATGTGTGGGGACATTTTGTTGGTCCTACAAAGAATTTTTTTGTGTTACCAAGTTGGTTCACGACATCCCAAACTTAGATTTTGCATTAAAATCCAGATTTCTAGGCTCTCTCAAAAAAAGTGGATTGCAAGGGTGAGGTGGCTTTACTGGAGTTGAGTGATGGCTAAATGGCCATTCTTCCTTTTGATGAGATCTCAACTCTCCACTTCACCCTTGTCTACCCTTGCACCTTCTCGAAGTACATCCATCCAGATTTACCTATTTTAAACTAGGGGACTGGCTCCCAAGGTATTTTTGATTTTTAGCACAAGAACTCATATTAGAAACCATGAAAAATTCACTGGCTGAATCCAACATTACCACTAACACTTTCTGGGCTTGCTGAACTTTGTAATTTCATTACTTTTCCTCCAGTATCTTTGGAGTACATTTGGTTTAGTCACTCTTGAAAAGTGTTAAAGACAATTTCTTTACAAACTTGAAAATAAAATATCTTTTCTCTTCCACTGCATGTAGTTTTTCTCTGGGCTGGATAGAGAAGAAATTAAGTCCCCAGTTAGGAATTGAGTGGAGGCCGTGAATAGCACAGAGCTCTCAGGTCTGTCTTATGGAATTGTGACAGCCTGGCCAGGACAGCACCTTGGCTACAACAAAAGTGAGTTTCTGAGTTTTTCTTACCCCACCACACCGGATGGTTTATGCCAATATTCAGAGGTGACACCATGTGAATTCTGACCAGTGGCTCTTGGAAAATCTAACCGATAGCTTCTCTGATTGTGATCAGGTTGGGCATGATCACATGAAATTATTTTTTCAAGAATACTGGGGTGTATTTTTACAGTCACATGTATTTCCTTTATAGTTTTAAAAAATTATTTTAGGCTGAGTTATAACTATAATGATGAAGTAAATAGAATAACATTTACATATTCATGTCTAAACACCTGTATTTGCATTCATTCGGTGGTATTATTCATTTTGACTTTTTAAAAAGGAGGAAAAATAAGCTATCAGGAACTAAGTACTTTCAAGTTCCAGTTATTTCTTCATATGAACATTATCAAATCTTATTTGCAACATGGTGGGTTTAACTAACCTTCTCATTAACTAACTGACTCACCAAGTAACTACATAAATAAAGGAATAATATTAAAGTAGAAATTTTGGAGCTTCTTTCTATGGCAAATCTGAACCCTTTACTATCATCAGTACAAAATATACTTTTGTTGGCTTTGTCTAAATGATAGGAATGACTTGCTGGGGATGTGCAAATGTGTTTGGTGTAATTAAGTGGAATTTGGAGTGTTGCTAATGGCTTTCGATGGAACAGACGTTTTGCTGATCTGCCATTTAGGATTGTGGCCTCTTCCGTATTTGGGAAGGGTCCTAATCATCAAAGCAAATTTTCTGGCCATATACAAAATATGTTAAGTAGCTCATTACTTCCTTAAATGTAGATATTTTGGTCACATTCAAAACTCGAATTATCAAAATTTAAAAACACCCACAAGTAGCTATAATTTCAGAAAAATAGTGTTTCAACCATCATTTGTTTTCTATCCCTTACTTATAGGTATTCTTATTTAACTCTATGTAACACTTTTTATTTATCAAGAAGTTTAAAATAAGTATCTGCGTGAGGAAATTTCCTCATGGAAAAATACACTAAATTTTCATAGGATATCTAGCTGCATATTTTTTTAATGCTCTGTTCATTTCCTGTCACAAGATGTTAACCTCAAGGAAACATTTGGTATCAGTGAAATAAAAGATTTTTAATATTATTTTCTAACCACAGAAATTGTGTTTTGATACATGTGCCAGTTGACTCTCACTGCTAGAATATTTAATCACACTTGTCATCACAGATAGCAATGCAGAAAAATGATCCTGATATGAGAAAAAGATTTAAGGAAAAGTTTTAATATCCAGTCAAGAGTTTGCTCTTTAAGCTTATATGTAGTTCTAAGTATATAATTTCTATTCCCAAATTTAATCTAGACTGTTCTTTCAATGCAACATTATGTATGGATCTGGTTAATTTCTCAGTTGGAAAGAAAAACAATAAAACACATGAGAAGTATTTGTAAATAGGATTATTCTTCTAGGTGGAGGCTTCTTGTGCACAAATAAAGAGTTGTATGTGTTCCCAGACTCTAGATTTGGAAGGGGTTTGGAAATGATATAGTGTAATTTCGCAATGATGAGACAGCACTCTGCAACTTTCCTCTACCCCAGTGGGTCGCTTTCTGGTACCTTCCAGTAATGAGAAGTTCCTTTCTTTTTGAGGAATCTTGTTTCATTTGGACTGTTCCAGTTCTATTTTAGGGTGAGTCAAACTTCCCTTTCTCTGACTTCCCAAGTTTCTCTTCAAAACTGTCTCACAAGGCAGGTGGAGCAAAAAGTTTTGAGAGCCATTGATCATAGCCATGATTACAAGTAGCTAAAGCGGTGTTTCACAAACAATGTATATCCAACTGTTACAAGTGAGCACTGATATATGAATTAGATTCTTCTATACCTGGGACTTATTTGTCTTAAGGTAATAATAAATCATGTCATGCCCTTCCACTCTTACTCAAAGATGAGAGAGAGGCAGCAATCACAGAGAATGTCAGGTCCACATTCAACTACTTCCAGTTGCTAAAATCTAACCCCACTCCTCATGCCCCCTCGTAATTAGGCCCAACATTGTTTTCTTTGGGGGATGAGTTTAGACCTAGTTTTGATCCATTCACAGTGGAAAAAGGAGAAATAAAGCATGCGCCATTCTGTCTTCTCTACCCTGCCTTGGGCAGCCCTGTTCAGGACTTACTAAAGGACTTACTAAAGTCTACCCCTGTTTTGCATTGCTTTTTTCTTTGTCTTGTCATGATGGCCTCTGGTCATTATTTATTTTTTTAAAAAAAATTTTTTTTTCAACGTTTTTTTAATTTTTGGGACAGAGAGAGACAGAGCATGAACGGGGGAGGGGCAGAGAGAGAGGGAGACACAGAATCGGAAACAGGCTCCAGGCTCTGAGCCATCAGCCCAGAGCCTGACGCGGGGCTCGAACTCATGGACCGCGAGATCGTGACCTGGCTGAAGTCGGACGCTTAACCGACTGCGCCACCCAGGCGCCCCTGGTCATTATTTATTTTAATGAACATTTCTAGAATGTCGAGTAGATGTCAGCGACTTCAGTAAGTACTGGAAATGCAAAGATGAATATGACATAACCCCGCCCTGAAGTTGCTCACAGTCCATTGAGAAAGACAGACATGAGGACAAATCTTCTCAATCAAAAGAGCACCAAAGAGAGACCAGCATACTGGGGTATATCTAGGTGCAGCAAATTACTGTGTGAGGTTGAGTTAAATGAAGGAGGGGTTCGCAGGCTAGCTGAAGCTGTTAGTAGAGCAAGTTGAGTGCAGTTCCAGGGCTATTAAGAGGAACTGCATTTTTAAAAGTCTGCTGGTTTTTACTGGAGGAATAGCAAACTATCTGCATGTTTGAAACACAGAGGATTGAAAAACGAGGCACAGTTGATGGAAATTAGATTAGATTCAAAAGATAGTTTAGGGTTATTAACACAATGTGATTGCTTCCATTAGCAACAAGATATTTTACCCAGACTGTAAATGCACTTTAAGAAAAATAAAATGAATTAATCCAAAGGGCCTGTTGAATTTGCTTCTTTCCATGAATATACTTTTGCCCAAGCAAGTTTTTATTTACATGTGAAAGAGGTACAATGCCAGAAGATTAACTCATTGGTAACACACATTGTATACAGATTTTAGTTAAATAAATAAACTTTGAGGTATTTTTAATCATACCAAAAATTTTAAACTCTTTATTACCAATAGGGAGTTGGTAAAATGAATTTGGATTATCCATAGAATGGAATGCTATGGATTCAGTAAAATAAGGTTGTAGAATATTGAACTGTATATAATTGACAGTTGATAGATTATTAGGAGAATAGAAGCAGGTTTCAAAATACCCTGTAAGATCCTAACTCTTTAAAAATACACATCTATGTATATAGAAACATATATTGGTCATCTCAAGGAGGTAGGATTATGGATGATCTGCACTTTCTTCTCTTTAGCAAAACTGTTTAATGTTTTCTATAAGAAATATGTATTATGTACATAAAAAGGAATAACAGCACTCAATGGGGGAAAACCCAAACTCTTCAGTTGTAACGACCACCATTTTCAACCTAGTTCAGCCTTCACATGTAGATGAAGCAGTAAAATAATGCCAAGATGTTTCAACTAGTCCTTAGATCCAACAATCACTGGCTGTCTGCAGGATGGTCCAACTGAGTATAACTCAGCCTATAGAATATCTGAGCCTTCCTTTCGCAAAAGTGTTTCTCTAGTTGGATAAATTTCTCCTCCCAAACAAAAGTTGGTTGAAATTCATTGTAACTGTTCTACCACTTAAGACATATATATAGTCTTAGCTGTTAACACTCTTACCTAAATTTGCTTTGATAATTATATAAATGAGTAAATATATACTTTATGCATTTACCATTATTACAATTGCCCCAGTTGCATAGAATGCACCTTTCATCATCTGTGCTTTTACTTGGAAGAGTTGGGCAAATATTTTTCTGCCTTACTTTACCCAATTTGTTCACTTTACCTTTGTTTAGACTGAAGATGTTACAATTTTCACTTAGCAAATAACCCAAATAAATGGGCAGAAATGTAACTATTATATAAATGCAAAGTTATGCTTTATATTGACTTTGAAATGTTACTGATCAAAAGATTTCCAATTTCAATAGGTCTAAAACCAAAATTACTTCATATCAACTTCGAAATGGAACCCTTTCATCTGTTTCACCAATATGATTCTTTATATTTCATTCGTGTCTTGAAAATGAGCATCAGCATTTATTTAGTAATAGCCAGGAGGATTACAATGTTACTTTGCTTGTGAGTAAGGAATTCATTTTTGGACATTTATCAAGAAGACAGCCATAAATCATCATTGTATTCTTTTGTAAGCAAAGAGTAGAAACAATACACAGTTTGTACACCAGCAATTTCCTCTTCTCTTCCTGTTGTGGCAGATTAATACCAGCTTAGCCCAAACATCCAAAGTTATGCTGTTGGCAATGTAGCCATCTGTTTTTAATGAATATCTGGGGTCCATTTTTCAGTTAAGCTTCTCTTATTGTGTGTGTATGTTGCTTTTTCACAGCTATCTGCATAATTGCTTAAAGATTTTACTACAAAATTAATATCCTTGCTGTGAACAAGGGAACAGGGCAAAAACCAGGATGACAGAGCCTGAGATGAGGTGAAAAGCAAATCCAATTTTTCCTTGCACCATAGAAACCTCGTCAGGACTAGCTTTATCTGGTAATCCACATTTAAACTTTAACCTGTAGGGGGGCTCTTTGTGTTAGATAATGTAAGCATAAAAGGAGGCTGAATCACTAATCAGATTAATCATATTTTGTAAGACTCAAAAGCTTCATTAAAAGGACCTGGTATCCAAGTTACACATTTTTGTTGTTGTTGTTGGCAGAGGGGGCATTTGTCATTTAAAAAAAGAAGAAGAATGGCATGGAAATGCTCGGATGTCTAACTTTTAATGAACCTATAGCAAACGAGCAAAGAACAATGTGATATCCTAATTCAGAAAATTGCAACTTCACAAAATCAGTACATATATTATCTCATTTTCTTCATGTTTAAATATGAAAAGATATTATGGTTGCTACTATAGCTGTTTTCTTATTGTACTCTCTGCATCTGTAAATTATACACTACATATTCATACTACTATAAGTATAATTTATAACATGTATAAAGACTAATGATTGATGATATTTTTCTAAGTAATTCTGCAAAGCATTCTAAAGTTGATCGTTCAATTAAAGAGAAGAATATTTTATGGAAATAGGAGCCTTTTCAAGGGTAAAGTGAAAGGGAGGATCTTTTTAGGTCTGGCACTTTATAAAATGTGATGTAAGGAAATACAGTCACAAATTTCTTTTGTTTGTTGAAAAAAAAGGAAGGAAGAAAAATATGTCACTGAACTAAATCTTTGCAAGCAAAGCAAATCTTTCAAAAAAGAAGCAAATGAATTCTGTGGTTGACAGTCTATAGCATGACTAGGTAATTGTGGAAAAATGCAATTGCATGTGTAAGTTTATGCACACCAAAATCTCCTCTTTGAAAACTCAGCCCTTATAGTTTAAATCAAAAAATAGTTTACAGCATATGGTATGTTACACAAATGCTTCCTAACAAAACTGCTCCAATAATAATCCTGGTGAAAGAGCATGCCGAGTAATAGCTATCGAAAATGGTTTTACGCTACCTTGTGAAGGATACCATATAATTCCGATGTCTAATTGGGAGTATAAAATCATTGTACTGGTTTATTTTTCTCAGTGCAACATATATCATCCTAAGGAAAGATCAATTTATAAGATTATATATTCACATCTGTGGAACTCTACCTCTTAAAATCAACTATACAAAATTGCTAATCAAAATGCACAAGTCTTTATAACCAAGTCATTTCAGATGAGGAAACTCAACCAAATGAAATGATAGTATGTTAACAGCAACAGCCACAAACAAAAAACAAAAGCAACATAAACAACTTTCTTAGTATGTGATGAGACTACATACACTATTTAAATTATTGAATACTTTAAATTGTATTATACAAGATCTAAGTTTAAAGACAAGTTTGTAGTTGAAATATTAGAAATAACAGTTCCTGAATGAACCATTGATAAGTCTGATGCATGATCTCTCAGCAGTATAGATGGATAACTGACAATACTAGAATGTCTAAATTGAGAATTTCTGCACTTACAAAAATGTGTATCTATTATTTATTATTATAATAATAAAAGTGTACCTCTAACCTATCCTCACTATTTCAATAGTGCCCCTTGGCATGAAATGTAAATACCACCTTTAGACATTGAGGCATAAGCTCTCTGTGGGGCTGGAGTTTGCATGGTTTTTTTGCTTTTGTCCCAACAGAATGAAATATTCAACACAGCCACTCTTAAAACACTGGCTTACAAATTTTATTTTATATTTTTAAAATGCCTTTTGCCTATGATTTTGAATTTTTTTTTTCAACGTTTATTTATTTTTGGGACAGAGAGAGACAGAGCATGAATGGGGGAGGGGCAGAGAGAGAGGGAGACACAGAATCAGAAACAGGCTCCAGGCTCTGAGCCATCAGCCCAGAGCCTGATGCGGGGCTCGAACTCACGGACCGCGAGATCGTGACCTGGCTGAAGTCGGACGCTCAACCGACTGCGCCACCCAGGCGCCCCATGATTTTGAATTTTAAATACCTTCACTATCACATTGATTCCCACAGAGGAGTAGACTATTTCATTGTACAGGCACATGCTCTACACAAGTGTTTTGACCACCTCCCAAAACAAACAGAAACCATACACACACACCAAAAAAAGTAAAGAAGGTAATAATAAATCCTCATTCTTTTAAAGGGCTAACATCAGAGATCTTTAGCAGTTTTAACTTTGATGTGCTTAAGCCAGTGAGGGCCAATGGATGGGGTGCTGGCGATCTATTTATCAGGATATTGGGCAACTAGTTTTTCCAGAGCATCAGACTGGTTCCATATTTCCTGTCAGTCATGTTAGGGTCCTGATTGTCACTGTGTAATTTATAAAATGGGGGAAATGACCCTAGCTGCCTGTAAGGTCACTTACAGTTTTGAATATTCAGTGATGCTAAATACATTGGTGATATTTGAAGGAAAGGCCTTCCCCTATTTTTAATTATATAATTATATATTACTTATAATTATATAATTAGAGATTTCTAGAGTAATGCAGACAAAAACCTAATGGGCATAACCCCAGTTTCACTCTAGTGAATTATGTGGTCATCTCCACTACACAAAGAAAATTAGTAAGTTCAAAGACCTAGGGGATGCAGATAATATAGGCAGCAGTCTGAATCATTTGCTTCCCATCAGCCTCCTGAGGGCTGTTCTCAAGTTGATAATTTTGCCTATCCTAGGCATTTATTTAATCGATTTGTTTCTTTCTGCCCTGAATGAATTGTGACAGTTATCTTGTCTCCCCATACCAACACAGTCATAGAAATAGGAGGCAGGAGAATCAACTCTTAGGCGATTATAGTTCTTGGGCCTCCAGTATGGGAAGCATCTAGCAGGATTCAAAGAATGAACAAAAATACAGACCATGCTTTATCCTTAGCTCTTTCTTGATGCAATTCTTCAGGCCATCATTCAGGTAAGATAGTTTTCTTCTCCCAACAGAGGGAAAAATCTTTACAATGACTTAAATACAAATAAAATAAACACAAAACAAAACAACAAAAAACCTTACATGACTGCTTCTAAGGAAAAAAAAAATCCCTTTTGGAATTGAGAGCAGCTGTGGAGACATCTGTGGGTTGAACAGAGTCCTAAAAGAACAATTGCATGTACATCTGTGGAGATAAAATAAGTGATGGATAAAATGTGAATTAGGAGCTCACATTCTGTAGATACTATTATAAATGTATAAGAATAAAATGAGACTCAGAAAGCATCTTTTTTACCTCATCATCAACTATGGTGAATTAAGATGCAACCATAAAAGAGCGAAATAAGGCCTGGGTTAAGAAAGGTCAGCTGGAGGGGCACAAAACTGCTCAGTGTTTTCTTCCTGCAGGGTGCACCTAAGGGCCCGCTCACCTTCTTTCAGTGAATACCACGTATTTTCATTTGGCTGTCTATACTGAGAGAAATTTCGGTAGTACCCAGCATACCACACGTGTCTTATGCCTCTATTCATTCGTTCCTCAATAGCCTAGGATATTTCTGAAGCCTTCACACTAGAGTTTTGTGAAATTTGAAGTGTACTGCAAATAATAAAATACAGTAAAATAAAATACAGTGTACTTTCACATTCCTTTTGCCAAAAACTAAACGAGATCGCACAAACACAAAAACTATAAATCAATCACACTTATGCTTGAGTTTCCAAAACCCTTCTATAAACCACTCGCAAATCAAACTGAGCAATATATTACATGCATAACATAACCAAGAAAGTTTTATTCTAAGAAGTGAGGGATAGTTAATATAAAAGAAACAAGTGAGGTGGTCTTTGTAGATGAGGTGATAAAATTGAATCTCATTTCCTTTCAAAATTATTCAAAAACCAGTAATCAAAAATGTTTCTTTCACATAATAAAGACTATGTTAAGACAAGAGACAACATAATTTTTTATTTTTATTTAAACAAATATTTATTTATTGATATTTAATTTTATTGTTTAATATTCATCCAAGTTAGTTAGCATACAATGCAACAATGATTTCAGAAGTAGATTCCTTAATACCCATTACCCATTTAGTTCATCGCCCTTCCCACATCCCCTCCAGCAACCCTCTGTTTGTTCTCCATATTTAAGAGTCTCTTATGTTTTGTCTCCCTCCCTGTTTTTATATTATTTTTGCTTCCCTTCCCTTATGTTCATCTGTTTAGTATCTTAAATTCTTCATATGAGTGAAGTCCTATGATATTTTTCTTTCTCTGACTAACTAATTTCTCTTGGCATAATACCCTCCAGTTCCATCCACGTAGTTGCAAATGGCAAGATTTCTTTCTTTTTGATTGCCAAGTAATACTCCATTGTGTGTGTGTGTGTGTGTGTGTGTGTGTGTGTGTGTGTGTACCACATCTTCTTTATCCATTCATCCGTTGATGGGCATTTGGGCTCTTTCCATTCTTTGGCTATTGTCGATAGCACTGCTATAAACATCGGGGTGCATGTGCCCCTTTGAAACAGCACACCTGTATTCCTTGGGTAAATACCGAGTAGCACAATTGCTGGGTTGTAGGGTAGTTCTGTTTTTAATTTTTGAGGAACTTCCATACGGTTTTCCAGAGTGGCCGCACCAGTTTGCATTCCCACCATCAGTGCAAAAGAGAGCCTCTTTCTCCACATCCTTGCCGGCATCTGTTATTGCCTGCGTTGTTAATGTTAGCCATTCTGACAGGTGTGAGGTGGTATCTCATTGTGGTTTTGATTTGTATTTCCCTGATGATGAGCTATGTGGAGCATTTTTTAATGTGCTTGTTAGCCATCTGAATGTCTCCTTTGAGAAGTGTCTATTCATGTCTTTTGCCCATTTCTTCACTGGATTATTTGTATATTGGGTGTTGAGTTTGATAAGTTCTTTATGGATTTTGGATACTAACCCTCTATCTGATATTTTGTTTGCAAATATCTTCTACCATTCCGTTGGTTGCCTTTTAGTTTTGTTGGTTGTTTCCTTTGCTGTGCAGAAGCTTTTTATTTTGATGAGATTCCAATAAATTATTTTTGCTTTCGTATCCCTTGCCTCCAGAGATGTGTTGAGTAAGAAGTTGCTGAGGCCAAGATCAAAGAGGTTTTTTCCTGCTTTCTCCTCGAGGATTTTGCTGGTTTCCTGTCTTACATTTAGGTCTTTCATCCATTTTGAGTTTATTTTTGTGTATGGTATAAGAAAGTGGTCTAGGTTCATTCTTCTGCATGTCACTGTCCAGTTTTCCCAGCACCACTTGCTGAAGAGACTGTCTTTATCCCATTGGATATTCTTTCCTGTTTTGTCAAAGATTAGTTGGCCATAAATTTGTGGGTCCATTTCTGGGTTCTCTATTCTGTTCCATTGATCTGAGGGTCTGTTTTTGTGCCAGTACCATACTGTCTTGATGATTACAGCTTTGTAATACATCTTGAAGTAAGGGATTGTGATGCTAAGATTTTGTTTTTCAAGATTGCTTTGGCTATGCAAGGTCTTTTCTGGTTCCATACAAGTTTTAGGATTGTTTGTTCTAACTCTGTGAAGAATGTTGGTGTTATTTTGATAGGGATTGCGAGACAACATAATTTTTAAATTGTGACCTTCTGGAGTCACTTCTATTATTCAACATTGATAAATACTCTACTCAATTGCTATAAAATGTGACCAGATTATGGGTATAATTATTACAAAAGAAGATATAAAAACAGCACTACTTATAACACCATATGCTTTGTACTTGGAAAGCCCAAGATAATCACTTGAGTCAATTGAAATAATATGGGCAATAATATAATAAGTAAACAAGTCACAGAAATAATCAAGAATTAACAGCTCCATGACAATTTAGATTTAGAACATGTCAGAGAGAGAAAAAAATCTTTTTCAAAATAACAAAGAAAAGTATGATACATAGAAAAATAAGTAGCTGCAGTACTAACCTACATATAGAAAATTGAAAGCTTTAGTAAGATAGTAAATGAAGACTCAAACATAGGTAAACTCTTATTACAGTCCTGGATTAAAGGACTTGATAACATAAAGAGATGCATTTTCACAGAGTTAATCTTTAAATTTGTCAAAGTTATTCAATATACCAAAGGGATTTTTCTTCAGAATTTTGCAAAATGATGCTTAATTTGGAGCACAATAGCAGAAAACATGAGAACTGCAAAAACATTATTGGAAGAATAATAAGAGAGCCTGGCTGGATACAATATTAACCTACATTCCAAAGATATACTAATTAAAACAGTATGATACTGACACAAGCATCAATGTAACAAGACATAAAAGTCAGAAACATGACCAAGGACATGCCTTAAGTACATGATAAAGGAAGTACCTCAGGTCAGTGAGAAAAGTAACATTTTTAAAATAAATGGTACTAATATAGTTTATTACAGTATATAATAAAATTAATTCCTGATGAATTAAAAATATAAAGGTAAAAATGAGCTCATAAAAGCAAGATGATGAAATATAGGTCAAGACATAGAAACTTGGATTGGGAATAACTTTCCAAGTATGTTACAAAAATACAACTATAAAGGTAAAATTTAATAGCTTTGGCCCCTTTCTACCACTACACTGCTACCTCCCCAGCTAAGGTTTCCCATATGAGTTTTTTTTTTTTTTTAATTTTTTTTCAACGTTTTTTAAATTTATTTTTGGGACAGAGAGAGACAGAGCATGAACGGGGGAGGGGCAGAGAGAGAGGGAGACACAGGATCGGAAACAGACTCCAGGCTCCGAGCCATCAGCCCAGAGCCTGACGCGGGGCTCGAACTCAGGGACTGCGAGATCGTGACCTGGCTGAAGTCGGATGCTTAACCGACTGTGCCACCCAGGTGCCCCTCCCATATGAGTTTCAACATAGGTGTTATTAAGCCTGAAAGCTGACAAATTAGAAGGGCACTCGGTACCTGATGGTTTGAGAGAAAAAACATAAAGGTTAGAGAAATGTTCAGAAAAGGGAGTGGGAGTTTTCCAGAGAAAATATTTCTTCTTTTTTCATTAAAAATTTTTTTTTCATGTTTATTTATTTTTGAGAGACAGAGGCAGAGCGTGAGGGGGAGAGGGATAGAGAGACAGGGAGACACAGAATCAGAAGGAGGTTCCAGGCTCTGAGCTGTCAGCACAGAGCCAGATGTGGGACTGGAACTCACGACCTGTGAGATCATGACCTGAGCCAAAGTCAGACGCTCAACCGACTGAGCCACCCAGGTGCCCCTGGAGAGAAAATATTTCTTAATTTGTTGTGCCTATAGAATTTAAAGGCAATACAAAATGACAATTAACTAGTATAAGAATTATGATTATTATTATTTTAATCATCAATACCATTATATTATTTCTTTTATGTATGTGCTCTGCTCATGTCAGTATTTAGAGCTTAGATTCTTAGTACTTTCATTCAGCTGCATTATGTAAAAATGAATTTTTAAAGTGATCTGCAAACCTAAGCACTCTGCTAAATGCATGGATCTTTAGGAAATACATTTTATTTTCTAAGTGACCGACTTTTAAGTAGGCCTTGTAAATACAAACTATTAATAAAGCATGGAATACTAATACATTTTTTCTGTTTATATAGATATGATAACACACACACACACACACAAATATGTTACTATGTTACTTTTTGAAGGTTCTTTTCCTTTAGCAATGTTTTTTCATACAAAAGCAATAGAAAACAAATATTAGCAAGAGGTTTACAGTTGAATATTTGAACAGAAAATCTGTATAGATTCATACATTTTCTTTTTTTTTAAATTTTTTTTCAACGTTTTTATTTATTTTTGGGACAGAGAGAGACAGAGCATGAACGGGGGAGGGGCAGAGAGAGAGGGAGACCCAGAATCGGAAACAGGCTCCAGGCTCCGAGCCATCAGCCCAGAGCCTGACGCGGGGCTCGAACTCACGGACCGCGAGATCGTGACCTGGCTGAAGTCGGACGCTTAACCGACTGCGCCACCCAGGCGCCCCTCATACATTTTCTTTAATAGAAATTTTATGTGGTAAATTAACTGATTGTAAACAAAAAGCAAAAAACAAAACAAAACAAAAAAACTGTTCTCTCTAAATCCTTCTGCTTCCTTACTCATGGGGTATTATAGGTAGAAGACCTACCTATCACTGTTTACAAGTACCAAATTAAGACTGAATAAGTTACATAAAATTCATTCACCTAACATCTCAGTATTTTTGACTACTCAGTGTTTTAAATGAGGAAAAAACCCGAACCTTGACATACTGACAAAAGGCCAAAATAAGTTTCCATAAGGCTACTAAAGGTATCCAATTCTGAGAATACTTGATCAGATACTAATCAAGAAAGCTGATGCTAGATTGGTCCCAAGAACAAACAGTTAACCCAAACCAGCCATCTGAAAACTGGCAACTTAATGTCTAAAACACTTGTGAAAAACCAGTTAAAATATAGTTGTCATGCTAACTTGGTGGCTCATAGGGATTACTCAGCTAAGTGTATTGCACGGTTACTTCAAGTTCAATCGTGTGTGTGTGTGTGTGTGTGTGTGTATACACATGTACACAAAAAATATATACATATGTGTGCACGTGTTCCCTTATATGTATACACAGACACAGACACGCTATGATCACATCATTATATAATACAGCAGTATATATAACAATAAATTATTTTATATAAATGAAGTTTTACCAGCTGAATTTTGAAATTGTTTGGAACTGCTGACTCTTTTTTTCTTCAATTTAGTCCCCCTTTAACTGGAATGTCTATATTTGGTATCTTATGCCTGCCCCACCATCATATTTTTTCTTGAGTTTCATGGGTTCGCAGATGGAGAATTGTTTCCCAAAATGGATTATTACCCAAAGCCTCATTTACACTGAACTTTGAGGTTGGAAGGAAGAATGCCAGTGGCACAATAATATCTCCCCAAAGATGTCCATGTCCTAAACCCCAGGACCTGTGAGTATGTTAGATTATACTGCAAAGGGGAATTGATGTTGCAAGTGGAACTAAGGTTGTTATAATCAGCTGACCTTGAAAGACTGGTTCGATGTAATTACAAAGTTTCTTATAAGTGGAATAGGGAGGCAGAAGAGAGAGAACCAATAATATAGAACTATGAATAGACTTGTCCCAATGTTGCTGGCTTTGATGATGGAGAAAAGGGTCATAAGCCAAAGTATATGGGTGGTCTTCAGAAACTGGAAGATGCAAGGGAGAGATTCTCCCCTGGAGCCTTCAGGAAAAAACACAGCCCTGCAAACCCCTTGATTTGAGCTCAGTGAGACCAAGTGGGGCTTCTGAACTCCAGAACTATGGTTAGATTTGTTGTTTTAAGCCATGAAGTTTGTGATAATTTGCTACAGCCACAATAGGAAACAAATAGAGATTTAATATATTTTGAAAGTTTAGTGTATCTTAGATACAATGCTGACTTTAAGAGAAGGCCTTTAGAAAAAGGACACATTGTTTCATTATCCAATAGAAATTCTTATCTACTATTTTCTAACTTTAAATGGAAGTCTTTGGGTATAATTATTTTTATTATCTGGGTGTGTTGGATTTTCAGAGTTTGCACATTTAAAACAAAGTATAAGTTTAGTGTATGACATACCCATAGAAAAGTTAACATTTCCATTTACTTAGTTTTACTTTCCTGGGATTAAGGATTGTGACTTTCATCCGTTCATTAATTCAACAAATATTTACTGAACACTCAGTCTATGCCAGGCACTATTCTGGAATTTGAGGAGAATAATTGAATAATTATTCAATTGAATAATAAAGGTGAATTCCTTGATTTTATGGACCTTACATCATAACAAGGGAAGAAAAGTAATAATCCAATAACTGAATAAACAAGAAAATTAGTGGATCATCATGAGCGCTAAAATATGACATGGAATGGGTGATTTGGAAAGACCTCTGAAAAGTGACATTCACGCTGAACTCTAAATGACCCAGAGCCAAGGATGACAATATCTGGGTAAAATCATTACAGACACAGGAAACAGCTAGTGCAAAGGGCTTACACTAGTGTTCCAAAAGCCAAAAGAAAAAGGGGAGCAGTGCCAACTGTGTTATACATTCCCAAGAATTCCAGAAAGATGAGAGACAAGGAACTATTGAAATTGGCAACGTGAAACCATCAGAAGGTCTTACCAGAGTGGGCAAGAAGGGAGATGTTGAAGTGAAGAGGTGGAAACATCAGCTGTGGACAATTTTTTTCAATACATTTTGCTACAAAATGGACAGAGAAATCAGGTAATAACTGCAGGGTGATATGAGGTCAGAAGAGGTTTTTGGTTTTTGTTTTAAAGGAAGTAAGTGCCAGAGCATCTTGTATACTGCTGGAATGATCCGCGAAGGGAGAAAACTTTGATGTAAAAAGAAGTGGGGGGCAGTCAGATCAAAGTCCCCTAGCAGGTAAGAGAGGACGGGTCTAGAAGTCACATGGAGAACGTGGTCTTTGATCTGAGCAGACAAAGAACACTTGGTCAGAGGAATAGGAGGGAAGGTCAAGGGAAAGCTCAGATGCTAACATGTGAGTTGGAATTCCTTTAGTAGGAAGATGAGCAAGTTCATCTTTCATTGCTCCTATTTTCTCAAGCATATGAGGCATGTTTGTTGCATGACAGGAGAGATAGTGTAGACAATTTGAGACACGGAGAAGATAACTTGAAAAGTTTGATGACTTTTGGTGACTCACTGGTCCAGGCATGCGTATCTAATATAGTTGAATGTTTATCTCTAACTTTCACGAGGACAAAAGGATCTGTTAAGAACAAATGAGTCCTTTCTGCAAAAAGAATGAACTATAATATACCGTTCTTATATTCTCTTTCTCTGTGTGTGTGTGTGTGTGTGTATGTACACATTTACTGTATGAATACAGTTTGTTGCATGACAGGAGAGATAGTGTAGACAATTTGAGACACGGAGAAGATAACTTGAAAAGTTTGATGACTTTTGGTGACTCACTGGTCCAGGCATGCGTATCTAATATAGTTGAATGTTTATCTCTAACTTTCACGAGGACAAAAGGATCTGTTAAGAACAAATGAGTCCTTTCTGCAAAAAGAATGAACTATAATATACCGTTCTTATATTCTCTTTCTCTGTGTGTGTGTGTGTGTGTGTATGTACACATTTACTGTATGAATACATACAAAATATATTCAGTGAATATTAATGCGGTTTGACAATGTGAGGGAGGTTATCAGCCACATTAACAAGAAGAGCCTCTTCTTAATTGCGGCCCAAACTTAAAATAGCTCTTTAGCTTGGGTAGCAGCGTAACCCTTCCTGTGCAACATCATTAACACCCAGGCAATTATCGATTCAGATACTGAGTTTGAATCATTTCCCAAGACACAACGAAAAGCAGAATCAATAAATTACCCATCGCTCACACTGTGGCCAATAATCAACACCAAAATTTTGTGTCCTCCATTTGTAAAGGGGCTGCCTTTTTATCCCCAAGCTTCCCAAAGGACACCGTCAGGAAATCCAAAAAGCAGATGAAGAAAAGGCTTTTTGCATAATCTCTCTGTCTTCTCTTTGCCAACATGAAGACAGTGACAGTAGCATCTGTGTTCAGGCTCACAGAGAAACCACAGACATAGTCTGGGTAACCTGTCTGCTCTCACAGCATCTCTCCTGTCCTTGTCCACACTCCAAACATGGTTATCTCAGCTTTTCTGCTTCTCAAAATTTGTATCTCTTTTGGCCTGAAAGACACTACCACATGGCCAAAATAATCCATTTGATAGTGAAGCTGTAATAATGATCTCAGAATCATGCAGTCTGTCCTGACTCAAAGTCGATAGCTGAAATGTAAAGAGAAACCAATCAGATGCTGAGTCCAGAGCCGGGCTCTAAGTAAGAATAAAACTATAGTTAGATAAAGGCTGGCACAGCCAACAGCCTGGCTGGGGTTAGTGGGAAAAGACATGCATTTTGTGTCTTGTAGTGAATTTCTAGCACAAGATTTGGAGTAAGAGAAAGCAAGTCAGGGTTAGAGCCTGGTGACAAAAATATGCATAAATTAGATTGCACCAAAGTAGATATTGAACACAGAATGGCAGAAATTTGGTCTATCATCTAATCAACAGACTTTAGATTTCTTTTTCATTCTATGTTTTCTAATGGGCTCTCTTGGGAAGAGGCTGGAGAGATGGCCTGTGGCAGGCCAAGCATGAGAAGACAGGGCCAGAAACAAAATTAGGTTAATGCTTTTAAGTGACAACCCACGAGACACTTCAGGTTGCCTCGAATCACTGTCAGTGTAAGGAGAGGGTGGGAAGTTTGATTCCACTAAGAAAAGATGACGACAAACCAAAGCAATGTATTGCTCCAAACAAGCATTGGGGAAAGAATAATGATTGCAAATGTCAGGAACCTTGGACTATCCTGAACGGAAACATTATAACTAAAGAAAAAAGGGGTTGCTGTAGGGATGACATTTTCTGTAAAACAGTTGCTAATAGTTTATTCTGTAGCACAAAACGGTGAAGTCTACTTGGTGAGTCCTTGACTTTTTAAGCTCATAGAAGCAGTATGGCTGCAATGCCTCACTAAAGAAAATGCAATCCTTGTGGAGAAAGAGAGACAGGGATGCTTACTTTGAAGTGAAGATTATTAGTCACATTATTCGTAGTTTAATTAAAAAGCTTATTGCTGACTGTGTTAATAAATTGGCACAATTTCAATTCAGAATGACAGTGCTCAAGGGAAGGTCTCTCTCTCTCTCTCTCTCTCTGTTCTTTCTCTCTCTCTCTCGCTCTCGCTCTCAGCCTCTCTCCTCTTTCTTCTTTGTATATAAGACATGACATAGAATCCACGGGAAAATGCTTGATGTCACTCATGGGGGGAGCAAACATAGAAATTCAAAATCTCAAAACCAATCTTAGAGACTTTGTTCAGAAATGGAACAGATTGAAATGACCTCTAGCAACAGATTGTGTCAGAGGAAAAGGGAAAGAGGCCATTCCTATAAGACAGCAAAATAATACGAAGTGACAGAACCTGATGCCTTAACAGTTTATGTATGTCACCGACAAATTGAAATAGTGGAAGCATTTGTGTAGATCAAGTAAAGCAGAGGTAAATCAAATTATTTAATCAAGTTAATCAAATGAATTTCAACAACCAAAGACATAGGGTAAAGAAAAGTGTTTCAAAATGAAGACTCAATAGAGCACAAATTTAAAATAACATGTTATAATCACCCCCTCTCCAATCACAATATTGGCTTTTCTGTAAAACTTCTGTGTAGGCTCTATGAAAGCATTTCCTGGATTAGCAGCAAATAAAATTGTGTCTTCTTGAGACGGAATTGTCTCTTATTTGTCCTTCTGGGATTTGGATCCTGTACATGGGGTCACACATTATGATCAAATCATTAAGGTATTATAGTCTGTGGCAAAATTCTTGAGATTCTATTTACTTGCATTTTTAGTTTATATAAAATGTCATTTTCCCTTGCATAAGAGGAGTGCTAAAATTGCATTCATTATTACTGAAAGCTAGCTAATCTGGGTTGAAATCTACTACAGAATGAAAAGTCTCAGAACTGAATAGAAACTCAAAATCTATTTTCCAAAGACATTACAGAAAAGAAAATTGTGGCTCAGAGAAATGGAAAGGGTTACCCGGTAGCCTTGGGTATTTAGCATAAAGTGAAATGGATCATACTCAGATCTCCTCTGTGTTATCCAGTAATGCATGTGAAAGACTTTTCATCAGAACAGAATATTGGGCTAAAACAGCCATTTTAGTCATTTTATTAAAGCTGAAAGAGTCATTTGAAATGTTAGTAATAAAAATGGTTAAAACACACATGGATGTTTCTCAATGAATTCATATTTAAGATTTGAATTTAAAAAATTATACAATGTTAAATGAATGAAATAGAGTAGTCTCAAATTCTAAACAGATAAATCACAGTTTCTCTGTTTTTCTCCTTCCTTTATTTTTTTCCTCTCTTACTTTGTCCCTTTCTTTTTCACCTTTGCCCCCTCTTCGTCTTGCCGCATTCTTTAAAAAAAATTTTTTTTTACTCTTTATTTTTGAGAGACAGAGATAGAGAGAGAGATAGAGTGCAAGCAGGGGAGGAACAGAGACAGAGGGAGACACAGAATCCAAAGCAGGCTCCAGGCTTTAACCTGTCAGCACAGAGCCTGACTCAGGGCTTGAACTCATGAACAGTGAGATCATGACCTGAGACGAAGTAAGATGCTTAACCTTCTGAGACACCCAGGCGCCCATTGCCCCATTCTTGTTCCTATTCTTGGTTTTTTGGTATTCTGGAGTCTTGTAAATGTCCATAAATTCTTTGGCACTCTTTTCTTTCAAGATGGAGTGTGATTTCTCAATGGACTGGACTTGATTACTCTCATCCAATGAATAGGATGTGGGGCACATAACCACATATAACTTCCAACATCAGGTCGTAAAAGGCACTGTGATTTCTCCTTGCTCTCACTTTTGAATTACTTGCTTTGGAAGAAGCCAGGTGCCATGGCAGGAAGATGCTCCAGCAGCCCTCTGGGGAGCCCATACGGTGAGAAACGGAGGTCTCCTGCCAATAGCCATGTGAGTGAGCTCTCGCGGAAATGGATGTCACGGCCCTAAGTCAGGCAATCAGATGAGTGCAATCCCAGATGTCATCTTGACCACAACTTCATGACAAATTGAGCCAGAGCCACCTGGAGAAGCTGCTCATGATATTCTGACCCACAGAAACAGTGGGATAATAAATATTGGTCCCTTGAAGCCTCTCAGTTAGAGATAATTTTTTATTTAACAGTAGGTAACTAAGGCAGCCAGGTATGCCACCTTTATCATGTCAAATTTATGAAAGCCATCCTAAAATTCATTACCAGGCTTTCTTTTTAAAAAAAAGTTATGAATTTTCTGTACAAAAATAGATAATTCCAGTAAAAAAGCATGAGTAAGAAACACTTAACATGAAGCATGCCAGATAACAATTGCTCACATCTTAGTGTAGATCTTTGAAGACTTTTGCTAAGCATTAAGGTTTTAAAAAGCCACCAGGTATGTTCATAGTAAGAGTAAGAGCATAAAATCTGAAGCCAGACTGCCTGGGTTTGAACCCTGGTCCCTCCACTAATTAGCTGTGTCACCTTGAATGAGCTACTTCTCTTTGCCTTTGTTTTTCCATCTTTAAAGTACAGCTAATAAAATGGACTCAGTCAATTAAGCCTCTCCAACTCTTGATTTCGGCTCAGGTTCATGGGCTCATGCCCCACGTCAGGCTCTGTGCTGAGCATGGAGGCTGCTTAAGATTCTCTTCTCTCTCCCCCTCGGTCCCTCTCCCCAGCTCATGCGCTTGCTCTCTGTCTCTCTCAAAAAAAAAAAAAAAAAAAAAAAAAAAGTTTATCTGTTTCCTATGCTTGTTGTGAGGTTTAAATTAATGGAATTAATATGTGTAAAAACATTAGAATTGCACTTGAAGCATGGAAATCATTCTATACATTTGTGCTATCATTATTATTTCATCATATCCAAGGAAACCTTTCCTATCTTCCTGTGTTCCAACAGCCTTTGGCATAGTTGATCACTCCATCCTTCAATCATCTGCTCTGTTGCTATTTGTTCTAATCAAGTCTTGGATTTCTTTGTCCTTAACCAGGTGTTTTTAATCAGTTATTTTTACCTGTTTCTCCTCCTCTCCCTCTAAGATCTGGAGCACCCCAGTATTTGCCTTTGTATCTTTTTTTTTTTTTTTCCAGACTCTGCCCAAGGGATATCTTTTGGTCTGATGGTCTTATTTACCCAGGCCCTGCCTAGGCTGCTCTGACCTCATCATGGGACAATCTTTTTCTTTATTCACTGCAGACCAGTCTCAGTGGCCTCCTCTCTGCTCCTCAAGCAGAACAAGCCCCTGGTGCCTCTAAGCCCCTGCACACAGCATTCCTGATGCCTTCCTCCAGCCTGTTCATGGCTTGTTCTTATTCTTTATCTTAAAAAAGGCCTTCCTGACTTCTACATTTTTTTCCTTGCAAAAGCCTTCAGGTCACCTGAGACCAGTGAAAACACTTTTTTTTTCCTTTTCTGTATTTCCCCAAGTGGCTTTTCTTTGCAAAATGACATAAAATGAGGGGAAACCTGGGAGTGAGGTCACCTGAAATGGCAGCCCAGGGACTTATACAATCTGGAGGGCAGGGCATCTCAGGTAGTGATCAAAGGTGTGTTTTTCTGCAAGAATAAGTTAAGCCAAAGAGCAGGCACTAGGATCCTGAATGGGAGAAGGTCAGTGGGGGGACCCCCAACCCTGGGTTTGACCCACATTCCCCAGAGGAGAAGTAGCAGTAGGGTGTGAGGATGTGCCCTTGTAGGCTCCAAGGAACAGAAGGGGAAGAACAGGCCAGATCTGTTGTCTCAGGGAAAATACCCTCCTAGTTAGTCCTTTGATACAATATAATTATTGTATGTTTGTTATGTTATGTTATGTTATGTTATGTTATGTTATGTTGATTATATGTGATGCTATTGGTTCATTTGTATCACACATAAACACTTCTAAGTACTTATTTTGTGGCAGGCAATATTCTAAGTACTGATACCAGTGAAGAAAACAGTCATGATCTGTGCCCTTGTAGAGTCTACATTCTAGTTTTGATAAACAGCAAACAAAAGACACAATCAATGCATACATTATATATAGTATATTAAAGGTGATAAGCCATGGTTTAAAAAAAAAGGGAAGAGGAAGAAGAACAGGGTATGGATTTGGTTGGAAGTCAGGGAGGAGACATAGTTGTAGTATGAATTACAGTGTCAGGGTAGGCCTCCTGGGTGTGGCGAGATTTGAGCAAATTCTTGAAGGCAGTGAGAAATTTATCATATGCTTCCTGAGGGAAGACTGTTCCAGACAGAGATTGTGGTGTGGGATCCTGCCTGATTGTTTAACACACTGCAGGAGAGCCAGTGGTGAGGAAACAATAGGAAAAGGCAAAGCCAGAGAAGGAAAGGCATAGGGAGACACCATCAAATGGGAACCGTAGGTCATCTTGAAGACAAGATGCTTTTTTATTCCCTTATATTTTACCTTGTTTGTTATGCAAGACTATCTATTGATAAAATTTAGCAGTTTGACCAGCACATTTCTAGGCTCCTTTCATTAACTGTCTAGTGTTCAATCAGGCTATTAATTTATACATCAGGTTGTTTGTTTTAGTCTTGTGAAAGTTTTCTTTAATTGGAACTGAATTTCTATTTCTAGGTTTGTCCAGATTTATTTATTAGGAATTCCAACCGTCTGTATCTTGAATATCCAAACTTTTATTTTACTTATTTTATTTTATTTTTTTTTAGTTTGTTTATTTTTGAGAATTTGTGAACAAGGGAGGGGCAGAGAGAGAGGGAGAGAGAGAATCCAAGCAGGCCTGCACTGTCAGCACGGAGCCAGATGCAGGGCTCAATCTTACGAACCTTGGGACTGTGACCTGAGCCAAGATCGAGTCCAACGCTGAACCACTGAGCCCCCAAACTCTGTTTGAAACTGTTGTGTTCCCTGTCATTGTTTTTGTCTTTTGTCCCTCTTCCTTTGCGTTTAGGAAAAGTTCTTAAAATACCTTCCAAATGAAGGTTTAGTTTTGTGAAATATCAGTTCTGACTTGTCCTGCTTTGAATACAGATCTCATATTGTGATAATACAGTATTACTCACTTCTCATTCTTTCTTTATCTCAGCCAGAGTCTTTTCATATCAATTGGCTATATTAAAAACTCTTTTCATCTGTCCTTTCCCGCCAAATACATATTTTGATAAAGAAAGCAGCATACCTTTCTAAAACTACTTCTGCTTCTCATAATATGTTCTTAATAAACATTCTCATTTTGGCTTCTAAAGTCATAGTCTATTTTAATTTTATGTGGCATAATCATTTCCTGGCATACATTTGTTTCTTCTTGTATACCCTTGAATAAAGAACATCCTATCCATGCTTGATATTTAATAAAACTCCACCTGAATGGATTGCCCTTGTAACTCTTTTAAAAAACTTAAATATTGTGAGATATCTCTCCTAACTTACCTTCCAGGGTTGGCAAACTTGAACTTGAGTGTCCATTACTAGGTCAGTGACCTGCAACTGAATGCGGGAGGAACTCAGCCAACAGGGAGACTGTATCTGTGGTTTCTGCTCTGGACTTGGCACAGTTGTGGTACCGGCAGTCATTTGTCTCCTGTGCTTTTCTTTTTAGGGCAGCCTCTGCTCCAGGTACGCGGCATTGTACTTTATTCCCTGATACATTCTACTCACCATATCGGTAGACAGCCCCCCGAGGATTTGTTGACTTCTCCCTGAATGTCTCACCTCTGTGCCTGACAGCACGGGACTACCCTTACCGACTGGTGGACCCGCAGTGGTAGAAAGCCCCACCAGTGAAGCAGATACCCAGTGGCTCTCTGTTGCCATCAGCCCTCCAAATTTGGGCTGCTTTCTCAGAAGGGGACGTTGCTGTTAATCTTTGAAGCTATCTATTTCTCTGGCCTCATACAGTGGAGCCCCTCACCCTATAATGATTAAGTTAGAAAAGAGGCTTTGTTTCCAAAGGTGTACATACAAACAGATGAGGGGGCAGTTCTCCGCCTGTTTCTCTTGTCCACAGTGCTCAAAATTCTGTCAGAGGAAGAGCACAGAATGCTTTCTTGAACTTTAACCCTTTCCCAACCAATTGAGTCGGGTGCAGAAAAATCATTTATCCTTTTCATTTATTGTATCCCAGGCATCTAGAAAACTACCAAACACAACCTTGTGAAATGGATGAAAAACTATCTTGTCGTTGGGAAATGAGTTATAACTCAACATTTGCATTCACTCCAGTCAGCCTCTGAATCATTAAGTCTGATTCAAGTTCAAAAGAAATGGTGTCAATCACACATTGTGTGGCTATTTTAGCTCCCACATGTTGCCTTGAGGTAAAAGGCAAGTGAGGAGAATTCAAGCAGAAGCTATGTTGAGATTTCAGACAGGCCCTTAGTAATTTTGTCTCCAAATATCAGTGTTTAGTCTTTAAGTTTAAGAGAAAGAAAAGGCAGCCATGAATTCATCCTGTAAAGGTAATTGCCACTAATAGTAAAAAGAAATTCATACTATATGTTAAATCTAAGTGAAATCATCTTAGCAGAATTGGAAATCTAAGGAAGCTAATATGTTAGGGAGCCGGACTAATACAAAACGCCAATGACCCTGTAATTGCTATTTTCAAACAATAATAATTATATTTTGCATTTGTCTGAACCCCAACTATTTGACAATTGATACAGTTGAGACAAGAAGTAAACCATTTTGTGTACCCCTAATTGCATCATGCTTTTATTCTTTTTTTTAAAAATTGTTTTATGTTTATTTTTGAGAGAGAGGCAGGTGTGAGCAGGGGAGGGGAAGAGAGAGAGGGAGGCCCAGAATCAAAACAGTCTCCAGGCTCTGAGCTGCCAGCACAGAGCCCGACATGGGGCTTGAACTCACAAACTGTGAGATCATGACCTGAGCCAAAGTCGGACGCTCAACCGACTGAGCCACCCAGGCGCCCCTATATTTTTATTCTTAATGATAGTTGTCAGCAGCTACAGCTTTGTGAAGAAAATGCATCTTGTTTTATTTTAACTGTGTAGATTTGTGTACTTTGTACAGAATGATTACATAATCGATGTCGATTACAGCATTGATGTTTGTGCATCATTAATGTCATACCCTTTCCTTTGTCACTGCATTTAACCATAACACTGTAAGACAAACACGCCTCTTCTCCTCTTCCTATTATACTGCATGCCATTAAATGTGAAAAGAAATGCTATATTTATCTTGATATATATTAAAAAATAATGAAGAGGGTAATTATCAAGGCTGCATTGCAATTTCACGGCATGGCTGTCAGTTACAAACTGCTTGATCCGCACTCTTTTAGTTCATAATGTCAGGGAAAAAAAATCTTGTGATTGAAATACAGTCATTTAATTAATTTCTCTCTATTATTTCTTTCAGTGCTGTACTTGTGATTTGAGCTCAGGGATGGGAAATTCAAGTTTGGAAAAATAGAAGATCATGAAAGCTGATGAGTCTTTTTCTTTGTTTGTTTTATTTGGATATTTAATCTCTCAGCACTGAGTGGCAGAAGTGAAGGAATGCCACAGATTTCAAAATATTCAATTCATAGATAGGTGTTAACCAATGGCAAGACTGACAGAATGGCTTTGTTATTTGCTGGCTCTTAACTGCAAGTGCCTTTTGGCGTAATGACATTCACTTCAATACTACCTGGTAAATGAGCAATAAGCAATCACGGAGCCATGAGAACGCTACTTTACCATTTTTCAGACGGAATGTTTCACTACGAGGGCTCTTACTACACATGGAACACATATTGTCTCTGATAGATCAAAATAATGGGGGAGTTGGCTTTTAGAAATATTAATCATAAATGAATTTGCCACTAAGCTTATGAAGCACCCTGACAATGGTTTAAAATAATGGCTACATGTGAGGTCCTCTGACCTCTATCTTGATGAAGAATACTCATAGCTACAGTTTTCTAACTTTTGATGCCACAGAAATGTTTGCGTGATGGCCATGAAGTCTTGATCAGAAGGTTAGCTGGTAAGAACACACATGGAAATGGTTTGGTAGAAAGAAGAGCAATCAAAAATTGATATTAAGAACATCTAGAAAATAATTTAAGGTAATTGAAATTTGAAGGCATAATACTGAGTAGGGATAAATAGTATAATGTCATTTTCCTCTTTCCTATACATTGCTTTGCTGTAACTGACTAAGCTAGTCAAATCCAGTTTGCCTTCTACTTGTGTGTCTTGCTTCTATAGATTATCATTAACATGATTTTGTAAACAATTTCCTAACAAAGCTTATCACTGAAGTTTGTATTTCATCTCTTGATTAACGTAAGCGTTAGATGCGAGGGGTCTTGAGGGCAGAGTCCATGTTTTAATCACTGTTTTATCTCTATCAACCAATATTAACATATTTTGTAAGTTGGTTGCCAAAAAACAATTTCTTACACAAAATAAAGGAAAAATAATGAAGTTAACTTTTCATTAAAAGTCTCTCTTTGTTTTTAGCAAATAGTGATATATTACAGCATGTTTACCTGTTCTCTGTTACTCATATATCTCTATTGCTATAATTTCCCATATAATTTGGCATTGTAACCATATTAGAATCATCACAAAAACTTTCAAGTGTACCTCCTTTCTATGTGCGTCACATTCTCATTATTATCTGTTTTAAACCTTAATTCAAATTAAAAAAAATCACCTTAAATCTTTCTAAATCTCAGCTAAAATGGAATATTGACCAAACAATTCTTCAGCAATGTTTTAGGGCAGGTTAGTTTAAATTTTGTGATATTTTTGTCCATAATTCTTAGGTCATATCATTCTTTTGGGGCTTCATTTGATATTGAGTACCTTCTGAAAGAAAATGAAGTATTTGGAATATATATGATCTGCAGTAGTACGGCTTGTCAGCATGGCCAAAGAACATATTCTATTTTTAATAGTCATTGGAAAAAAAGTAAAGCAGACAAGGAAAGGGGACACACAGAGGTTTGAAATATTTTACTGTTTGTTTTCCTGCTTTACATATGATGGCACATTAGGCTATTGATGGGCAAATTCAAGATAATAAGAGGAGTCCACAAGTAGGAGGGGAATAAGAGGAGGAAAGAAACAGGAAACATCAAGGTCCTATGTGGCAAAAAGCTGGAATGGAAAGAAAGAAGAAACAGCCCTATGATTTGACATTCCTGGTTTACCCATTAATGGTAACTAGGGGAGACTAAACATGAATTAAGAGTTCTCATGAAAAGTTGCTGCTACAGAGAGTATCTGGCATAGTTGGATGTGATATTGGCTCCGACTTTTTAAAAATTCTTAGTTTGGAAAAGAGGGAATTTCACTTCATGCTCTACACCATATCTTTAAATATGAGAAATGACAACTAACATTTTCTTACTGGTCCGATTGGGTATCAAGTCTGTGCTACTTGAAGGCAAAGAGTTCGAGAATTAATCAACCATTCTCACTGCATGGTCTTTTTCGGTGTTTCACAATGTAAAAGAGTTTATTTCCCCTTGAACGTGGAATATTTATTATGTTATTGAAACAAATGGCTGAACTTTCAGAAGAAAGCAAAACAAAACAAAAAAAAAGCTTTACTCGGCTCCTTTCACTAAAATATATAATGGCTGTATCAAATCTTTATGGTAAAAGAGATCATTGCATAAGTAGAAAAGGGAAGCATGGTTAAGCATTCTTACACCCTTGGAATATAAATTCTATTTCTAATCATGTTCCTCAAATCATGAAATACAGAGCTGCCCAATTTGACCACATAAAATTCAAAACATCTGAATAAAATGAAAAAAGAAAGATGTAATATATATAGGTTGTTGACAAACTGAAAAATAGGAAAATTATTTTTAAATAATACAGGCAAAAGTTCATAAGTATAATGACAAAACATGAAGCCCTTTTAAAAACATATGCCAGAGTTCATAGCAATAGAAAACTTATCAAGGTTTAAATATAATCAATGTACATAAGGAGAAATAAGAATAAAAGCATATGAAAAGATCTTTAGAGCTTACTTATAGAAAAATACATGAAAATCCAAACAACATTGAAATGTCATTTTCTTTCTATTCTATAGAAAAAGAGACAAATGTTTCTTAATACTTAAGTGATAGGAATAGGCATTCTCATGCCTGCTGATGGATTTGTCAACTTGCACAATTTCTGGAAGGCAATGTGTCAATATATACTACAGTGTAAGTTGTGCATTTGCTTTGACTCAGCAATCTTACTTCTAGAAATGCACCCAAGAGTTAATCACACGAGCATCAACCCCTATATTTACAAGGATTTTCAACACAGCATCATCTATAATCTAGTAGTTGGAAATAGCACATATATACCATATATCATATATATGCAGTTATTCTTGGTGAATTTGTTTATAAATATCTAGATTATCTAGTATAAAATGTATTAAAGAAGACATAAAAATATTGTCATTAATCGGAGTGTCATGATTCAAGGTGATTATTTCCTTTTTTCATTTATAATATTATATTTTAAAATGTGATTTAGCTTTTTAAAAATTTATGTGATTCTTCACTTGAAATGTGCTAATATCGCATTAACTTAAATACACTAAAATATTTTCTGTCCACATTCAGGTGCCCAAGAAATGTCTTTTACAAAGCATTTTTTAACTGCCACATTTTGGTGAAAACGTTCGAACTGATACCACTATGGAAATAAGATTTTAGTCTAATACTTTATCCAAAAGTTTGTTACTAGCTTTAATTAGATGATGCCTAATTTTGCTCCGTAACTACTGTCACTCATTAAAATCATTCTAATCAAATATTACAGCAGTCTCTATATCCTTGGTGTCTTAGTGGAATAAAAAAAAAGATTTTTTAGCTATCATTCAAAATAAAATGGAGTAACTTGAATCCCATATCCAGAGCCAGTGACAGTATAGTTTAAAACTAGTCATCTAAATCTATTGAAAATTAATTCCGTCAATATTTCCTTTCAAGGAGAGATACAAAATAAAACAACGTAAGATGTAAGAAGAGTGTTCACTACTATTTCTCATGTTCACATTTCATGAGACCTTACTAGAAGCTCAGTTCTACATTTTTTATTCAAATTTCATTTTTGCATAGCAGATGCAAGAATAGAAATTGTTCCAAACTTTCAAGAAGATATTCTTGCAAATTATTAGCAGTATCATTCTGAAATATTACTTCAAAGTCACTTTTCTATCGAGGTGGAAGAGAGCACATACTACTCCAGGCATGTAGAACATTTATATTTTCATCATATAATTACAGAGCTTGTCTAACTTTCCTCTAAAGTGAGATCAGACTAGTAGATGTGCTGGTCACATACATTTAACTTTTCTAGAGGACACACCCATTGTAGGGTGCTGTCTTGGGTAATTATATTGACATATGAATGTACAATATATGCAGAGCATATATTTACCAGGCTATTTGCCTTGGTTTGTCTCATTTCAAACCATCTGTCCTTTCTTTTTCATTGTAGCCCATGGATTTGGGACAGAGTATTCTCAAGGGTTAGTTATGTCAGGTTTAAATTCTAGGAATTTCTTGACCTCCTTCTCTTTTCAGTATGTAGGGAAGAAACTGTTGTAACTCTTCAGGTTCTATATAACTGAAGAACTGGGAAACACCATCAGCATAGCTCACTGAGGTGTGGTGACAGTTATTTTTTTCTTAATTAGTCAAAATGTGCTAATTACTTGATTCACAAGGAAAAAAAATCATTAAATAAAAATCACATTTGACTGGTTTTAGCATATTAGGGCATATATTTTTATTTAAATGCAGAGAGCATCTGAATGTTAAATAAGCCACAAAATATGTTCATGGTGAAACTAATTAACACTACAACCATGAACACAATTCCCTTATGGGTTAATTTCTCAATGAAACTCAAAGATACTTTTTGACCTACTATAATGCTCCTTCTGCCAAGGTTAAGAGAAAGATATCACCATAATTGGAGCATATGAGTCTGTATTAACCTGATTTAGGTTGGGGAATCAAAGATTTGCACAAGGAAGGAATTCATAATAATTAGGGTGTAAAACATGCAAGCATAGGGGCTTAAACACAGCATGAATTAATTATTCAGTGTTGTTCAGTCCATTTGGACTTATAAATTACAAAAGGTCATAGAGAGAAGATTGTAACCCTTATTCCCTTTCCAGTCTAACAGCCTAAGACTTCTTAAACCTCATCCTTGCAGAGTATGGACAAACATATTTAAAATTATGAAATAATAATATACAAAGAGAAAAGATAGGTAGGTACATAAAACAAATGTGAGGTATGTGAGGACAAAGAAAAATCATGTATATTCTGCTAAGTAACCTTAGGAATCAAGAATGTTTACAGTTTACATATCACTCAAATAGTTGTCACTTCCAATTTGTAATCTTTATTATACTAAATTAATGTTGATTTGCATAACTTTATTTCATAGATAAAGTTGGTATTATCCTTATTTTTCAATACAGGTTTTAGTAAATTTAGTAAATTATTTCATGATTTTTATATAGAAGTCTTAGTAGCAAAACCCACAAACTAACAAAGGTAAAAACAAAATAAACCTGAAGACTGTGGTAGGTTGAAGAATGGCCCTCAAAAATGTCCACATCTTAAACCTGGAACCCATGAACATGTTCCATTGTTTGGCAAAAGGAACTTTGCAGATGTGATTAAGTTAAGGATCTCAAAATGGGGAGATTATCCTGGGTTATTCGGGTGGACCAATGTAACCACAGGAGTTGTTATAAGAAAGAGTCAGGAGGGCCAAAGTCAGAGACAAGGCCATGCAGTAATGGAAACAGAAGTAGAAAACGTGATGTGATGTGGGACAAGGATCCCAGGAATGTGGACAGCATCTAGAAACTGGAAATGGCAAGGAATTGATTGTTCCCTGAAGTCTCCAGAAGGAATGCCAACACCTTAAATTTTTAGCACAGTGACACCAATTTGGGCTTCTGATCTATAGAAGTATATGGTAATAACTTTGTGGAGTTAAACCACTAAGTTGATGATAATTTCTGGCAGCAACAAAAGAAAACTAATACAAAGACTATAAAACGCCAACAAAACTCAATCCCCAAATACCTGACTGTATTAGTATGGAATGAATATCATCCCCCGAGTAATCAATGTGAACATCAGAGCTAGATTTTGTATAGTTTTAAAGAGTCCATGTCTTTGTTATTAGGGAAATATCTAAACTAAACACCTCTTTTGTCCCCCACATATGGTTAGTATTATTTAATTCAATCAACAAAAATATATAAAGGACTTTTTTTGAGCCATGTATAGTCTCTTGAATCACCAAAGAGGATAAAACTATGAAAGAGCATGTTTTTCTGCCGTTAGACAGCTTTCAGTTTAGAAGAGATATATACAAAATCAATGCAAAATAGGAAATGACACATGAGATTTGCATTTAAACAAAGCACCAAGAGTTTATAGATTAGAAGCCTGTTTACTGAGAAAGAGTTTAGCATGATGGTTGTGAGGTGTTGCCGTAGAAAAAGAATAGGTAAAGACAGAAAGGGTACTGAAAGTCAAATCAGAGGTCTGAAGAGCATGTGAGGAGTAGGGAGGTGGTCAAAATATATAAACATTGTTTCAATTAGTTTTATTGAATATTTAGGAAATTCTTTACTCTGGAATTACATGTAGCTTACAAACATGCTGGAGTCAACCCAGTCTTAAAGCCCCCCCGTTCCTCCCCTCAACACCTCAGTTAGGATCTTAATTTCCCTTCTGATCATGAGCAACCCTTTTTAGAGATCAGTCAACAATTAGTGCCACCAATTCCTTACTTTTCACTTTCTCTGAAGCTCGCTGCACGTCTGGTTTTAGCTACCATCATCATTCTGAAACTTCCCTAGCCAGAGATCATTCCACACATAATGAACACTCTCATGTCCTCCTTTTATTGAAGTTAACCAGAAGGTAAACTCAAGTCCTCTCTCTTACTCTCCTCTTTGGCCCTTCCAGGTCTCTTCCTACTTTCTCAGTTTCATTCTTTGGCTCAGTGTTCTGCCCTTGACCGACTGTTTATTCCACGACCTTCTCAAAGTGCAGCACGTGGCTGCTATGTTGGTGCATTGCCCACACTTCCTTACTTCCTTCTTCTAGGCTCTGTGCACTCATTCCTTGGTTTCTCTGTTGCTTTGCTCCTTATGGCTGTCATTTACATCTTTCTTCAGAAGACCTTCCTGAGGTTATTGAAAGCACTTTGGACTCTTGTGCAAAGATCCAAAAGTACCTGGTAGTGTGTGTACCTCCAGGGGTAGCCCGTAGCCAGGACTGACTGATTTAGAAGTAAGATAATCTGGCTTTTTTTTTTACTTTGAGTGAGACAAATGAGGGGGTATCATTTAAGCTTCAAAGCTCCCCACAGTACACAGCTCAGTACTTTGCCTAAAACTGTACCCTCATTTAGTTTCTCCTCCTTCCCTGCCCTGCTTCTTCCTCTCCCATACTGATTTCCCCTAGAAGCACTTTCTCAATAAATCACTTGCATATGGATCTTCATCTGTTTCCTAGGGACCTTCCCAAAACACTCCACACACTGTTAATTAAGTGCATTCTTTGTCATGCTAACTCCTAAGAAGTGTCCTTAGTCCTAACCTCTTCACTGAGGAAGCTGAGGATTCAGGATCCAAGTATCTAGGAGACGTCTGCATCTGGACATATTTCACAAATGATGACACTTCCCCTCATCCTACCAGTGCCACAAGGGGATCTTTCTTAGATCCTCACAGTGAGAACATGGCAGGGTTCATGGAGGCAAAGGCCAATAAATTATAGAGGTTCCTGTAAAACTGTGGCTTCCAGGAATTTCTCCTCATGCTAGCTCATACTCCGCCTCTAGCAATTGGTCAAAATTGCAACATAAGTATCCCTACCTGATTATGGCTCCTACAGCTTCTGCTTCAGGTAAGCAGGATGAAGCTGTTATGTCTTTCTGGATGAATTTCTCTCCAGATTTGAAGTGCTGGTTTTCCCTGTGCAGGGGCCAAAGACAGGCTGCCCCAAGATGGGCAACTTTGGTATATTGATTATTTTAAAGAAAAGTTACTTAAGAGACACCCTATGCAAGAAGGACACTCGGACCCTCCTGTGTCCTCCTGAAAGCAGGAAATAAATCTCCTGTGTGAATGGTACCCTCCTTGAACCAGGAGATAAAGAGACATCCTTATCACCAGATTGGAGATTTAGAGCTCAAAAGGCTGTATAAAAACTTGTATTACTTTTCACTAATGTACCACCGCAGCTCAAATTCCGTTTGGAACTTCGTACTAACTGAAGCTCCCAAAATTAAAATTTCTTTTTCCCGTCAATTCCTCAGAGATTTATTCTTTGTGTTTAAAAAGTATAAAAACTGCCTTCCTTGGTCATTTCCTTGGGTCTCAGTTTCCATGTTGGGCCTCTGTGCACATATCTTTGTTGTTGTTTTTTTTTCTCCTGCTGATCTGTTTCATGTCAATTTGATTCTTAGTCCAGCTGGAAGACTTCAAGGGTAGAGAAGAATTTTTCCTTCCCTTCACCTGGAACATTGGTTCTATGGTAGGTCCAAGTTTTTACTCAGTTTGCTCAGCTTTTTCTCAAAATAAGGATAGAAGGGAAGACTTCCGAACTCTTTACATATTGGAGCTTAAAACAATAAGCTGACTTTTTAAACTTTAAGACATTTATTTGTGATTTTAAGTGGGGTAGTAAAAAACTGTTCCTACCAAGATGGTAATGTTTTTGAGTAAAGACTCTATAGTGACGATGAGAGTCAAGTGCCTATCTGGGAATGAATGCTCAGTAAAGAAACAATGACTTATACAAACACTGTGAGACAAGAATGCCAGTGTGGCCAGAGCAGAGCGAATGGGGAACACTGTGACACATTACAAGATTGACTCAGAGAGGCAATGAGAAGAGTATGAGTCCATTAGGCAATTTTAAGGACTTTGGCTTATACTCCATGAGAAATGGGGTCTTTGGAAAGATTTTTCCCGAGTGAGTGCAAGGTCTGATGGGTTTTAAAAGTACTATCCTGGCTCCTGCAGAGATTGGACTAGAAGAGAGCAAGTGAGAAGTGGAGAGACCAGTTGGGGTACAACTGTGGTAATCCTTAGGTGGGATTATGCTTTAGACCATTGTAAGGGGCTGTCATAATGAGAACTGCTCATATTCTGGACATGAGATTAAGGCCAATAAGGTTTGCTGGACCGGACTCGGGGTGTGACAGAAAGCTTATAGCAAAGTAGGACTCCAGATCCAATTTCCTTGAGAAACCGAAAGAATTGATTTACCCTGTTGACAGGATGGCTTTCTAACTGGTCTATCTGACTAAATCTCACCTATGATTACAGGTTTTGACCACCTCTCCATTGTGTTCAGGCCAGCTTCTTCAGCATGGCCCTCAGGCATTCTCCCCCGCACCACGCTTGGACTTTGGTGTCAGTGTAATGGTTTAGCCCCAAGCCTGTACCACCTTCAGCCTTTTGTATCATTCATGCTGAAAATGTTTGAAATTCCACTGAAAAGCTGCTGTCTCAGGTCTCAGCATCTTTATACCACTGTTGCTTTTATTTGGAATCCCTTCTTTTTCATTCCCCTCAGAATGGCTTATTCCTGTTGATACTTAAAAATTCAGTTCAAATATTATGCCCTCTACAAGCCATAAAATAGACTCTTAACGATACAGAACAAACTGAGGATTGCTGGAGGTGAGGTAGGCAGAGGACTGGTTAAATGGGTGACGGGAATTAAAATGGGCACTTGTGATGAGGACTTGGTGTTACATGTAAGTGATGAATCACTGAATTCTACTCCTGAAGCTAACATTACACCATATGTTAACTAGAATTTGAATAAACACTGAAATAAACAAAAAAAATTACACCCTCTAGAAACTTTCCTCAAACCATTCCTTCGTGTTTACCTGTCCCAAGTCTAGGGAAGCTACCTGTATCACTGGTACTCCGTGATTCTGTCCTTATTTCATTGTACCGTAAGTGTTAGGCTACATGGTGACTCCCCATGACTGTATTTGGGGGTTGGGGTGAACAGAGACCCTATAATATTCATCTATCTGTGATCAGAGCCACTGACACAGTCCATGCACTCAATACATTTTAATAGGCTAAGAACTAATACTGCTAATTTTTTGGTTTTCTTAATTTTGTTTTGTTTACCTTTTGGAGTTTAGAGAGCTCAAAAAATTTTGGAAAGTGCCCATAGCATGTACAGGAAAGTCTCTTCATTAGTCCTTGGGAAAAAATAAAGTTAAATAACTAATCAACACTCACTGGCAGTGTGCATAGTTTAACAATATAAAGTCACTTTCAGCTTGAAGAGAGAAAGAAAAATTCAAATATGTGCAGTTTTTGTAAAAACTGAAATCTAGATATATTAGTAGTAGATAAAAATCTATAGGCACATGTTCTACAACATTTTTATTTTTTTTTCCCTAAATATTAATGGGACATTTTATCTTGGACAACTTACTTCACTGGTATTGGTCTTACACTTATAGTTGAAGATAAATAGCCATACCAATCCAGGTTTCCCCTAAGAATATTACATTCTAATGTTTTTCTTGGAATAAAATAATTGTGTGAAACAATGGAAGATTGTTTAGAGTGGCAAATAAAGTCCAGAATGTATTCACTGAAAAATAATGTGGGTAAATGATGTGGAGAAAAAACTGCTATTGACTTCTTTGACAAAATTCACTAATGAGAAAACAATAAGATAAAATTTGTCCATAAAGACCACAGTCTAGCACAGGCCAGATGAAAATTATGTTTACTTTTCAAAATAAAGAATTCAGAACACTGTACTACTTGACTAGCAGTACACGCCAAGACTCGGTGTTGGAAATAAATTAAAATCCAAAGGAAAATACCACAGATGTCAAAAAAAGATTTTGAAAGAAACTACAGCTTAATGAAAAACATATACATATTGTATAATAGATGTTAAGGCCAAATACATTAAAACAGTTTATATCAATGGCTACTCTGTTCTTTCATGAACAAGGTTTTTTTTTTTTATTATTATTTATAGTTACAAGACTGCAGAAGAGAATCAATATATTGGAATGCAATGTACTATGTTCAAAATCAACTTGAACTTTAGGGGTTCTGATTTTGCAATGAAACTGTTAAGTGTCAAGGATTGAGTTTCTTTCGAGAGGAGACAATATAAGAAAGACTGAGAAAAGGGGAGGAGCATTCTTTGACACGAAACATCTTTGAAACCTGAACATTTTGATGTTACACATACAATTCAGGACATACATTGTTCTATTTTCCAATATTTCCTTTTGAGGAAATGGGGAAGAATTTGGAAGGGAATCTACACAGATGTGCTCAAGTAGCCCATATTTCAAGCTTTTCTTTTTCTTTAGCGCCCTGGCACCAGTAGACCTTTAGGCAACTCTGGAGTTAGGGGAAGCTGTTGGGTGGTCGGCTGGGTAGAAAGACATATGAGACTTCGCTTGTTCTGCACATTCCGTGATTGTGTCCACTGATTATGTATACCTTGTATGCACGGTACCTCTGGCACCATGATTTGGGTAATTTGGATATTACTCCCCCCAAAAGCATAAAGGTATATCCCTTTTGAACTTCCAAGAAATTAACAACAGAGCACGTTAGATTTTTTAGCAAATGGAGAACTTGCACAAAATTAAATACACATTTAATGACTAACAGACAAGTTCACTGTTTGCCTATTTGCAATAGAATCTAGTATGTTAACCTGTTTAGAGGATGGTTTATAAAATGCATACATATTTAATTTTATTTGTTTCATTTTGAATCACACAAAGAAAACAAGAGTATGTTTTTCATATAATGTTTAATCAACACAGATTAAGGGCTCATTTTGATTAATACCCTAAATGCAGCCTGAGAGCAAAAGTAAGCATTATCACTTTTTACACACACATAAGAATACATATAAAATATATACTCTGTGCATTTTTTATGATTGACATTACTTAGTACACATTAGTCTTCCACTTGCTTTTTTTTCTCCTTCCACATGGTTGAAAAATCTTTTCATGTCAGGGAATATAAGCACAGGTTATACTTTTTTTGCTCAACTGCTTAGAAACACTGTATTCAATGGATTACCTATAAGTCACTTAAGCATTCCTCTGTTGATGGTTATTTAGATATTTAGGTACATTTTCTCTTCTTTCCTCCCCCCCCCCCCTTTTTTTTTGTTACCACCCTGTATCTCCATAATAAAGCTGAAAGGAAAAATTTCTAGATTGAAGGATACACACATTTACATTTTCATAGATATGTCTAATTCTAATTACCCTCCAAAAATCTACATTGAATTACAGCTCCATCAGCAACATCAAAATGCTAGTTCTTCCCCACCCCTAACAACACTCAGTGTTATTAAGCACCCAATGGATAAAATATGTACCTCATGTTCTCTACATTTGCTCTGTCCTCATGAATAGTAAAGCTGAGTATCTTTTCATATGTTTATTGGCCATTTTTACTTCCTTGACACTGTATAAATATTAAATAAATGAATGATTAAATTACTGAACGAAGCAATACATTTAGAGGGCTGGAGAAATAGATTTAATCACTACCATCCAAGAAAATGAAACTGTTTCCCTGGCATTATGATTACAATCTTATTATGCCAAACACAGAAATTAAATAGCTCCACTTTAATTTTTATTATGCACGGAGAGGTTATATATCATTCCTGGTTGCCAACTGGACTACATTTAATATGAGTTTATAAGTCCACTAGGTATCAAAACTCATCCTGGTTATATTTATTTTCCTTATATGTGTGTGACATTCTAGATTTAGCACCTGTCATTCAGTGTATCGTACCACTACTTATTACATTTAGTTATAAGTTGGGTTCATGGGTGGGGTGTGTGTGTGTGTTCACATGCTAAGTTTATTTTTAATCTGAAAGACTTAATTGCGTGAAAGTTCACATTTGGAGTCTTCCTTTACCCCCTTCATCTCTCAATTTCCCCATTTCTTTTTCTCCTCTTGAGTAGTTTCCTCTTTTTCTCGTTTCTTTGCATCACTGTGACATGCTCTCAGAATCCTCCTTTACCCGAAGGACTTAAAGTATTACCTCTCCTAGTAGTACTTTATTCTGACAGTTATCAAAGTCTAAGCCCAATGACAGAAATTTCAAGTGAAATTTCAAGTGAAATTTCAAGTGACAGAATTGCTAAAATCAGCTAATCAGAGGGGCAGGTAATGTACTTCCGAGCAGCAGGGACAGTCCTGAAGCTTGTATCTGAAACATTATATAGGCTGTTATCCAGTATTGGATTAATTGATTTTGGCCACTTAATTGCCGTAGGCATAGCTCACTGACTTTGTGTGAGGTACTCCTTACCTGCAAAATTTTAGTTTAATCTGCATGGTATCCCTATGCTCTTTTTTAAAATATTAGGCATCTAAGGCTTAAGCACATACACATGAAGGGAAATATGAATGAAATATGCACTTTATAGCTAACATAGAGCTAATTTTCAAAGCTAACCTTTGTTGGTGGTTATGTATATTAGGACACTGCAGATGGTCAGGAGATCAAGGAAACTTTGTAAACATTCCCAAACATTAAAAGTGCCTCAACTTTGAGAAGACTTATATAAACAACTGGAATAAAGCCCTTTTCTAAATTATGCAAGCTCTTTCATTTCAGCACATTTATTGAGTTCTTTTAGCATTGCATAAAAAAGGAACAAATGCATAATATAAAAACCAACAACACACTAAATTGGGAGGATCTTGATCTTGAAGGATCCAACAGAGAAAAGGAAAGCGCCACAAAGCATGTGGCATATTTGATGTCAAATTTCTTCATATAAGGACACTGCTATAAAATGTAAATATCTTCAAAGGATTAACCCTTCCCCATCATGAAAATATGCACATTTTCAAAGGGGGTGAAGCATTTTCTAATCTGAACATCTTTAAAGGGGGGAAATCAATAAATGGCATGAAAAACTTCAAAGCAGGACCTCCTGTCAATGACAGAAGTTCCTCAGCAATGCAGAGGCTTTGAAGGAGGGCTCCCAGTGCTGGGAAAGCTTTGAAGTGACTGAAAACAGACATTTATAATTATGGAAAGGTGCGGTGTCCAGCAGGGATAGTACAAAGACACGTCTGAGGTAGGTGCAGACGGAGATTGGGACGTGGCAGGGACACTGACCTTGCACCTCCCAACCTAAAAGCCTTTCGGGTCAACTCAATAATCATATGTAAAACGGCAAGTGTGGAGTGAGAACAGTGGCGAGAGGCAAAAAACCAAATTATTTTAGATCTCACATTTCAAAAAAGAGAAAACCCTTCAGCACCCCCAAAGCAGATCTTAATACATACCGCCTGTGCTAGGTTCTTGTGTAGCTGCCTGATCTATTAAGCTGTTATCAACACTCAGCTTTCTGCAAACAAGTGTTCCAGAAGTGTGAAAAAGTCTCAGAATCCACTTCTTTAGGTCCCTTAGTCCGTAAATGTATGATAGTGCGATCTCTTTGAAAGTAGTTATTGTATACATCAGATGATGTTCTAAAGGAAGAAAAATTACTAAAATCTGCAATTCAGCTATTGTTTAATTCGAGCCCAAACTATTTCAAGCCAATGATTTGGTATCTAATTTCCAGAACTCAACTGAAGACCTTTTTGAATGCCATAAGAGCTAGGACTAACACTAAACCAAGAATCAAAGGCAGCCTTGGTAAAATCACAAGAGGTCAATTTTAATGTTCTATACTCTAAACTATATTTCTATTTTAATTTATTTACCCTGACATTCATGAGGCTAGATGAGTTCATAACATCCTCTTTCTTTTTGGTGTCATTCATTATGAAATCTGCTTCTCCCAAACGGTTCTTTCATCATCTAATATATATTGAGCATAAAACTTTCTAGGCTCTGTTCTAGGTAGTTGGGGTACAGTACTGTGCACAGATACTCCCTGCCTTTGTGGAGATTGCAGTCTGGGGGCACAGGCATTGACCAATATAATCAAACAGAAAATGATACATTATCCTGTGATCAGGGCTTTAAGGAAAAGGTACACAAAAGATCTGGCATGTTCTGAAGAACCAGAATTGAGAGATTCCCCAAGGAACTGAGAGAGCTGGGCTGAGATCCAAAGGATGAGTAGTCATTAACCAGGAGAACACGGGGGTGAATGGTGCACCAGGGAAGGATGTCAGGTGGAGGGTGAAGCAAGTACAAAAGCCAGGTGATGGGAGATACTTTGTGACACTTTTACGCACAAGAAGTGGACCAGTAGGAGGAGCCAGATAGTGCAGACCTTAGTAAGGACTTTGGTCTTAATCCTAAAATCAATCAGAAGCCTTTGAAGAATTTTAAGTATGCATTTGCTAAAACCACATTTGCCTATTGAATAGATTGTTTTTGCTTGAGTGTGAAGCAATAGATTGAGATGGGGGAAGGGGCAAGAGTGTGTAAGAGAAAACTAGTTAGGAGGCCACTGGAGTAATTGAAATAAGGGATGGTGATAGCTTGAAGTACAAAAGGGCGGCAGTGATGGTGATGGAGGCAAGTAGGAAGATTTGAGAAACAATCTGGGGGAAAATTTGATAAAATTTACTGTTGGAAAAAATAGGTAAGAAGGAGAGAAGGCCAAGGATGATGTCGATATTTCTGTGGGTTTGATGGAGTCATTCACTCAGAAAGGAGCTCTTGGAAATGTATTAGATTTGGAGGTAGAATAATTAGTACAACTTTGGTTATGTTGAATTTACCACACAGATATTTTGAGACATGCAAGTGGACATGTGAAGTAGCCATTTGTGCATATGAATCGGGAGGAGAGATCTTGCCTAGGGGCAAAATGTTTGAATTGCTCATTTCTGATAATAGTTAAGGATAAATGCAATTGTTTAGAAAGAAGTGATGGAAATGGGAAGATGATTATAAAAGATCCTCAAGGAAGAACTCCAACATTAAAGACTCACTTGTTTTCTTTTCTTTTCTTTCTTTTTTAAAGTAGGCTCCATGGAGCCCAATGTGAGGCTCGAGCTCACCACCCTGAGAAGAAGACCTGAGCTGAGATTAAAAGTCTGACACTTAACTGACTGAGCCAACCAGGCACCCCAAAGACTCAATAGTTTTGGTGGATACATTTTAATGGTTTTCCTTTCAGGATTCCCAATTGGCTTCATATTTTAAAAATTAATCTGATATTTTATCAATGATAAAACATGATATTTTAATCTGTGTTTTAGGCCTTTGAGGTAAAAGAGATAAATATAGCAGCATTTTTACTTCATCAACTTTTATAAATATATTTTCATATCTTCTAGAATTTTACCTACCTAGTTAAATTTTCCATTGAAGTTAAAGTAGAAAATGTCAAATATCGCTATCAGCTCTTAACTGTCACAAAGAATTACGATAGCTGAACACTTGTCAGTTGCCTTCCTTTAGTCTAGACTTTTTCTAGTTCATCCTCTTCTCTTTTTGTCAGACATATTTTTCTAACATTTTAATCTGATCATGTTACTCTCTTGCACAAAATTCTCCAATGTTTCCTCATTGTCTATCCAAGGATAAAATCCAGAACTTTTGCTCCTCTCCATGTTCCCTGGCTTACATATATATATTGTAATGTTTGTTTGTTTGTTTGTTTGTTTATTCATTTATTTAGAGAGCAAGCATGAGCAGCGGAGAAGCAGGGACAAGGACAGAGAGAATCCCAAGTGGGCTCCTGCTCAGCAAAGGCTCGAACTAATGACCATAAGATCATAGCCTGAGTTGAAATCAAGAGTTGGATGCTTAACTGACTGAGCCACCCAGGTGGCTTATCATAATTTCTCCCCTGACTCCTTTCCTAATCTTATCTCCTTCTATTACTCTTTTCTCAGTGGACTCTCCAGCAATGTTCAACTATTTGCATGGCCAGAACATAGCATATTCTAGAATACTTTTATGACTTTTCATGTGTACCTGAGCTGCCTATGCTTAATGGTTTAATATTCATTAATTAAATAAATCTTAACAAATGACAATAATGTGGCAGATACTTTTTTGAGAATTTGGGATTCATGGGTAAACAGAGACAAGATCCTGAAGCTTACACTTTAGTGGGGAGAGAGAAAAGAGGAAATATTTTAAAAGTACACATAAAAGTAAAATTTATATTTGTAATGAGCATGAGCCAAACACTTTTAGACACTTGGGATGTATCAATGGAATAAACAGACCAAACTTCTCCCAATTCTTGCTTTCATGGAGGTTACCTTTTAGAGGGCCAGACAGACGTCAAGCAAAAGCATAGTAAGTAATTATATATTAGAAGGTGATGTGTGGACAGGGAAAAATAGCATGGTATGTGGTAGAAGTGTATTGTTGGATGTGGGCTGAAGTTTTTTATATGATGATTATTAAGGTGATATTTGAATAAAGACTTTAAGTAGTTGAGGAAGCTGGTCAGAGGGGCATCTGGAGGAAGAGTGCTCTATGCAGAAGTTCATGCTATTTGAGGAGCATGCCTAGTGTGTTTGAGAAATATCAAGTTTTCCACTGTGACCATAATAAAGTGAAGAAAGGGTAGAATAGTATGGTGAAGGGGGTAAGTAAGAAGCAAATCACATGGGTCTTCGTGGGCCATTGTAAGCACATTGGGTTTTACTCAGCATGGATGAGGAATCATTGTGGGGTTTTGATCAGAGAAATTATCTGACTCACATTTTAAAATGATTATTCTGGTTTCTGTGTTGAAAATGCAATATGGGGAGAGGGACATGGGTAGAAACAGGGAGAAGACTGGTTAGGAGACTCTTTTAATAATATAGAGGAGAGATTAAGATAGTTCAGATGGGGATTTAATAGCCCACGTGATGAGAAACAGTGGGATTTCTGGGTATATTTTTAAAGGCAGGGTTGAAAAATGGGATATAATAGAAAAGGAGGACATAATAATGATCCCAATGTTTTTGCCTTTAGTACTGAATGAGGAAAGCTTTAGGAAGAGGTTTTGGGAATAAAAATCCTCAACAAAGTAGGTATAGATGAAACATACCTCAACATCATAAAGGCCATATACCAAAGACCCACAGTAATTATCATCCTCAATGGGGAAAAACTGAAAGCTTTTCCTCTGTGGTCAGGAACAAGACAGGGATGTCCATTTCACCATTACTATTTAACATAGGACTGGGAAGTCTTAGCTTCTGCAATCAGACAATTAAAAGAAATAAAAGGCACCCAAAGTGGTAAGGAAGAAGTCAAACCATCACTATTTTCAGGTGACATGAAACTCTATGTAGAAAACCCAAAAAAACTCCAGCAAAAAGTTGCTAGAACCAATACATAAATTCAGTAAAGTCACAGGATGTAAAAGCAACATACAGAAATCGGTTGCATTTATGTACACCAGTAATGAAGTAACAGAAAGAGAAATCAAGGAAATGATCCTATTTACAACTGCACCAAAACCATAAGATGCCTAGGATTAAACCTAACCCAAGAGGTAAAAGATGTGTACTCCGAAAACTATAGAACACTTATATAAGAAATTGAAGACGACACAAAGAAATGGAAAAACATTCCATGTTCATGGATTGGAAGAACAAACATTGTTAAAATGTCGATACTACCCAAAGCAATCTATACATTTAATGCAATCCCTATCAAAATATCACCAGCATTTTTCACAGAGCTAGAACAAACAATTCTAAAATTTGTATAGAACCAAAAAAGACCTGAATAGCCAAAACAACCCTGAAAAAGAAAACCAAACCTGGAGGCATCACTATTCTGGACTTCAAGCTATATTATAAAGCTGTAGTCATCAAGACTGTATGGTACTGGCACAAAAACAGAAACATAGGTCAATGGAACAAAATAGAAAACCCAGAAATGGACCCACTAATATATGGTTAACTAACCTTTGAAAAAGCAGGAAAGAATACACAATGGAAAAAAGATGGTCTCTTCAACAAATGATGTTGGACAACTACATGCAAAAGAATGAAACCCGACCACTTTCGTACACCACACACAAAAATAAATTCAAAATGGGTGAATGACCGAAAAGTGAATCAGGAAACCATCAAAACCCTAGAGTAAAACACAAGGCAGAAACATCTTTGAATTTTTTTTAATGTTTATTTTTGACACAGAGAGAGAGAAGACAGAGCATGAGTGGAGGAGGGGCAGAGAGAGAGGGAGACACAAATTCAGAAGCAGGCTCCAGGCTCTGTGCTGTCAGCACAGAGCCCGACGCGGGGCTCAAACTCACAGACTGCAAGATCATGACCTGAGCTGAAGTCGGATGCTCAACTGACTGAGCCATCCAGGTGCCCCTGACAGCAACATCTTTGACCTTGGCCATATCAACTTCCTACTAGACACATCTCCTGGGACAAGAGAAACAAAAATGAACTATTGAGACTTCATCAAGATAAAAATCTTCTGCACAGTGAAGGAAACAATCAACAAAACTAAAACACAGCCTATGGAATGGGAGAAGATATTTGCAAATGATGTATCTGATAAAGGGTTAGTATCCAAGATCTACAAAGAGCTTACCAACCTCAGTACTCAAAAAACAAATAATCCAGTGAATAAATGGGCAGAAGACATGAATAAACATTTTTCTTTTTTTTTTTTTTGAATAAACATGTTTCCAAAGAAGACATCCAGATGTCTACGCTCAACATAATTCATAATCAGGGAAATACAAATCAAAACTGCGATGAGATACTACCTAACACCTGTCAGAATGGCTAAAATTAACAACACAGGAAACAACAGGCATTGACAAGAATGAAGAAAAAAGGGGAACCTTCTTACACTGTTGGTGGGAATGCAAAGTGGTGCAGCCACTCTGGAAAACAGTATGGAGTTTCCTCAAAAAGGTAAAAACAGAACTTTGATCCAGCAATTGCACTATTAGGTATTTACACAAAGGGTACAAAAATACAGGTTCAAAGTGGTACATGCATCCCAATCTTTATAACAGCATAATCAAAAAAAATCCAAAGTATAGAAAGAACCCAGAAGTCCATCAACCAATGAATGGTTACAGAAGTTGTTTTATATATATATAGTTTGGATATATATATATATATATATATATATATATATATATATATATAACAGAATATTACTCAGCCATCAAAAAGAATGACATCTTGCCATTTGCAATGACATGGATGGAACTAGAGTGTATTATGCTAAGCAAAATAAGTCAGAGACAGACAACAGATACTATATGATTTCACTCATGTGTGGAATTTGAGAAACAAAATAGATGAACATACAGGAAGGGAAAAAAACCATTAGAGACTCAACAATAGAAAACCAGCTGAGTTGATGGAGGGAGGGAGGTAGAGGATGAGCTAGAACCATCACTTGATGGTTATTAAGGAGGGCACTTATTATGATCAGCAATGGGTGTTATATGTAAGTGATGACATCACTGAATTCTACTCCTGAAACCAATATTGCACTGTATGTTAACTAAATTTGAAGAATGCAATAACCTAAAAAAAAGGAAGAGGTTTTGGGAGGAAAGGCCAGGTGTTCATTTATAGATATACTGAATTTAAGATGTCCATTAGATGCCCAAGTAGAGACATCAAGTATGTGATGTGTACGAGAGTCTATATCTGGAGACAGAATTCTGGACTGGGGATATAAATTTTGGACATATTGGCAAAGATAATATTTAAAGTCATAAGCCTGGGACTTAGAAAAGAGATCTGGGCATTCTAGAGGGAACATCAGCAAGACTGAGAAAGACTAATCAAAGAGGTAGGAGGAAAACCTGGAGAATGTTATACGGGAAGGAGGCAGTGAGGAAGTCAGTCAGAAAGGCGGGCACCATCAACATGCAATTCCTTTATCTGAAAAGCACCTAGCTGTCTCAACTCAAGTTCAGCCTATGAAGCACCTCTTCCTCCTCTCCCATCCAGCTCAGCAATTTCTCTTATTCTGACTGCCTGTGCCTCCAGCTCCATAGCAGGAGCTTCTTGGAAGGTAATCTGCACGCTACCTGCACTCTGCTTTCTTCCCTTTCATCTCTATCACCAGATTCTTTTAGTTCTACTTCAACATTTTCCCTGTGAATGATTCTGCTTTTCTCTCTCTCCCCTGCTTCTACCTGAGACCAAACTGCTGTTGTCTCTACTCTGGCCTAAAGCAATGGTCTCATAACCTCTTCCTCTTGTGGCTTTTACAACCCAGCTCCATCCGTCCCTGACACTACCTCCTGACAGGTGTTTCAATTAATTAATTAATTAATTAATTAACTTTTTTTCTGACCAGTGTTTTTAAAGTGCAGCTTTTACTATGGTCTGTGCTTTTTTTTTTTTGAAACTTCTTATAATTGAAGCATTAACCAGAAACAGAAATTTGTGAAATTCATTCATTTGTGTGTGTGTGTGTGTGTGTGTGTGTGTGTGTGTGTGTGTAATTGTGGCTTTTTTCCCTTTCTTACTGCAGTGTAGTATCACAGTGAATGAATATACCAAAATATATTTATCCATTATACTATTGATCAGTCACTTCTACTTTGGGGATGTTACAAACACTGCTAGAATGTGTCTGGTGATCAAATGTTTGCATTTCTATTGGATATGTATCTAAGGGTAGAGATGATAGTTTTTTGAGAGAGTTCTGGGAGTTTCTTATCAGCCAACATTTTCGCCATTTTCTAGTGGGCGTCTAGTGGTGTCACACAAGATTTTTTATTGGTATTTCACTGATTGGTTATTTCCTTTCTTAGGAAAGTTGAGTACCTTTTCTTTCATATATTTATTATACAATTGGACATGAGCTTTTGTGAAGTGACATAATGTAAAGTCTCTTTTCCATTTTTCTAAAAGGTTGTCTCGTCTTTGTATATTCATTTGAGGGAGGTCTTAAACTCTCTGTATACAAGTCTTTTGCCAGATTTATGCATTACAAATTTCTTCTACTACTATGTAGCTTGCTTTTCTATTGTCTTAGTAGTATTTTGATGAAAGAAGTACTTAAATTTAATGCAGTATTTTCTATTCTCTGGTAGTCTGAATTAGTATTTCTTTGAGATCTTTTCCTACACCAGATTCATAAAAATATTTTCCTGTTTTTATCTCAAAGCTTATTGTTTTATCTTAGATTTTTATATTTGTGATTCATCTAAAATTGATTTTTGTGCCTAGAAAGAAGGGTAAAGATTAATTTTTCCCACATGTACATTCAATTAACCCAACACAAATTATTGGGAAAGGCACATTTTTGCTGCTATATTTGTGTCAACTTTATCATAAATTAGATGACCACATAGTGTGAATCCATTTCTGGATTCCTTCTTCTGTTGGATTTGTCTTTTCTTATCTCTTTACCACACTCAATTACTCTAGCTTTTACCAAATCTTCATTTCTTATAGTATGAAGCAACAAGCTTTGTTTAAGAGTTGGGTTTTTTTTCTGTTTTTAAGTTTGCAGTGGTTGTTATTGGCCCTCTAAATTTCACATAATTTTACGGGTGCCTGGGTGGCGCAGTCGGTTAAGCGTCCGACTTCAGCCAGGTCACGATCTTGTGGTCCATGAGTTCGAGCCCTGCGTCAGGCTCTGGGCTGATGGCTCAGAGCCTGGAGCCTGTTTCTGATTCTGTGTCTCGCTCTCTCTCTGCCCCTCCCCCGTTCATGCTCTCTCTCTGTCCCAAAAATAAATAAAAATGTTGAAAAAAAAATTAAAATAAAATAAAATAAATTTCACATAATTTTAAAATTAATTGATTAATTTACCAAGCAAAGTCTGTTGGGATCTTGATTGGGATTACATCACCCTGTGAATTTTAAACAAGCTCTTCAGATAATTTCTATGAATACCAAAATTGAAGAACCACTGAGCCATGGGTCTTAAACTTTAGCACACATCAGAATCACCTAAAGAACTTGCTAAGCCACAGATACACATATTGCTGGGTCTTAACCCCAGTATTTCTAATTCAATAGGTCTGGGTAGGCCCAGGAATCTGCATTTTTAATAAGTGGTCAAATCATGGTAATGCTATGGGCATACTGTGAGAAACACTGCTCTAAGTTACAGGTCATGGAGCATGTTGTAACAATCCCTTGTACCTTCTGCTATTTGTCAAATCAAGTCATGGTTAGTTTATATTCCCAAAGCCTGTGAGTGATATGAAAGATTATATTGCAATATTTGTAAACAATAAAGTGTATAGGCTATAGAACTCATAAACAGTAATCATGTGACTAATTAGTAAAATACAATGGCCTGGTCTTGATTTGATTTATTCTGAGGGAAATTCAAATTGGGGGTGAGGGATTTAAAATACAGCAAAATATAAAATATTGTTGATTCAAAGACCATCATTTATTGTCTTTTCTTGAGGTAACTCAGTCTTTCTATGAACACTTCTTATTTTAAAAATCTGTACAGTTGACCCTTCAATAACATAGGTTTAGACTGTATGGGTTCACTTACAAATGGATTTTCTTAGTAAATATAGTACAGTACTGTAAATGTATTTTCTCCTTTGATTTTCTTTTTTTTTAATGTCTGTTTTATTTATTTTGACAGGGAGAGTGTGAGTTGGGGAGATAGAAAGAGAGAGAATCCCAGGCAGGCTCCATGCTGTCAGTGCAGAGTGTGACTTGGGCCTCAAACTCACAAACCGAGAGATCATGACCTGAGCTAAAATCAAGAGTCAGACGCTTAGCCAAGTGAGCCACCCAGGTGCCCCTTCTTATGATTTTTTTTCTTTAAATTTTTTTTAATGCTTATTTATTTTTGAGAGACAGAGAGACAGAGCACAAGCAGGGGAGGGGCAGAGAGAGAAGGAGATACAGAATCCAAAGCAGGATCCAGGCTCTGAGCTGTCAGCAGAGCCCGATGCGGGGCTGGAACTCACGGACTGGGAGATCATGACCTGAGCCAAAGTCGGACGCTTAACCGACTGAGCCACCCAGGCGCCCCTATGATTTTCTTAATAACATTTTCTTTTCTCAGCTTACTTTATTGTTAGAATACAGTATATAATATATATAACATACAAAATATGTGTTAATTAACTACGTTATCAGTAAGGCTTCAGGTCAACAGTAGGCTATTAGTAGTTAAGCTTGTAGGGATTCAAAACTTATACATGGATTTTCAATTGCATGAATTGAAATTGGCGTCCCTAACCCCTGTGCTGTTCAAGAGTCAATTGTAATCAAACCAATGATTATCTAAATCCTGATACCCACTGTATTTCTCTGCATTGATGCCACTCCGATGTAGCTCACACAGCAGACTCATGTTATAGTTCTGGTTTTTTTTTTTTTTCATTAAAAAATATAATAGTATCTTTTGTAGCTCTCACTATTTGCTTGCTCACTTGCTTATTTATGTTTATATTTATATATTTGGCAGAAGAAGTAAAACTGAAAAAAAGACTACAACCCGACCCTTCTCCTTTTTCAGACTTAACAGTGTATCCCAAACACTCAATATTTTCTGCCAGTTGGTGTCCTTTAAGCGCTTCTCCTAATATAGCTGCACTATTACTAATACACTCTGCATCAGGAGACAAACTGCACCACATGACTTGCTGCAACAAGCCAAAACTCAGCGCTTGTTCCTAAGATGAGCATCACAGGTGCAGAGTCAGTAACGCTCCTAAAGAAGTGCAAACCAGAATGGTGACACAATCCTATCCTGCGTGCCAGTTCAGCTAGCATTTAGGTGTTCTTAGCAAGATGAGGGTGGAGACAAGTCTCATTCTCGTTGAGAAAAGTAAGTGTTTCTAAAAGTTTCCTGCCATGTGGCTGAAGATTTCCTCTTAGGGCGTATGGGGACTCAGTTGGTTAAGCATCTGACTCTTGATTTCAGCTCAGGTCATGATCTCACAGTTGGGGAGATGGCGCCCCGGGTAGTTGAGCTCTATTAGCCTGGCAGAGCCTGCTTGGGATTCTCTCTCTCTCTCTCTCTCTCTCTCTCTCTCTCCCTCTCTCTGCCCCTCCCCTGCTCATACTCCCTCTGCCCACCCTCTGAAAATAAATAAATATGGGGCAACTGGGTGGCTCAGTCTGTTAGGCCTCCGACTCTTGATCTTGGCTCGGGTCATGATCTCACAGTTTGTGAGTTCAGGCTCTGTGCTGATGGTGTGGAGCCTGCTTAGGATTCTGTCTCTCCTTCTCTCTCTCTCTCTCTCTCTCTCTCTCTCTCTCTCTCTCTCTCTCTCCCCCTCAAATAAATAAACTTAAATTTTTTTTTTAATTAAAAACAAAAATTTCCTCTAAAACCCAGACTTGGTGGTCAAGACTGAGACCTGGAAAATCATCTAATCTTAGAAATGTTTAATGCAGCACATTCATTTAACAAAACGAGACACTGAATTCTAGACTTTAAGTGATCTTTGTCGAATCATGCAGCCAGCCACATGGTCATAGACTCAGGCTGGGAACCCACTTCTGACTCCCAGCGTGGTGTTCTTACACTCCACAGAACTGCCCCCAACTCTGTCTGCTGGCAACACTAACATCTTTTCCCATCTATGTTTCACTCCTAGACAGTTAAGTAGATCAACATTAGAAGCTGTGAGGACAAAACTATGGCAAGTTGGAACTCAGAAACAATTTTTAAAGAATTTTTCTCCAAAATTTCCCTCTCTATTCCAGCTTTCACCGGACTGTATACTTTTCTTTCTGTACCTCCCCCATTCAGTTATTTGAAGTAGGTCATGTTACACACCTTCCTATCTCCTTTATCAACAACCTAACTTTGTTGTTTTCAGATGGGCTCAGTATGATGTCCATGAGAAATATTTCCCCAAAGACACGGTTGCTAATTCCATGGTGTTTTCCTTGACATCCCTCCAACGTCTTTCTTTATCTTCTAGGTCACTTCCTCTAAAGGCACCTCAGTAGTCAACCTCCCATTAACTCCCTTAGAAGTAACTTTACATTTACACTAACACTATAGCTATTGTGGTAGCATTTCGGCTAGAAATCAATTAAAGATCAATATCAATCATAAAAATGACATCAACAAAACAGTAAAAATAATGTATGTTCATCAATGTATAAATGGTTAGTGCTAAAAATGTTTTAGCTTGAGAGATGGCATATATTTATTAAAGGCATCAATAGACTTTTATTATCAGACTTCAGATTCCTGATATAACATGCAAAATACCTCAAGTGCAGACATGCTTGTGGAAAGTCATTCTTTGAGAGAATGTAAAGACTATAATTAATTTCAATTAATAATGACTGCAATTAATTATAAACCTTTTAATTAATGAACAACTCAATTTTATATTATCTGTGTAAACAGTTATCTTATTTGCTGATTCTTATTTTGCTATTTAAATATAAACCAGTCTTCTGGCCTAGCAAAGCCATAAATAGTTTATGTTCACATATATTTATTATTAATATTCTAACATGTTATAAACCAGGATGATAGAAACAAAAATAGGGAATAAGAGATAAGCAATCAGAGTCTACATTACACAATAGTTTGATCTTATTTATTCCTCATAATATTTTCTCTAGCTGGTCCATATTTTGCCCATTCAACTAAAATCCCCAAACATTAGAGATCAGAGCTTTACAGAAAGCCAGTGTTTGATATGGAAAATATGAATATCAAAGCCCTTTTAAAATTGTTCAATAGCTGTAACATAGCAGAACTTTCTGGGTTTCATTTGCTATCCAAGAAAGAGGTGACTGGTTGATTATAATTAAGTAAGCTTTCATCACAAGATCACACCTTACAACAGGTAGCTCATGGGTTATACCAAAGAACGTGGCTCCCACATCGTGTACAAACACACACACATCTCAGGCCTTGACACAATCTGATTTTCTTAACTCCTCATAATAAGATCCTGATTTGAATCTCTGCTTCAGTTTTTGTGCTGGAAAAATCCATAGCTTTCTGTGGTCATTTGTGCCTCATCATTTCAACTGTGAGCAAAACAGCAACATGAAAGGAAATAGACATTTTTCAAACAAGTATCAGATTCTATGAATCAAATTTAACTCGATATATCCTCTTTTCAGACTGTTTTATGTTTTCCTATATCACAACAAGTGCAATTTATTGAAAAACAGCTGAGAAATGAGATTTGGCACACTCCCTGTGGGATAAAATATACTTAAAAATACTTTAATGATTGCTGATGCTAAAATGCCAAATAGCTCAAATTTTTTCACCTGGATTAGAAAATAACCTTGTTTTTGCAAATGTTTCTCAAGATTATTATTATTTTGTAACTGTAGTATTGATCTTTGCTTCCAAATAGAGGAGGCTCATTTTATAAGTTGTTTGAGCAAATAACAATATAGGTGACATTCTAAGGAAGCCTGTTAGATCATAAGATTCAAGATTGGCAACGAGATACACTGAGGGTAATTAATTAACAACAAAGGCTTCACCACAGGATTTCTTGAAGAAGCATGCATATATAATATGTTTGTTTTACAGAAATATGGTTACACATAATTTCCAAGAGGATAGGAGCAATGTAAGAATGCACCTATTCTGAAATGGGAACAAAATGCAGGTGTGATAAGAATTTCAGAAAACTGCATTCTCCTTTTTTTAATGTTTATTTATTCTTGAGGCAGTGAGAGGGGGAGACAGAGAATCCCAAGCAGACTCCACACTTGGCACAGAGCCCTAAGCAGGGCTCAAGCTCATGAACCATGAGATCACGACCTGAGCAGAAATCAAAAGTTGGACACAACCAACTGAGCCACCCAGGCGCCCGTACATTCTCCTTCTTGTCCATCTTTTTCATTGGTCGGGATTGTTTCAGGTATACTTATTTTTGTAGGATTGAAAACCTAAGTACATGGCACACAGAAAATGCTCAAAAAGCCAATATTAAGTTAAAAGTAGAATAAAGAAATTTGAACTAAATATTCACATATGCAAAAAGTGTTTATAAGCTAACTATTAGTTGTTCTGTTATTTGCAAATGACTTCCTCATTTGAAAGCAGTTTTGTGGTCTATTGAATGTGATGCACCTTTGCTTACATGTGATTGTAAAATGACTGCTTTTACCTTTGGAGGTATTCCAAAGCAGTAATTTATGTTGACATTACCTATACATACCCTTCTGCTTTGAAGAGAATAAATTTTTCATGTAAAAACAACTTTACTGCCAACACTCCTTAATTTTTCGTACTCCCAAGACGCTTCTTAGCGTATTGCTGAACCACTGAGACACCTTCCTGCTTGGTACCACCCACCCCCGGTCTCTCCTTACTCCACCCTGTCTTCTACCTTCTGCCAGGTTTACCTTCTTCATACAGTACTTTCTAATACATTTTTGAGACAAAATCATAATATGTCTTGCTGGAGTTCCAACCACTCTAGGCTATGAACTATTTTTACAACCCCCTCAAACTCTAGGATTAAGAAATGTGCACCAGTGAGGTATGCAATAAATGCTGAGTAACTGAATGCATGCCCTTTGGTTCCAGTCCTGATTCTGTCTCTTACTAGTTGGGCAACCTGACCAGTTAAGTTATAGAAATACCAGTGTTGTCTTTCCACAAATGGGGAAAGAGCAATACTTACTTGGTAAGTTAGTCTAAAAATTAAATTGATAGTTTATGGTAAGGACTTAGACATTAGTGGGCACATAATAAGCCCTTGTGAATGGTGCTGTAGACTGGTTGATACTAGCATTAACAGTAAGTGTCCTCCAACCCTTTCTACCCAAAACACACACGTACCCTCTGCTGTTCATTGTCTAAAGGAGCTTCTTTATAAGTTATGAACAAGAAAGGGGACAGTGAATTACTGCATAGTGAACAGGTGGAATTTACCAGAAGGTGAGGTGGCCTGGGCTAGTAGGAGCTTTAGACCCCAAATCAGGTTCATATTCTGGGCCTTCACTTACAAGTTTCTTTCTTTGAACCACAGAGTTTTCATTTCCAAAATGGGAATAAAGCCTACCTTGTGAATACAGATTAGCCATTAAAAAATAACAACTGCTGGAGCACCTGGGTGGCTCAGTCGGTTAAGCATCCAACAACAGCTCAGGTCATGATCTCATAGTTTGTGGGTTCGAGCCCTGAGCTGGGCTCTGTGCTGATAGCTCAGAGCCTGGAGCCTACTTAGGATTCTGTGTCTCCCTCTCTCTCTGCCCCTCCCCCACTCATGCTCTGTCTGTCTCTCTCAAAAATAAACATTAATTTTTTTTAATTATTTAAAAAATAAAGTAACAATTGCTAATAGTTGTTGAGCAAGCTATTTGCTCTTAGCTTCAGCTTCCTCATCTAGGAAATGGGGATACTAATATAGATCTTATATGGAATTGGGGGAATTAGGAATTACAATATTGGCTAATATTACCTCAATGCTTATTTTGTGCTAAGCACTGTGATAAACACTCTTTGTAGTCTAGACTCAATATGCCCAGTGCTGTACATACAATAGGCACTCAATACATGCTAGCTGTTGTTATTGTTAATAATTATTTCATTGTCTCCTTAGACCAACCTATTTATGGCTGTTCCTGATCAGCTGGGACCATTGTGCTGAAAATACGTATTTTTTACTGTGAAATTTCCAATTTTTAATTTTTCAAATAATATTTAATTAATATTTTAAATCAGGTGGAAGCCAAACAAAATATGTGTCCTTCTGCATGGTCCTTTCTAGTTTCGTGAGGAATAGTTGATGACAATTCAGGCCATGGAATTGGGTAAGTGGGGACCACAACAGGATGAAAAATGTGTGATAACAATAGTGGACAGACTTGTGGAAGCTGATGGAGCTGTTTGTTTGAAATTCCTAGTAATTGCCCTAGATACGTGGGAGGTGGAATTAGAGGGTTTAGAATTCTTCTTCTTATCCTCCTTCTTTTTCTCCCCCTCCTCCTTCTTCTTGTTATTATCTTATTGCTATTATTTTAGTTCCTAGATTCAATAGGTGTAGAGATGTGCCTTGCTGAAAAGGAAGGCATTAGAATAAGATTTGAAGAATTTCTTTGTTCCCTGATTTGAAATACAGAATGATAGTTATAATATTTACAGCTCATTAATGACTAATAAATAATTTCTTAGTGAATTTTGTATCCTATAATTTTTTTTTGCTCACTTGAAACAAAGTAGGGAGGGGCGCCTGGGTGGCGCAGTCGGTTAAGCGTCCGACTTCAGCCAGGTCACGATCTCGCGGTCCAGGAGTTCGAGCCCCGCGTCAGGCTCTGGGCTGATGGCTCAGAGCCTGGAGCCTGTTTCCGATTCTGTGTCTCCCTCTCTCTCTGCCCCTCCCCCGTTCATGCTCTGTCTCTCTCTGTCCCAAAAATAAATAAAAAACGTTGAAAAAAAATTAAAAAAAAAAGAAACAAAGTAGGGAGAAAATTAGGTGAAAAATCCTCTTCTACGTATATATCTGTATGTTATCTTCAGGTATTTTTAAGCTAATCACCTCAAAGAATTCCTCAAACCGAAATTCTCCTGAAAAACATGCTTTTCTACAGTCCTTAATATTCACAGTTCACCTCATATACATACAATAAAGGGTGTTACACAACTTAATTGATACATATGTGAAATGCTGATGATCAAGTGAATAAAATGTTTTGTCAACCACACTTAGTTTTCTTTAAAAATGTGACAAAAGATGGGGCGCCTGGGTGGCCCAGTCAGTTGGGTAAGCGTCTGACTTCAGCTCGGTCATGATCTTATAGATCGCAGGTTCAAGACCCGTGTTGGGCTCTGCACTAACAGCTCAGAGCCTGGACCCTGCTTCGGATTCTGTGTCTCCCTCTCTCTCTGACCTCCGTGTTTGTTCTCTCTCTCTCTCGCTCGCTCTCTCACTCTCTCTGTCAAAAACACACATTTTTTAAATGTGATAAAAGAATAGTAGTTAAAATGTAATATAAGCAAAAAAAGTATCCATATTTACTAACTGTATTTGTGAATAGTTATTCACATAGAGATCCTAAGAATACAGTATTTTCTCTAAGACCAAGGAAATGTAAACTGGAATGAAGGCAAAATGTGAAATGGTAACATAGTATGGATAGTTCTATCTCAAGAGATTAAAAAACAAAACAAAACAAAACACATTTCATCTTCCTCCTTAAAATGCCATGTATTTAGATGTTTGTAAATCCTTTACCTGATGGGGAAAGGGCAGTTGGTAACAAAATCATTCTTGCTAGCAAGATACAAAGAAAAAATAATACATCAAGTAAAACTCACAAATACCTAATTAATGTCAATCAACTATATTAGCACCACAATTAAATATTTCCAAAATATTTTAAGCATTCACTTCATGTCCAAATCTTGCAAACACAGATGGTTTTGTCCTCTGTACTTCCTTAGTTGTAGGAGAATCTTTGTTTTATGCTACAGGCGTGCTCTTTCCTGATGCAACATCCCCATCTGGTGAAAATGGATCTTTGCAGTCAATGGCTCATTAGGGCAGGAATCATTGGTTGAATTTGCAGACATAAAGTTACTTTTGAATAAAACGCCATAACAATAAGGCTATTTTTAAAAGACCATTTTGAAATTGCTTGCTTTAGATTCAAGAAAAAAGTCACCACAAGGATGTTGCTATTATTTTATTGGGAGAAGGGGCTAGGGAAATTTCAGAAAAGAGAAAATGCTGAAGGGCCATTCCAGGGTAACTAGAATGAGTTAAATTTGGGGTTTATTTCAGTCCTCCATCACTTGACAAAAACTAATTCTGGGCCATTCTAGAATTGGTAGAATGATGTGCAGATATATAAACAATGATGATTATTATTTATTTTAAAGTTTATTTATTTATTTTGAGAAACGACGTGAGAGAGAGAATCCCTCTCTCCATGCTGTCAGTGCAGAACCCAACACGGGACTCAAACCCACGAACCTTGAGATCATGACCTGAGCCGAAATCAAGAATCAGACACTGAATTAACTGAGCCACCCGGTTGCCCCTATAATCATTTCTGTTTCTCTTACATCCAAAGGTAATTTGTTTAAACTAAAATTAAATATAGTTATACTATACCTATAAAATAATTGACTGCATCTATGTATACACACATGCACGGAAATACTATAGTGACTTGTGGCAAATTGAGAAATAAACTTGACTAAAATTTGTGAAGGTCTTTTAAAACAAGTTTTGCAAGCCTTACATACTACAAGTCGATTGGTTATGAGTATTCCAGGCCGGCAGTGTTGTCAGTTACCCTCAGCTCTCTCAACCTCTCTCTCTGTGTCTCTATTTATAGCTCAGAGTCTGAGTCATACCATAGGATACAGGACATTTTTTGTTCTTAAAAAACCTGCTTTTTGATCTTCTTTGCATGATAGTGACTAATTTATAAAAGCTCTTTGTCTGGCTAGTAGCTCAACTTTATTTTTATTCCATTCAAGTCCTGTAAGACTTTGATGTTATTGTTCACAAAATAACAGAAAAATAACACAAAGTTTTAAGAAATTTTCTTAAAGGGATGAAATAATGACTCATTTTAGAAAGATCAAAAGTTTTCCTGATGGGGTGTGTTTACACACACACACACACACACACACACACACACACTCACACACTCACACATATAATAGGTTTGGCATAAATTAAATAGAATGAACATATTTAAAATAGGTGGCAAAACATCACCGTCATGTTAAAATAAATACATGTATGAGTATGGTTTTAGAAATTTAGATAACATATATGGTTCTAAAATACTAATATAGCTTTTTCACAGGCTCTCACAAATCTTCAACAAGAAAAAAGAAAAAAACATGTAGATATTCTTTCTCTTTTCTGGCTTTTTGCTGCCAGTTTCTATTTCTCCATATATTCCAATATTGGTGCTCTTTTTAAAGCTAATGCTTAAAAATATCAATAGAATTCAATCAAGCCAGTTGCTTCTGTGGAGGTTGTATACCCTAATGGTTAAGATCATGGGTTCTGAGTCTGAATCCTAACTGTTTCATTCACTAACCATATGACTTTAGACAACAGATTTAGGCAAGGCACACACCTCTGTACATCATTTTTCTTGTCTGAAAAATGAGATATTTATATATAATAGTATACTTTAATAAATAAATACACTAGTGCCTGCCATATAGTCTGTGTTCAGTATATTTTAATGATCATTTATATCAGCCTGGGAAATTTTTGTGGATTATTAATTCTTAATGTTCAAGGATTATCTTTCTAACTAACTTTGTCTAGTTTTAGTGTCTTTCATAAGCAAAGCTTGGTAAATCATTTTAAGGATGCTTTTGAAGAAAACTATCACCATTTAAATCTAGTAATTTATGAAAGTCATTTAAGCCATATTATAATATACATAGTAAAAATGTGTTTTAATATTTGAAGAAGTACATGTTTTCACAGACTGTTTTTTCATTTTGTTTAAAGTTTCCATTTAGAAAATTGCTTCAGATATTTCTTTCAAACCAGGGCTGGTTTTCAGAAAACTATGGCTATTATTTCCATTCCAATGGACAATTCTACCACATATATATCAGTGTGGATATATCGACAATTTTTAAAGACAATCTTTTAGTCACCTCTTAAGAAATACAATATTAATTGGGGCGCCTGGGTGGCGCAGTCGGTTAAGCGTCCGACTTCAGCCAGGTCACGATCTCGCGGTCCATGGGTTCGAGCCCCGCGTCAGGCTCTGGACTGATGGCTCAGAGCCTGGAGCCTGTTTCCGATTCTGTGTCTCCCTCTCTCTCTGCCCCTCCCCTGTTCATGCTCTGTCTCTCTCTGTCCCAAAAATAAATAAACGTTGAAAAACAAACAAACAAACAAAAAATATTTAAGAAATACAATATTAAAACTGAAGTGACTAAGGCTACAAAAAGGAAAAAAAATATTCAAGCTCTCAAATTGAGATAAGACCATCCATGATTTAAGGGAAAGCCTGGGCCCGCAAAGGTCCTTTGAGCCATCATTCAGAACCATACAACTTGTTTTATTGAATAAATCACCATTTCTTTGAAGTTTAAATTGTGTCATGCTAGAAACAGTTTGAAACATTGAATACTTTTAAAGTATTTCAGATCGTTTGCATTTTTATTCCAGAAGCAGACACCAAAAAAATCTTTTATTTAGAGATTTTAGCAAATGGTTGAGATTAATTTTTTAGATGTAATGTGCAGAGAAACTAAGAGAAAAAGGTTTTTCTAGTGTACCAAACTGTTATTTTTCTTCAAGATGATTAAACGTTTTCACTATGGAGTCTCCAGCTCAATGATATCTAAATTAGCAGAAAAATATATGTAAAGTCACCGCAGGACTTTGAAAGCAAAGATATGAGACACAAACCCATTTTAAGCCTGCTGGTGGCCTAAGGGTTTTTAAAACATTATCCAGCAATGTTTAGTAGTTTGTCATACCAGAGTTGTCTTATCAAAAAAATACTTCTACTGTGTAAATGACATGCCCAAAAGAGGGCTGTAGCTGTACACAAACAAGGTTGGGTTAACTTTTTAATGACTTGAAAATTCCCTAACTCTAACCAATATATGGTTTTAAAATATAGATGTCCATCTCCAGAAGTCTCAAAGTTAATGAGGATTAAGTCTGGAAAAGCACTGTGTTAGAGTTTGGGAGACCCCTGGTAGAACTGAGATTCGGCATAGATGATACCCTTTAATGGCATTTCTTTGTTCAAGGAAATCTGCCCAAGAGAGCCATTGTCCTACCTTTAAAAAATTTTTTTTAATGTTTATTTATTTTTGAAAGACGGAGAGAGACAGAGAATGAGCAGGGGAGGAGCAGAGAGAGAGAGGGAGACACAGAGTCTGAAGCAGGCTCCAGGCTCTGAGCTGTCAGCAGAGAGCCCTACAGGGACTCGAGCTCAAGAACCTCGAGATCATGACCTGAGCCAAAGTCAGTTGCCCAACTGACTGAGCCACCCAGGCGCCCATCACCGTCCTACCTTTAGGAAGGCACTTGGTACCCTGAGGATGAACCATTGCCTCTCACAGAACAATCTAATTACGGTGAACAGGGTGGTAATAACTGCTACAAGATCAAGGAAAGGTATTGAAGTTGGGAGTGAGGAAAGCTGGGGAGCAGAAACACTGGAGGAGCAGCGCTGCTAAATTGGACAAGATAAAATAAAAGCAAATTTTGAAACAAAATAAAATTAGGGGTGGGTGGATAAAGTTTTGGAAAAACAACATGGAGGATATTACCATGATAAATATTTAACTAAAATACCAGGAGCAATTGAAATCAGTATTTTTTTCCCTCAAATTAGTTATCTGGGTGAGGAGGTAAAGTAGAAGTAGAATGGGGTTTAGAAGTTGTATTAATAAGCACGTTTAGTCTAATCTATCTTTTCATCTTTTTTGATATTTTGAAAGGTAGAGAAATTGTATGATTACGCACATGAAAAGATTTGGTAGCTATGTAATAGTGTGATTTTAAAGATTCATCCAATCAGGTTTCAAGGAATGGTATATTATGACTATCATTACACAAGTTGATAGTGTTGGTCTTGTGGATTTTGAATTTTAAAAGGGCCTCAAACCATTCCTTGGACATTTCCATCTTTAGGGAGACAGTGAAGAATGACAGTTTGGAAGATGGAAAGATGTAACTGTCAATGGTGGGATAAGCAGAGAGCAGGCTTCCCACATGCTAAAAAGAAAAGTTTACAAATGGAGACTTTAATAGAACTGAACTAAAATAATGGCTGCATGGTTTGGGAAGAGATCAGATTCAACATTTTCAAGGATTTCCGGATTCTATTTTGGAAGAAAAAATAGTTGATTGGGCTAAAAATTATATTAGGAAACAAGAGAAGTGAAAGAGAGAGAAGGTATAACAAGTTCATATTGAGATATACCATTTTGGGACATGTTCTAAATGAAGATGGTTTGTGGATAACAGTGTATGTAGGGATTAGAATAGTTTTTTTTTAATCTATTTTGGAATGAGAGTTGAGAAAGGAGAGAAAGTGGTAATGTAAGCAATAGCTCTCATTTAGTAGTAAAGGGAAATAAGAAAGGGAGATACAAAGAAAGACTTTTCTGTTTTGTTTTATTTGGATTTGATCTGGGTGTTGTGGAAGATAAAACTCCAAGATGGCTCCCAGTAAGCCTCACCCCTGTGAAATCCTCTCCTATTTAAATATGAAGAGAATCTGTCAATATATGTCACTCTTATGATTATGATATCTTAAATGGCAAAAGGGAGATTATTTTGGATGAGACTGTCCTAATCAGGTAAGCCTTTTGAAAGCAGAGTTTCTGTAGCTGATCGCAGATGGGGAAGTCAGAAAGGTATGCTCCAAATGGCCGGAAGAAACCAAACACCCATTTTGTTAACTGTTTATGGGAGATCACATGGCAAGGAACTGGAGGCAGCCTCTAAGAACAACACCTAGTCATTAGCCAGCAAGAAAACAGGAAACTAAGTCCTACAACCTTAGAGAACTAAACAATCCCAACAACCTGAATAAGTTTGGAAGAGAGCCCTGAGCCTCAGAGGAGGTAGCAGTCCTGGCCAACAGCTTGATTTTAGTCATTCATGTTTGTTTCAAGCTGCTGAATGTGTAGTGATTTGTTATGTAGCAACAGAAAAGTAATACAAGTATTTTGATGTTTGCTTTATTTTTAATCTAAGGTAGAGGGTAAGGAAAAGGCTCACAAGAAAGGAAGATTTTAAATGGGGCGCCTGGGTGGCGCAGTCGGTTAAGCGTCCGACTTCAGCCAGGTCACGATCTCGCGGTCCGTGAGTTCGAGCCCCGCGTCAGGCTCTGGGCTGATGGCTCGGAGCCTGGAGCCTGTTTCCGATTCTGTGTCTCCCTCTCTCTCTGCCCCTCCCCCGTTCACGCTCTGTCTGTCTCTGTTGCAAAAATAAATAAACGTTGAAAAAAAAAATTAAAAAAAAAAAAAAAAGTAAAGACGTTGCAAAAACATAATGGGCATTGTAAAGCAATTAATTAGCCAGGACATGGGTCAGCCTTTGAGGAAGCAAGGATGTTTTGGATATTTTCATGTGTGCTACTGGAATTTGAAGAGTGGGAGTTTACGAATAGTTATGGTGGCATCTAATTTCTCTATCAAGTATGGGAGGGGGGATTATAGTTAAGATTAGGAATTCATGGCAGAGAAATGACCTATGGTATCAGGTTTCTAATTCCACAGAGGCAGGCACCCTTCTTTTTAGAGAGAATCCTGTGGAAAGGCCAAATTTCTTCATTCTGAAAGATGAAGATTAAGAAATTGAAGGATTGAGCTCTTAGATCTGGACCACATAGTGGGAGTTCGTGTTGATGGCTTACTTCAGGGATTCATGGTGCATGTGGTAAGTCACTTTATTAGCATATTCTGGGTCCCATTTTTTCCCTACAGCTTTGAAGCACTGAACATCAGAGAGAAAAAGAACAAAGAAAATTATCTTTAGAGTATTGAACGAATGACCTCCCTATATGGTGTTCATCTTTATTTATGCTTTCTATCAGATAAAATTTAATTGGAGAGCGATTATCTCCTTTCTGAAAATCTGGTAAAATATGTTCTTAAAATTTTCATTATGATACTAATTCAGTTATTTGATAATTACTAATATACTCTGGTTTTATATTTCTTCTTGATTCAGTCTTAGAAACTTAACAGTTATGAAACAGTCCACTACATCTAGGTTTCCAATTTATAACCATTACGTTATTTACCATAATCTCTTACAGCTTTTTACAAATCTCCACTCAATTTGTAGTTATGGGCCCATTTTTATTCCTCATATTATTTATATTTATATTTGATATTATTTTCTTGATTGATCTTGCATTATTATTTTTAAGGAAACTATCTTCTTTTCTGAGCATTTGTTCGGCTTTTTATTAACTTTTGCTTTTTTCCTTTTTTGTTTTTCTACTTATATTTTCTTCGATTTTCTGTTGTTTTGCTTTTGGTTTGTTTCCTTTTTTCTTTTCTGGCTTCTACACATTTATTTTCAAGCGATTTAGGAGTCTTATGTTTCTAAGCACAAGGGAGGGGGAAAGCTGTCTATAGTTGCACTTTTGATTTATTTTATTACATTATAGTCAATCAAAGCAACCTATATATAATTATTTTTAAGATTTTTTGAGATTTCTTATATGACCTAAAAGGTGTTCAATTTTCTGAAAGGTCCCATGTGTGATTGACAAGAATGTGTGTTATCTCTTTGTGGAATGGAGGGTTGTAAGAGATACATTATATCAAACTCACCTATGTTGTTCAAATCTTGTTAAACTTCTAATTTGTTTCTCACGATTCTCTGTTTCTGATAGAGTATGTCACAATTTGCTACTAAGACTGAATTTGATATAATCTCATCTTAAATCTGTAGATTTTGCTTTACATATTTAAACCTAAGTTTTTAGATACTTAAAAGTTCATAATATACTTTCTTATCTTATGAAATGTTTTCTTTATCAGTATGGAATACTTCTTTTTGCCACTACTAATGGTTTTCGTTTCAAACTTTATCTTGTCTAATAAATAATATTATTACGTCATTTTAGTTTTTATTTGAGTTGCTTGTTACACATTTTCCCACCAGTTCTCTTTGTACTACTCTTTGTGATATTTCCCCCTTAATTGTCTCTTGGAAACATACTTAATTTTTGAGCTAGAATCTAAGAATCCTTTTAAAACTAAGTGAATCCAAATCCCATGGTCTCTGCAAGTTTCTGTGCACTTAAATGGATTTTATTTCTTCTGCCTCTACTGATATTATTTAATAATGTTAATTAATAGTCATACTTTACCACTGTACCATAAAATTGTATCTCATTCACACAAAACTATTCTTTAAATTGGGAGATTCATTTATTTATCCCAAAGTATTTTTTGAACTTCTTTTATATGTGTTCACTCTCCAGGTATTTGGAATATATCGGTGAACAAATGAGACAAAAAATCCGCCCCCCTCCCGTGGAGTTTATGTTGTAATTCATAATAATGGCTATGTGTTGGACCCTGTTCTTAGTGCTTTATATATGCCACTTCTTCTGTTCCTCACAATAAACCTAACAGGTATTTACAAACAAGGAAAAAGTAACAAGATAAGTAATACTATTAGCCAAATTGCGATAGTCAGGATTTAAAGGGCCATGCAATTTGACTCCTCAAACTATACCCTTAATCATTGTATTCATAGTACTTAGAGATGAATGGTTTTACAACCAGTATCTTTCTTTTTATATAATTGGATTGAGTTTGATATATTATCCAAAGCGACCAAACTTAGGTCCAAACATTTCTTTCAAAGTGACCCCTATATTAAGGTGATTTATAGAACTAACGCTATTCACAAAATCTTAGCATATTTTACTATTTGTTCATGTATCTTGTAAGAAATGCAATTGAACAATCTCATCTTTCTCAGACAATGCTTAATGGGTTCAACAAACTCTTAAGAGAGCAACGAAGAATCGTCTGCGGTTGAAGACAAGTTCTGAAACATAGGAGTTGAAACATACAAGAAACTCTCCTTTTGAATATGGAGATAGAATTTCCATCAGTCGAAATGAAAAGTCTGAGGTTTGGGGAACAGAACTCAAGTGCATTGCTGTGCTTATGGCTGTGACACGTTGCTTCCCGTGTTACCTTCTCTCAGGTAATAACAGATCGTGGATTAATTTTGGTACTTCCATTTTATTACCCTCATAAATTTTATCTTTTTCACTTCCAACTCTTCCTGTTTCCCTCACTGTTTTCTGTGGCTTCTTTACCACTGGGCTGTGAGGCTTTCTTTAAACATACAGCTTTACAAAACTGTTTCGTGAGATGTCCCATAGTTTTAAAATCCACATAAAAGGCCCAAAGCACTAGAATAAACTATAGAAAAGAGAAGGCACATATAATAATTCAACTTAAACATAGCAGATGGAAAGAGACCAGTTTTTTGTTGTTATTGTTGTTCCTACTCTGTGCTGGGCACTTCTCTAAGAAAAGTGCTCATTTTATATTTGTTGTTATTAATTATAATATCTGAATCTATTTAGCATATTTCATAAAGAATTAAGAGCAAAAGCCATGGATGCCACTCTAGGTTTAGTTTTGATAACATGGTATTTCAAGTTGACATCTTAATTCAAGCCTTTGAAAGGAATATTTTAATATATTTTCTGGTAAAATTTCAATTTCCAGAATGTTTTCTGAATAAATACAGCCAGCAAAAAAAATATTCTTAAAATATAAAGTAATTGCTAACAGTCAACCATTCAGCAGAGTAAAAAAAAAAAAAATCAAGTACACGATATCTCTATTTTTTATTAGTTCACCCTTTCTCATCTTGTATCAGTAGTTAGTTAATAAAGAGAGAGAACGTCAAATGCTACCAAGCAGAACATAGCATGTCAAACTTAGAAAGAAAATTCCCAACTTTTCCAAATGTATGCACTTATAACAAGCATTTTAAGAGTTCATAATGCAGTCAATTACCGAAGAATAAATGCAAGAGACCTAGACCACTTACAAGGTGGAATTAGAACAGCATAATTCAACATAGTGAATATAGACCTCTTACCAGGGGAGACAAGAGAAAAATAAAACTACAAAAGGACACCCTCTGGGAAAGCTCTCACACATTCGGGCATGCTGTCTGGTTAGAGTAGGCCAAAACTTGATACTTTTATTTTCAACCTTTGACCCTGGACATCTGGAAACCCAATTTGAGCCAAACAAAAGGAAGTTTTCTTTTCTATTTCAAAAACTTTGAGAAAAAAAAAAAATAAGTTAAGCACCTAGAATTCATCCTGCTAGCCAAAGCTTCTAATATTTATGCACTTGTAGGGAACTCCAAAATATAAAGCATTTGGTTAAGAAGCAGATGCCCCAGAATCTTAGCAATATTGGCACATTGTTATTTCTGGTGATGGGTTTAGACAAGAGCTGAGATAAGCAAAATAGCCCAGGACTTTGATGCTCTTTGATGTCCTAATTTAATAGACACCCTCCAATTTCAGAATTTAAAATACACAGAAACATTCTATATCACCAGACATGCAACCCATATATATTTGGTATCCTGTGCATTTTAAAGGATTTTTTACTTGCAATACAAGTTTTAGTCATTACATTATGTTTTAAAATACAACAAAGCAATGATGTGATTTGTCATTGTGGCTTTAATTTATTTGGACAATATTAAAATTAGGAAGTTACGTCAAAATATGTAAGAAATATTACTTTTCCTTTTACATAAAAAATTATTTGTTGTGGCATGTGAAAATTTTTTGACCACTCCTAATATACAGTAACTTAATTCTTGATTACAAGATAACCATTTACCCACATAAAGATATACAGTATGGCAAATGGAGAAAAAACATTAACTATAGTGTCATAGACAGTTGCGAATTAGTCACTCAAGCACATGTTAGCTGGGAAATCTTGGAAAAGTTGTTCAGTTTTCTGAGTCCAGTTTCCTCATCTGTAATAGGCATTTTTACCAGAAGTATATAGCAGGATTACTGTGAGAAGGAACAGTGATTTATGTAGAGCATAGAATAGACTCTTTATAAATGCCATCATCATAGTTATTCTTATCAACTTTATTATTAAAATGTTGGAAAAATCATCCAGTGGGATTAGATAAGTTCTCGAATTATTAATTGCCCAGGCAAATTTTAACTTGTGGTTGTGATCTTAATAATTCTTACAGCCCCAGGGGTCATGGCAGCAATGTGAAAAAGGAACTATCTTCTCTTTGTACACAGAAGCCACACACAGGGATAATTGGATGTTGGTCAGTTAAAATAATAAAATTAAAAAAAGCTAGAAAATTCTTATGGCATTTGATTAAATTATATTGCAGAAACCATATCTACTCTGTTATGAATATTAACTATCATGTAGTAAATGTTAACCATTAGTAAAGGGTCTATTCACAACTGACACTGAAACTATTCTTTCAGCACCATATAAAAGACATTATATTACCATGCAGTTTGCCAAAATGAATTGACTTGGAAATAAAGCAATTGCTATTTGTGGTCTATTTATTGCCTTTTATGGGACTGACTCAATATTTTCTGGTGTTTTGTTTTGTTTTGTTTTATTGTTTTGCCAAGATTTGTTTTGCAAGATTTTGATCCATGCTAGAAATGTGTGCTTAGCTATTGGCAAGAATTCAAAATATTTACACATTCCCCAAATTTTATGTACACCAAAGAAGCATCATCTTTGTTTGAGTTTTGATGTCACCTGTTTTAATAATAACTAACTTATATTCCTATCAACTTGCCTAATATTCTGATACCTATGGCTATTGTTTTTATGTGAAGGATAGTTGGATATCTAATGCTTACCACAGCCCGTGTGTTTGGTCTCTACATAGAAAAAAAAAGTTTATATTTATATAGTTACATTAATTCCAGAATTTATACTTATAATATTTTTAAATCATTGAAAATAAATAACTAAAAAGAAAAAAATAAAGTCAACTCCCCCATGCAATATACCTACTGTTTTATGGAAGCAAATGAATAGCTAAAGTACCAGTTGCCAAATATGCTCTTGAATCTGAGCTTACACATAGGTGGGAGGGCATGTAACCACATTTAGTTTCTTTAAAAACTGTATGCTTTCATTTTCAGGACCAATAGTTTTTATTATCACCATAGGAGTACAGAGGCAAAATGTTTTTAGTGTCTTTTCTTTTTTTTTTTTTTTTGTTTTCTTTTTTCTTTCTTTAAAATCTCATGCCTGTGTTTTCTTTTTCTTCGCAGTGCACATAGCATAGTGCTTTCTGAAAATACACATGCAATTCCCATTATCTATAATGGAGCTGGCATGCATCAAGGAAAGAACAGACCCCATTTCATAGTTACCTTTCTTGTGTGGTATTGTGAGCACCTGGTCTACCTTAAGACAAGCCCCTTGACAAGTTCTTTGGGTGCTTTGTTTTTCATCAGGGAAGGCCATTCTTATCTACGACATACAGAAGTAGACACCTTCTAGGTGGCCACCTAGCTTTCCACATGGCCAAAACATGGGACTTCCTTTCCCATGTAGACAAATGTTTTTACAAGCTTTCTTGATTGTGCTTTGTGGAAGAATTCAAACATGAATAAAAGGCAACTGGTGTACTTACAGATGTAAAAGAAAATGTAGTGTGTACATAGTTTATGGTTCTTCTAGTACTCATCATTGATTGGGATCAAGGAACAATCATTTTGTCAAATTTAGAACCCAGTTAGATCTCATACTCTAAATTTAGAGCCAGCTTCGAGCCTCTTGGGTTCCATATCTGATATTCAATATCAGATTCTCTACATTTGTCACAGAAGTAAGCACACAGTAGGAATGATTTTATTCTACAGTGTGTATGCTATATACCGTATCTGTGTGAATTTATAGTTATTTTTGGCAATGAGGCGACTGATACACACTGTTTTAGAACAACTTAATACCTATAGTTATACAAGTTGATGGCATAGCCCATCCTAAATTTAATGGACAAAGCTACTGATCCTGTTTACTGCCTACTAATTCCTAGATACCCCTTTCTCTGGTGGAAGAGGCACCAAACAGGATTCGCGCGATAGCTTTGTCCTTCTGTAGTGTTTATGTCTGTTAGGTATGGGGAAAGAGATGCATTATATGGACTGTATTGGTTAATTTTGTGTGTCGGCTTAGCTAGACAATAGTAACCAGATATTTGTTCAAATATCATTCTCAATATTTCTGTGAAAGTATTTTTTAAAAGGTGAATTTAACATTTAAATCAGTAGACTTTGGGTAAAGCGGATTATTCTCCGTAATCAGTTGAAAGTCTACATAAGAAAAGATTGATGTCCCTCAAAGAGAGGTAATTCTGCCAGAAGACTGTCTTCAGATGTGAATTGCAGTATCTATTCTTTGCTGGGTCTCCAATCTACCAGTCTACTCTGAGAGATTTTGGACTTGCCAACCTCCATAATTACTTGAGCCAATTCCTTAAAATCTTTTGTCTTTATCTCTATATCATCTCTATATCTCTATATCTCTACATCTCTCTACCTATCCATCTACCCATCCATCCATCCATCCATCCATCCATGCTATTGGTTCTGTTTCTCTGGAAAACCCTAACGCATGCACTATCAAGCCTCCTTCCCTTTTCCCATTGCAGGCTACACTATTTTTAACTCCCTCAGAGATCCATCACCTACAGAATAGAATTGTAAATTCTACTCAAAGAGAAGTATCTAAGATACTCAAAGGTGCACTTGAAAAAAAAAGAAAAAAATTACAATTGTATTTCATAATAGCCATCTCGTGTAGGACTATTTACAGTTAATGATATGAACATCAAGCACATAGAATCCAAACTCAGCAGCGCTGCCCAGAATTTAACTGTTGGACAGCCAAAATTATTTCCTAAACATGATCTCAACAACAGCAACAAAAGAAGAAGAGAGAAAGGAAAGAAAAAAAGAGGGAAGGAAGGAAAATAGGAAGAAAAGGAAGGAGGGAGGAAGAGAAAGGAAAGGAAAAGAAAAATTGATACATTAACAAAGCACATGCATAGCTGAAATAGCTGAAATCTAATTGAGCCAACATTATTCAGTACCCATTTTAGGAAAACTGACCATTAACATTTTCAGCCAATCTAATATTCACAAATATCAAGCCAAAGTAGATAGTAAAGACATCAGAAGATTATGGACATTGTATTTTTCGATGCTATCAACAACAGGATTATAAAAACATGAGATGTTATGTTCATAAAATTGTTAATTCTTGGTCTTGGCATATATCTTTATCAAGCTATAAAGTAGAAGGAGAGAAGTTGTTAATTTAACAAATATTTGTTGAGCACTTACTATGTACCAGATATTATGCAAGGCACCGAGAAAACAATAGTGAACCAGATAAATAATTTCTACACGTAGAGATTTTACAGATCCACTAGGAAATACACGAAACCAAAGAGGAAATCACATTACAGTGGGAGAAAATGTTGTGATTGGAAACTTGAAGTGTGTTAGGGAGCACAGTGAACACATAGCTAATGTGATTTTGGGCATCAAGAAAGGAAATCTAAAAAAAAAAAAAAAAAAAAAAATTAAGCAGGCGTCAGGCAGGTAGAGCTCAATTACACAAGTCTAAATTCTCTCCTTTTCTGTTATAGGGGTTCTGCATTACCAAGAAATCAATTTTATTTACTTTTACATGTGAGAATCCAGCTTTTGTATATATGTTCCCAAGCATGACACATGTTTTAAAAAGAAATTTAGTTTATAAGTGCCTAAAAATTCACATGATGTTATCCTTCTGTCATTTGTAATTCCATCCACTGAACACCGTCAATGATATAGGCCAGTGGAAAGGAACAAAGCAAATGATTATGCAGACATAATTTATGTTTCATTTTGGAGTGCAGCCAGAGACAAATACAGCCATATACAAATTCTACATTTACAAAACCCACTGTCTCAGAGTGGTGAATACAAGCAGCAGAATGAGAGAAATGAGACCAGGTTTTCCAGAACTATGCTTTGTGTGGTATTAATATGTATTCTGGAAAAACAAAGAGAACCTCAAGGGAACCTGATGTTTTGCTAAAAAGTATCTTACAAGTGGGTCTAAAAACGACCAGAGATTTAGACAGTTATCTTTACGCAAAAGTTGCCTTAAGGTGTGCTACCTCAGAGAGGACTAGAAAATTGCTGAGAGACGAGTAAAGGCACAGCCCTGAAACTGCTCGACTCCACCCAGGCAAACCCTTCCAACAACCATCTCATCGCGTGCTATTTTGTAAGTAGCTGCTGACCCCAACTGTGTATTTATGAGATGTTTGGTGTTTACTGTACATTAAACATATAAATTAAATCTAGCGTCAGCCCGTCAACCATGAGTTTGTTGTGTGAGATCATTTTTTGCTTGCTCCTTTATGCAAATAGGCATTAGCACTCACGAGTCTTTGGTGTTCGGGAAATACATGATAACTTTCAAAAATTTTATGGTCCAGTAAGTTGAGGAGACACGGCTCTGAATCATTTGAATGAGAATAATTCTGTGGTAGGTAATTACAGTGAGCCAGTTTTCAGAATGAGAATCAGGAGCCTGATCACTTACATGGCATCAAAAAATAATCTAATCAAGTATTGCTACTTTTTTTTTTTTAATTTTTTCAACGTTTATTTATTTTTGGGATAGAGAGAGACAGAGCATGAACGGGGGAGGGGCAGAGAGAGAGGGAGACACAGAATCGGAAACAGGCTCCAGGCTCTGAGCCATCAGCCCAGAGCCTGACGCGGGGCTCGAACTCACGGACCGCGGGATCGTGACCTGGCTGAAGTCGGACGCTTAACCGACTGCGCCACCCAGGCGCCCCAAGTATTGCTACTTTTATTAAAAGTGAGACCACACATCTCTTTTTTCTTTCAAATGAAACACTGAAGAGTAACTCATGTGATAAAGCAGAAGAGCTTTCTGTACATAGGCAGGTATATGAAGAGTTTCTCCTCTTCTTTTTATGTTTAAAATGGGCATACTTTGGAAAATAGAGTTACATTTGGAACTCCACAAAATGGTGGCCTTCTCTATTATAATGAGCAAATAGGAAAATAGAATATGCCATATGACATTCCTGTTGCTATATATTAATAGGTTATCAATCTATATTACATTTCAAAATAAGTATATAATACGCTATTACAAGCAGCGGTAGCACAGTGCTTAGTATAGTAGAGGCATTACATAACTGTTTGATGAATAACTCAGTAGATGATTTATTTCATCAATGCATACATGAGGCAAAGAAATGCAACGGAAGGGATGTAAGAATTTGTATCAAAAGTCTTGCCTGGCTTCTGGTTCTAGCTCTTGCCAGAGTACCTTGAGAAAGACATTTCACATCTCTGGACTCCTTCAGATTATTTTTGTAAGAATCAAAGATACGATGTGCCACTTCACAAAAGTGACTTACTGTTGTTATTCATAGAAATAGTCATAAGACTAGTGTTCTAAGTTTCTTTATTAAAGAAAAGATTGAATTCAGTATCACAAGGTAAAGAAAGGTTTTTTTAGGTGGAGGCACTTAATGGGAGGAATTTTAGTTAGTAAGAGCTCTAGGCTCATGCTTGGGAGCTCCAAAAATATCAAAAGTATACACAAAAATGAACTTAAGAACATATATTTTATTTAGCTAAGTATAATTCACACGTCCGTCTGCAGGAGAAATTGTAGTATGTTCACAAATTAGATACTGTTCAGCTCTATCTGCTTATATATGCAACAACACTGGTGAATCTCAGAAATATTGCTCTGGACAAGGGAAGCCACACCCCCAAAAATACAGTATTATTATGCATATATTAGGTGTATTATTTTATTGATGATGTAACAATTGCCACACACTTAGTGACTTAAAACAATATAAACATGCTCTTATAGTTATGTCGGTTAGAAGTCTAAAATGGGTCTCTCTAGGCTAAAATCAAGATATCAACAGATTTCTGTTCCTTTCTGGAGGTTTTAGGAAAGAATCTGTTTCTTTACATTTCCAGCTTCTAGAGTTTACCTATATTCCTTGGCTCATGGCCCACATCCTCCATGTTTAAAGCCAGGCAAATCCATCTTTTGGGCCATATTTCGATCATCATATCTCCCTGTGAGGCTCTCTTCTGCCTTCTTCTTCCACTTTCCAAGACATAGGGTGCACCCAGATAATCCCAGACAATCTCTCTATTTTAACTTGAGCTCATTAGCAATCTTAATTCTCCTTTGCATGTAACCCAACACAATAGGTTGTAGAGACTAGGATGTGGGCAACATGGGGGATAATCACTCTCTCCACCAGACAAAGTTAAAGAAGAAAACTGGGGCACCTGGTTGGCTCAGTCAGTTAGGCATCTGACTCATGATCTCAGCCCATGTCATAATCTCACAGTTCATGAGTTTGAGCCCTGTATTGGGCTCTGTGCTGACAGCTTGGAGCCTGCTTGGGATTCTCTCTCTCTCTCTCTCTCTCTCTCTCTCTCTCTCTCTCTCTCTATCTCAAAATAAAGAAATGAACTGTAAAAAATTTTAAAAAGAAGAAGAAAACTACTCCATGATAATGGAAATCAGAGCAATAATTACTTCTGGGTGTAGGGCGGGGATTAATTGGAAAGAGGCAGGTAGTAGTTTTTTAGGTTGATAAATAAAATGCTTATGTTCTATATTTTGATTGGTGTATAAATTACATAGCTGTAGATATTTTTTTAAATGTAATGAACTATTCATTTCACTTTATGTATATTATCTATGCATTTCACTGAATGTATGTTATACCTAGCTTTATAAAATTAAAATAATAAAAGGACGAATATGTACGTCCATAACTTCAGATCCAGAGTTCACTGGATTTTTTTCAATTTACATTGTAACTCAACCATCTACAGAGATAGTCTTTATTTCAGACACCTCACTCCTACAATTATAAGAAATATAAGGTTTTATTTTTCAGGCAGTCTTAGAAACTTTTTGGCTCATTATTCATGCCTTGAGCTGAGAAATTAAAACCCTTAATTTGTCATTTTCTTTTTAAAAATTATCTAGTGAAGTCAGAAATAGCCAAACTACCCATGGTTCCTATGTTCCAGTATCACGTTCTACTGCAAAAGCTACTTGACATTCCTAAGTCTTTCCTTCTACAGGTAATTTACTCCAGGAAAATACAAGTGATCGTTTAAGTAATCTGTTGACCCCACATACCATGGACTTACCACTGTCCTTTTTTCTACTGGCAGAAAGGTCGTTAATGCTGTCAAAGCTAATCTCATGGGACCAATTGCAAACTTTTTTTTAAATTTGGGAATGATTTCAAACTTACTGAAAAGTTGTTAAATTTAAAATAGCACAAAAACACTCACTCTTTATACACATTTATCTATTGTTTACATTTTACTACATTTGTCTTATTATTTGTTTACACACGTGTGTGCATGTATACACACACACACATTTTTTTTCTGAACCATTTGAGGGTAAGTTACTTCAATTATGGCATTTAACCTTATATATTTTTGTGTAGTTCTTAAAAGAAGAGAATTGATTTTGTATAATCCCAGTATAGTTATCAACTCCAGTAAACTCAATATTGATACAATGCTTTTACCCAGTTGACTATATTTAAATTTAGTCAGTTGAATTAATAATGTCCTTTATAGCATTTCACTTCTCTCCTGTACAGTATCCATCTTAGAATTAGATGTTGCCTCCTTCGTTCTAAAACATTTCCACAGCCATCCCCTGTCTTTTTTGACATGGCTTATGAATGGCTATCAAATCCCTCAGCCCATAACAGTGAACCTCTGGCTGCTACTGCCTCTGGGGAGAGTAGCATTTGATTCACAAAATGTAAAATCTATAAGGAAATATGGAGCTTAAATGTTTATGAAAATTAGTCTCTTTGTGGATAATTAAACTACAGAAATCTTAGGTACTTCCCTACTCATGGCTTGTTGGACATCATTAAGCTTATATACACAGAAATAACCCATTGGGCATGACTAATATTTGTCCTGTGGGGACAGGGCATTTGCTTAACACTATAACTTGACATCACAACTTCTTCACTCTGTAACTCTGTCTTCCAGGCTCCTAAAGTCCTCTGAGTCGGGCTTTTATTCAGAGGTTCCATGAGGAAAGCACAGCCCCTAGAGAAGTAATCTTCACTGGGAAGGTGGTCTTTCTCCACTAAGCTGCAGAGAAGATGTCCCTTGCACAGGCAGCGACATTGGCTGCATCACTCTGGCAGTGAATGTGGTGTCCCTAGGCAGATGTCACAATCCAGGTAAGCTTCCCAAACACCTTCATGTGGAAAAACATTGACTATTTTTTTGTTTGCTTGTTTGTTTGTTTGTTTGTTTGATTGTTTGTTTAGAGGGAGGGGTGGAGAGAGAGGGAGACAGAGAATTCCCAAGCAGCCTCCATGCTGTCAGCCTAGAGCCCGATGCAGGGCTTGAGCTCACAAACTGTGAGATCATGGTCTGAACTGAAATCAAGAGTGGGACGCTTAAGCCACTAGCCACCCAGGCTCCCCTAGACTTACTATTTAAAACCCACATGCGCACGTACACACACACACACACACACACACACACACACACACACACACACACATCTAACTACCAAATACATGTAATCACAGATTCTGGTCCAGAATATACAGTGACTCTTAATTTCTAATTATTATTCTTGAGCATCTTATGCTCACTATGTCTCAGAACACCAAGAAAATAAACTTCTATTTGTCTCTCTTCAAATACAGAATGGTTTAATGTTATGATAAATCAGACGGCACTAAAATTAATAACTATCAGGTGCAGTGTATTATTATAGTAATTTATAATGCTCAGTACAGCTCTTCTAGTGTGATGAATTATCTTCCTAATGATGGTTCTACCAAAATATATCAACTTGTAGATACTTCCCAGTTCACAGAGTAATATGTCTCAGCATTATGTAATTTTCATAACAGAGAACTATATTAGGAGAAGTATTTTTGTAGTCTTTTTCACATTGCTTTTTTTCTTCTTAATGCATAGAGCATTTTGTATACTATTGTTCTTATCTAATCCTGGTCCTGGGTCCAGGGTCCTCAATAAAAGTAATAAAAGTCTGAAGTTCAGAACTCTTTGGCACTCCTAACGTTACTTGGAGGACAGACTTTAAGGTGGCCTCGGGGGTCTCGACCTCTTGCTGTTTACCCCTTGGACAGTATCCTCCTCTTGAGTATTGGTGGGGAATTGGTCTGGCCAACAGAATATGGTGAAGATGATGGGATGTCACTGCCATTATTATATTACATGGCCAAGGTCACAGGTCACTCCTATGATTACCTTGTAATATATAAGACTCCGCCTTACCAGTAACCTTGCTGTAGAAGCACCATCCTTGGGGCGCCTGGGTGACTCAGTCAGTTGAGTGTCCAACTCTTGATTTTGGCTCAGGTCGTGACCTCCAGTTTCGTGAGTTCGAGCCCACCATCAGGCTCTGCGATAACTGAGCAGAGCCTGCTTGGAATTCTCTCTCTCTCTCTCTCTCTCTCTCTCTCTCTCTCTCTCAAAATAAATAAATGAACTTTAAAAAAGAGAAGTGCCATCCTCTTTGCTGGTTTTTAAGAAGCAAGCTTCCATGAATCCTAAAGTTGCAAGGAAATAAATTCTGTCAACAACCAGAGGGAGCTTGGAAGCATATCTCTTCCCAGTTGTTCTGATGAGACTGCAACCCCACACTACACTTTGATTCCAACCTCACAGGCCCCTGAATAACCCGAACTATTAAATAAAAAAAATGCATGTTATTTTAAATCACTACATTTGTGGTTATTAGTTACATTGAAATAGAAAACTAATACAATTACACTAAATGGACCTTGTCCTAGTGTTCTGATCTAAAGTTATCTATATGAAATTTATTTTGGAGGGTGTTAATACAACTTCATAGCTTATCAGATATTTTTTGGACGAGAAGCAGGCAAGTATGTACCTGAAATTTTAACAGTTTCAGGAAATAGTCACTAACTTTTTATTACATGCTAGAGCAATATGTATGAATAAGATGTTTCTAGTTTTCAAGGAGATTATAGTGTAGTGGAGAAGAAAAAACAGAAGCAAGATTTTTTCAGCATATATGGACTATTATCAGAGAGCACAGAAAACGAGGCAGGGAGCGGTGATACAGGTACAAATGGCCTTGGTGAAACAGTTCTGATGTGGGAGTTGCCATGCAGGGGAAGAAAGGACACAAGACTTAATTGAAGTTCTATGCAATTGGAAACTAATTAATGGTGATCATAAAAATAACAATTAAATGATGAATATTTATATATCTTTTTCTAGGTACCAGGTATTGTTCTAAATGCATTATTTAACTAATTCCTACAGTAATCTAATGATATAGATATTAGCCTCATTTCACAGAAGAGAATTCTGAGAGTTTAAGGGACATCTGATTAGTGGTAAGGATAGGATTCATTCTTCTGACTTCCCCAAGACTTCTGGGCCTATGCTCTTCCCACTAGAGTATAACTCTTTGGGAAGGAGCCTTCTGACCTGCCTCTTCCCTGCCCTACTAAGTTGCATGCTCCCTGAATTTTCTTTGGTTCCAATGGTTTCTTGATCATACATATTTAAAGCTCCAAGTATGCTGCAAAGCAATTATTGTAGAACTCATTTGTCACCTTGAATAGAAAGTAAATTGTTTGATAGCTAGAATTGTTCAAATCATCTTTTAATCTTCTGTTTCTACCACAAACCCTGAAACAATAGTGATTAATAATGGCAAGTGGATGTGGATGTTCAGAGTCTTTATAGGCAAAAGAGTGCTCATGCCCATGAAGATGATTTCTAAGAAAGAAATTCTCATATTTCTAAGAGTTTGATTCATTCTTATTTAGAGTCATTTCAGTCACACAATCATATGAGCAAAGAAATGAAAGATTGATGGATAGATAGTAGATAGATATAGAAATAGATAAATAACTATGCCTAAGAAACAAAGGATGCTTCAGCGGAGTGTATAATGATGGCCAGCATTACTTAGCATCTGCTCCATGCCGGGCATTATGCTAAATTATTAAATTTTTTTTTTGAGAGAGAGAGCGAGAGCGAGCATGTGCAAGCAGGGGAAGGGCAGAAGAGAGAGAGAGAGAGAGAGAGAGAGAGAGAGAATCTTAAGCACACTGGTGTGGAGCTGAACTCGGGGCTTGATCTCATGACCATGAGATCATGACCTGAGTCAAAATGAAGAGTCAGACACTTAACCAACTGAGCCACCCAGGCACCCCTTATGCTAAATTATTGACATGTTTTTGTGTTTTTTTTTAAACTTTAACCTCAATAGCAACCACATGAGGGAGACACTAATCCTGTTAGATGAGGAAAATGAAGATTTCATAGGTTCATGCCTTGTCTTCAAGGAGCATGTGAGACTGATTATAAAGCTAGGCAGTTAGTCTAATGTTCATGTCTGTGTCCTTAATCACCCAGCATACTGCTTCCTACTTAGTCCTATGGTTTGCCTTCCTTTTTAAAAATTTTTTATTTCCATCAATTGTTATGAGTTAATTCCTTTCTTAGTAGGAGTATTTTCAGCCCTCTTCTGGACCAATTGTATGGGGCATTGAGGTTCAAAAAGAAAATAGACCTTACTGACTATAGTTGAATAGTGGTCTCCCCAAAGTATGTGCACATCTCAACTCTGAGAAACTGTGAATGTGATATTGGAAAAAGGGTTTTTGTAGATGTAATTAAGTAAAAGATATTGAGATGAGATGATCCTGGATTACCTGGGTAGGCCCTAAACCTAATGACCAGTATCCTTCTGAAAGACAGAAGAGAAGATAGTCAGTATAGGAAAAGGCCATGTGAAGATGGAGGTAGAGATAAGAAATATGTAGCCACAAGAGAAACCCAGAGCCACCAGAAACTGGAAGGGGGAAGAAAAGATTCATCCCTGAAGCCTTCTGGAGAAAGCACAACCCTGGTGACACCTGGATTTCAGACTTCTGGCCTCCAGACTGTGAAAGAATGAACTTCTGTTGTTTTAAGCCATGAGATTTTTGGTAATTTGTTACGGCAACCCTGGGAATCTAATACACTAACTATCTTTTGTTCCTATAAAGACCTGATAATATTATCTTCCTTGGCAGAAAACCAAAAGTCATATGTTAGACAAATCTGTACCTCATGTGATACTCAAGCCTTGTAAAGTAACGTATATATTATTCTAAGGAAGCGTCAATTCACATCCAATTCTCAAAGAGGTCTATGAGCTATATCAGACCCATTGATTTTGAATCAGAAAATGTACATCACAGAATGACCAGGAGATAAATGTTTACAAAAAAAAAAAGAGTTTCTTTAGGCCTAATCTTTGGAGAAATCTGTGCTTCTTGGAAATGCATACCAATGGTCAATAGCCCAATTCCATAAATAAGATAGAATCCTAACCCTAGACAAAAGGTCTCTACAAAAGATTCCATACATTCATTTTTGTAAAAGACTATGCTTTTGGAAACAAACTTAAATGTTGTGTACTTTATATTTGAGATTAGAGAGATAACATGATGTTGAAGATAAACAGGGGCTTTGGATCTGAATGATTCTGATGATTTAATTCTAGGACCTACTGCCCATGTAGACATAAAGAATTTTACTGGTCTCTTCGAACCTCCCCCCATCACCTCATTTTCAAAATAGGAACATACACCCTGCAAGCTTTTGTGAGAATTAGAAATACTGTATACAAAATTGAAACAAAAATGGCACTTCTTAACAAAGCAAGAACAATAATAGAAGAAAATACACATCAATACTATGCTTTTTTCTAACGACATTCTAATTATCCAACTCAGAAATCCATTAATGTAGGTTTATAAAAATATTTATTAATGACTCTTATGAATACCAATGAGATTCTTTCTAAATCAGCTGCTATTATAGGGAAAAGAACCTTTTGTCTCAAACTTACCTTCGAAATCATAAAGTGCCGTGGATTTTGTTTTCAGAATTTTGATACTAATTGTTGGTACAACATATCACATTTCAGCTACTCTGGAGATAGTGTCAACATTAGGTTGATGATTTTTCTCAAATCCTCTTAATGAAAGCTCTCATTTTAAGGCTGTGATGAAGAAATCAATGATGTCTGATTTAGGAAGTCCTTTTCAAAGTCTACTCCCTATCTTGTAAAACCCAATTTACAAAACTCAATTGGTCCTTTTGATCACTTTCACTAATCCAGTTTAAGAGCTTAAAGTCCCCCCAAGTGGCCCTTAATTAATGGCTAATATGAATGCACAAGCACACACTTGGACTGTATCTGGAAGTTAACAAATGCATCTGTACCTTGGGATTTGATAATGACTTTCCTTCTGTGGACAGCTGATTGAGACAACACATAGAGTAGTTGTTTACAAACTTCAAATAAACCTTGTAGGTATATTGATAGATCTCACTTACTCCTATCCTTTAATTTCTACTTTTGTGATTCCTCTTCTTCAGAATATTCTGTGTGGGGATGAGGAAAAACCCACTATAGGAATATAATAAAGACCAGAATGTCAATCAACACTTCTTCAGTTCCTAAAGCACAGTCATTTAATATTTTTAGAAAAACTAATTAGCTTATTGAAAACCAGATATTTTCTTAGAGAATGTTTCCCCAGTAAAGTTTCTTCTCGAGGTGTTTTACATTGCTAATATATTTTTGCCTATTGTTAACCCACAGAGGTATAAATAAAAGCTTTCTCTTATTTATTTTTTTATTTTTAAAATTTTAATGTTTTATTTATTTTTGAGAGAGTAAGAGAGATAGAGTGCAAGTTGGGGGGTTGGGGGCTGGGCAGAGAGAGAGGGAGACACAAAATCTGAAGCAGGCTCCAGGCTGTCAGCGCAGAGCCTGACGCAGGGCTTGAACTCACAGACTGCGAGATCATGACCAGAGCCAAAGTTGGACACTGAACCCACTGAGCCACCCAGGTGCCCCTTGTACCTGATTTGTCTATTGCTTCTTTTTGCTTCATTCTAATGGTTTTATCATATATTACTCATACCAAAAGCAGCAGTTGGAATACTGCTTCACTCCAATTTTGCCAAACGATTTGGCCAAAGAAAGCACATGATGGATTAATCACAAATACCTAGATAACCTATAATAAGAAAGTGAGTGTTTCGATAGAAATGATAAATTTAACAGAAGGATTAAAATACCTTCATAATAATGTCTACCTGTGGATATTTATAATCCAATAGCCATTGTCCTTGAGGACTTAAGGGCTGTGATGTCCAACAGGGAGGCACTAGCCACAGGTGGCTGTTTATATTTAAATTAATTAAAAGTAATAAGATTTAAAATACAGTTCCTTGGTTGTACTAGTCACATTTCAAGTGCTCAATAGCCACATGTGGCTAATGGCTTCCATACTGGGCAGTGTAAATATCGAATGTACCTTTGTTACAGAAAGTTCTATAGGACTGAGCTATTTTAGAGGGGAAATGGTGCCCTCTCCTACTGACTTACTGTTTGTTAGAAAAGAAGAAGCAATATTTTCCATTGTAAGATTAAATTATTTCAACTTCTCTTTGCTGCTTAAAACGGTCCATCTCTTTCAAATGTACTTTTCAGATTGCCTACTGCAGAAATGACCCCTGAAATTATAGCTTCCACGGTCTTACAGAATCATAATTGTTTCCTAGCAGTAGTGTGTAAAATAACATTAAACTATTCACAGTGATTAAAATACCGTCAACAAATTTATATAGAAATAATCCATAGAGGTAATAACTGTATGTATATACGCCTTGTAGTATCATGCTTTTCCATATTTACATATATATACATGCTCTTTTGGTGCTGTCTTTGATCAGTTTGAAATGAAAGAGCCAAGAGGCTCTCTTTCCAGGAAACACAAACACACACAGTCACACACACACCACACACACACACACACACACACACACACACACCCCAAAATGTCTTTTGTCTTTTACCCATTGTCACCAAAAATAAATAAATGATAGAAATAGTTCTTTTACTGGTTTTAAAAGTAGAGCCAGAAATTATGTGAAGTTGGGACTCTTGAATTATTCATGTGTTCTGATTGAATGGGATCATTATCTCTGGCCTTACAAGCTAATAAATACTGTCTAATGCCTGGATACTGTTTTGATGTAATAGTGTCAGGAAAGAGAAATAACAACTGACTTCTTTGCAAGCTTGGGCCTAAATCAGGGAGAAGCTCCCTGATGAGCTCGTAGGAGGGAGTGTACATGTGTATGTATGTGTGTGTGCGTGCACGCATACACACATATGTGTGACTGTGTGTGACTATCCACAGACATGAAATACCTTAGATGATTGCATTAGGCTTATTTCAATCGTTTCGGCATTTTTAACCTGGACTTCTAGCTAAAGAGCGGCAGAATGGCTCAGTTGTCTGGTGCTTGCTGCCTTTTCTCTCCCCTTTCTCTACTCTCATCTATCATACAGTGTGTACAAGTATGTCAGAAAATGCAGACTGAGGCTCAGTAAATGATTATGCTATCTAATCGTTTGCCAGTGAACAGTCAAATAATCTTAAATTATAGACCAGTGGATTCTTTCCCCCAGATTGATTTCAATGAGTGAATTTGCTTGAGTGTAATATCATCATGAACCAGAGGAGTGTAGAAAGCCTGAATTAAGGTTGTGCTCTTAAAAGCAATCACAGAAAGATGTGCATTTCTAGAACGTTTGAAAGCATGGAGATAAATACAGTTGACAGTTGGTTTCAGAGAAAGTAAAATTAGAGGTGGACTATGTTACGAAATATCTTTATAGGCTAATAGTTATAGAGATGTAGCAGAATCTGTTAGACATCAAAGAAAAATATCATTATTGACTATGCTGATTTGTTTAACAAAATACATGCTGCCTTTTCTTTCTTAGAACACCACTTTGTTTTTTTTTCAAGTGATGTGGAGTCTATTAAAAATCTAAGAACATCCAACAAAGGGCCTGTTAGCGACTCAGTAGTCTGCAAAATTTACACAAGACCAAAAGTCTTTCCTCTGAGACAGCTGGCTGGATCTTACACAGAATGCATAGGTTTTCCAGACTGCTTTACTCAACATTTAATGCAAGCTAATAAATCATACAATTTAATTAACTTTTTAACAGGAATTAAAGTGTGTGAACCATCTATTGGAATGGGTGTGAATACTATTTCAATAATGCTGTACTCGCAGGACTGTCTGCCTCTTTCTAACAGAGGAAGTGATGGAGGGCAAGTAAGTTTTTTGGTTTTTTGTTTGTTTGTTTGTTTTTTAAGAAGTAAACACTCTTTATTTGCCAGTATAGCTAATCCTTACCTGTGGTCTTATTTTATTTTTTTTTTGATAAAGTGGCCAGAAAATTTTATTCTTAGATTGAAGAAAATTTTGAATTTGGAGCACAAAGACAAATGTCAGAGGTGGGGAAACTATAGTCTTCTATTGGTGATAATTATTATTCTGACCTTTGTCTTTTAGAGATAGGGAGTGCTCCTCCAAAGGGAGAGAATAAGGCATTTCATGCCTTTGCCTTCTGGAAGACACAAACTGCCACTTTTTCTCCAGTGTTTTCCACCTGTCAGCGCACTAGGTGCAGACCTGACAGTCCACCCATGCTGTAATTCCGCAAGGCCCGCATGGTTGGCAGGACATTCACAATGCGCCTGTCCCCAAACAGGGCCTTTGGCACTCGGCTTCCCCTGTTCACTTGCACTGTGACAGGCTGCACACAAGACAGATATGTGGATCAAAGGCAGTGCCTGTGGATACACCCAGCAGGATCCAAGGAGCATTACTTGTGTTCTCAATAATTTGCTATTAGTATTGCAGAAAAAGTGAGGAGTGCACTATTGAGTGATAAAAACACATTTCATAAGGAAAATATACACAATGTGTATTTTTGATGCTGGACTCAAAAGGGTCACAAAGATCAGTAGAAGGGCATGCAAGAAAGGAAGCAACAATGTGAGCTAGGAAACTTTCAGATCCCTTCATATGGATAGTTTTGCTCAACTGTGAAAATGTGATGGAAGGAAATGAAAAAAAATCAGGTTCAGAGAAAGACGAGAAATGATGTACTTCTGCCCTGATTCTTGTCATATTCCCATATAATTTTACATTATTCTTTGTTTTTCTCTCACAATAGGGAAATTCATGGGACTATTTAGAATGAGAGTTCCAACTTTATGTAGATTTTTTTTTAAGTTCTTATTTTAATTCTGGTCACCTAATGGACAGTGTTATATTAGTTTCAGGTGTGTGGTCTTTATGTAGAATTTTTTTTTTCATCAGACCCCAGAGTAGTCACTAAGTTCAGTTAGCATTGACTTTGACCCCCATGCCTGTGAAAACATGCGTTTTCCAGTCAGCCCTCTGCTGGGTTCTCAGAAACAGTTATGGAAAGGAATATGTATGCATATTTAAAGTCTGTACATTTATAATCCAATATCAAATTTATACAGGCATATATAAACTGAGAGCCCCGACCAAGCTTAGTGATATGTAAGCCTGCCCCACGTCACTGGAGAGATAAGGGGTCTTACTCTCTCTTTAATATTTTACCCTCCAACCTTTGGACTCTGTAATGTACCCATTTGCTGCCATTTATAGAACCCATGTTTCCAAGTTTATTACTTAATATCCCTTCAACCGAACACTCCACTTTCTCTCCCAGCAGGGCCCAAGTCAGTACATCTTCATCTAGGTATGCCTTCCTTCAATTTTCTGACAAAATTTTCTGGCACATAAAGATCTAAGTCTAAAGAATGAAGGAAGAAAAAGGGATTTCAATAGTGCTACCAATTTTTTTCTCTCATTCTCCTTTGCCTCTTGCTTCCCAACAGCCTAATTTTCCTTCTTGATCATTAATTCCTTTAGTTTTCTAAATAACTAGATCTTAATATTTGGGAGGAATAATACTCTTCACAGGTAATAAGGTCACTAAGGTGCATGCATTTAAAACTGTCTAATGTTTATCCTGAATCCCAGCCCCCCAAAGAATAATATCCAATGTCATACGAATAGTTATGTTTAAGGCACTGTAAAAAATTATTTACATGATGTAACTTCTTAAATCTTCAAAGCAAGACTATGAATTATATTATAATTATCCTCATTGTTTTATAGGTAAAGGCATCCCCCATGAAGTAGGTTAGTGAGTATTTTTTTTTTCAAGAAGTAAAAATGATATATCATAGTCAAAGTAAACAAGGGGAAATTGATCTTTCCAATAGGCTTCTTTTAAACAAAACATTCATTAAAATCAGAAATTGTAAGTTTAATGTAATTAAATTAAAGTTGTGTGGGAGGACCCTAGCTCCAACATTAAGTGATTATTTAGGATCGTATTGGGGAAATGTGGTATAAAGACGAATCTATATGGTAGGTCCAAGACTGTGAGAGAAGAAGCTGGAGGCAATGCATTTTCACTTCAGCTGTTTCATATCTTTAGTGTGTCCTTTACCAACACTCAATCATGGTCTGGTATCCTGTGCTGTAATTCCTGGAGTGGCCACTAGATGTCAGGCATAAAGTCTACACGTGGCAATAAGAGACCCTTTTCTTCCTGGCCTGTTTTCAAAGAGAATAATCCCTTGCTATCCTCCTCATTCTGACTATGACATGGCACTACAAGGTAGAATGTCATGTGTGATCCATGAACTACCAGCTCTTTAAGTCGGTGAATCTCTTGACAGTGAAGAAAAGGTTTGTATACACCCCACACATAGTACAGTGTCTGACTGAAAATGTTTGAGAAATATGTGTGTTTGGTTGTTGAAGGGCTTCTGCATGGATTTTTAGATCAGTTATGGAGGGATTCCCTATTATTCTCAATTTGCATAATTTCGATTTAGTCTCATTGGACTAAACTTTGGTAAGTACAGAGAGGCACTCTGTCTATTAATGGAGACTCATTTTGACCATATTCATTGTGTATCTACATGCATAAGAGATCTGGAATAGCCATAGCTCTCTTCCTTAGTTTCGTCTCTTTAAGAAGGGGGAAAGAGTAGCCACATTTTTCTGTACCACTTGGCAGTTGAGAAGGATAATTAGCTGCCTTCAACTTTTCCAAAGAAAAACATAATTCAACATCCTGATGAACAAACTTCAAAAATGGGAGTCTATCTTTCAACTAGAATTAATGCCAAAATTAAACCTCAGATCAGATCATCTATTTCAAATCAAGACTCAGAGATTAAAAGCAATTCCCCCAGAATAGGACCCAAGCCCTCAGGGCAGAGCCAATAGTAGGTTTTTAGACAGGGCTTGTGATCAAGAAAATGTGAAGTAGGAAATGTATGGAGGTCTAGGTAGGCAGTGTATTGGCATGCTAAAGGTCTGCCACAGGTATCTGATAACCAATTACAAAGCTTGAACCTGGTATCTGAGGGCCAATCATGAGGCTTAATCCTGGAAGACTAGCAAAAGCAAGCTGTTCAGGGAGAAACAGAACCAACTAGCCAAGGAGGCTGAGGTCAACAAGGGATATGTATGCAGTCAACAGAGCAACAGCCCAGTTTCTAGAACCAAGTACACAGCCATACCAAGGTAGAAAAGTTTTGAATGGCTATTCAAACATCAAATCATTCATCCAAATCATGCAAATTCTGGGGCGCCTGGGTGGCGCAGTCGGTTAAGCGTCCGACTTCAGCCAGGTCACGATCTCGCAGTCCGTGAGTTCGAGCCCCGCGTCGGGCTCTGGGCTGATGGCTCAGAGCCTGGAGCCTGTTTCCGATTCTGTGTCTCCCTCTCTCTCTCTGCCCCTCCCCTGTTCATGCTCTGTCTCTCTCTGTCCCAAAAATAAATAAACGTTGAAAAGTTGAAAAAAAAATTAAAAAAAAAATAAATCATGCAAATTCCATTTGACTGATCCCATAGCTGGGGCAGGTGTAAATCTGTAGCAAGTGGCTTACAAGTGTGAATACTGGAAAAAGAGGAGTTAGGAAATCAGATGTACTTAAAATTTACCAGGAACCCTCTCAGTTGCTAGGCATCATGGTAAGTTCAATAATAGCAGAAAGCATGACTCCTGAATTTAAGTGAAGGCAGCTGGGTAGATAAAATGCTTAAAAATATCTTATACTAAAAACACTGTAAATTATAACCAGCTCCTTTTCAACTCAATAGCTTGTGCTTCTAATTTCTGAGGAATATCACAATGATATGGTCAGAAGAAAATCTACTGAGGGCTAAGTTTTTGTACATGTTGATGTTACTGTAGCTCTAATGCTTTCAAGTATCCTCACCAGGGGTATTAGACTCAGTGGGTATAATGAAGAGGGAGAAACAATCTGTAAGCTAAAATTGGCACTAGTATGCAAAACCGGAGCCACATAATCTTTTTTCAATATTTTCTATTAAGAGGATAACTAATATATTAAAATGAGACGGAAATAGCTTATCACTTATTAGATATGTGATTACTGGGCTTTTATTTTTTTAGAGACCCAGTTTATCAACTATAAAATGGGAATAATTATATCTAACATGAAGAATTACTGTGACGGTTAGAAAATACTCAGACACATAGGTAGTACTCAAATAATCACCACTATTATTCCAGTGGGTCATTGCTGTTCTCCCACAGAGTTCATACACACCTAACCCTTAGCATCTAGGTGGTATGCCAATGTTAATTGCTGAATAGGGGGATTATATTACAGGGTTTTAAATGATCCCAAATTACTTCTTATAAACTTTGCTTAGGATGGGTTTATTGGAGATGACACAGAAAGTTGAAAAGGAGTATTTTTAAAACCAGCTGGCACTCCATTTTCCCATAGAATAGTATCAACTCCCTAAAATGAACTATTCAAAACCCGCTGAGGGAAAAAGTAGCTCTAGCAGGTTGCTGAGCACAGGGCCAGTCACAAGTCCAGAACTGCTCCTGACATCACAGGCTGAAATAGAAGAAAATGATCTTATGCCCATAGGATGCCTCTTTGCCTTAAGACAGTTCATATTGAACTCAACAAATCTACCAGTTGCTGAGCAATTATGCATGTAAAGTAGATGGAAAACACCTCAAAATGAACAGTGCTGACTCTGCAGGATACTGAAAGCCATCCTAGACTATGAATCAGGCTAAAATCCAAACAGTTGCTCCATGTACTGATAATCATAGTGACATGGAATTGATCCCTCATTTCTGTTTTGGGCCTTAGTCAATATACTTAGGGAAAGCCAGGACATTTCACTCTTCCCTGTTCTGTTTCCTATATTGTGAGGAAGGATACAATTTGTGAGATCAGGTTTCTCAGGGCAGTCAATAGAATATTATAAAGGTCATTTAACTAATTTAAAACTTGTTTGATCATTTATTTAGCATAATCTTTAAGAAACTTTTAGATGTTACCTAAATAACTCAAAGTTAATTAAACTCAGAAAATGGTATTATTTCATACCATCACACCACTATCCCCAACACACACACACACACACACACACACACACACACACACACACACACCCCTTTCAGCTCCCACACGGCACAACACATACCTTTCAGGAAACCCCAAATCATTTTTAACACTTGGCCAAGTGGCATTGCTATCATTCATCTGGGAAAAGCTAAGGGTTTCATGGTTGACATAAAATATCTAAATTTTAAAACTTATCACCCATGTGGAAAATGAAGTCTAAAAAGACATTTTGCTGAAAGATTCCATAGGCAGGTGATTTTACATTTCTTTTATTCATCACTAGGTGACTATTGCAATCCCTTCAACTATTATTTCTAAATTTCCTCACACTCTTCAGGTTACCAACTACTGCTCCAGATCCTTTGTGCTTCTAAAGGACCAAAGTGTCTCTCACTACTACAATCACTCAAAGTAATTTCTTCAACTTCCCTGTTCTTGACCTTGAAACATCTCTGTAACTACACTCTCTATGAGAGTGAAGCTATCTTTCCCCATTCAAAGGCTAACCCCACTACCACATCCTAGGGTGAATCTGGATGATTCTACCTTATCCTATCTGGTCCTTTGCCAGCAACTTTCCCTCACAGGCTAGATCACTGACAGAGTTACCTACAACGTGGTGTGGCTAAGAGTGGAATTTGGTCAACCTGACTTCTGAAACTCATCCTCATCTCTACCCCCAAATAATGTCCTTCCTCCCATATTCCTTTTCTCAGTTTGCGGCACCAACATATTGACCGATTTCTCAGAGGAGAAGCCCAAAGTCCCCCCAAATATCTCTGAGTCATGTTGTACTTACTGTATACCAGATACTTTTCAAAACATTTTACATGTATTTGCTCTTTTAATCCTTTCGATAGCCCTATTTGAGTAGGTACTATTAATGCATCAATTATATAGATGAGAAAGAATGAGGCACAGAAAATACATAACTTTTTGAAGGTCATATGTAGGCCAAAAGTCTATCTGACTTCAGAGGGTCTGCCTGTACCTGCTTCAGACACTGACTGCATGACTCCTGCCCCTCCTTCACCCTTGAACCAACTATGAACTCCAGTTTGTTCTACTTTCATATATTTTTCTTTTTTCATTTCCAACAACACTGATTTAGAGCAGTGCCTCACTTTTGAGAGGCTTCTAGCTCACTTCTGTGCCTGTAGATTTTCAGTTTCTTTTCCTTCTGGTTCATATCCACAAAACACAGCTCTGATTATTTCCCTATGCCTCTCAATAATATCCAAGAGTGTCCCCTTTTGCTTCTGAATTAAATATACGTCCTCAGCTTGACATTCAATGTTCTTAGCATTATCATCTTTATATGTCTTTTGGGGCTTATGTCCCAAACTAGAGTATTCATTTTTTTCCATGACTTTTCAATCATATGCTCTATTTTCTCCTTAGCATTGGTCCCATATCAACAGTGCAGAATATACTAAACTTACAAACTGGGCAGAATATGTTATGTTCCTAAACTGCAGAATATACTGCGCTCCCCCTAATCCAACACTTAGTAGCAGATGAAGATTTAAACTGGCTTCGGATAGAATTCTATACAGCTGTGCAGTTGACTAATTTTTCTTTCCTTTGCCTCTAGTACCTCAAATTCAGAATACTGCTGACCAAGGCAGAGTCCAGGCAGACCAGTAAGTGTGTGTCCTCCCATTATTCCTATCAGCTCCTGAGTCCAGGGGGCAGATCTCAGAGCCTTTCTGATGTCCCCTGCCTTCTCTGATTCAACACTTGCGCCATCCAGTTTAACAAGTTACCCTATTATCTCTTCTTTATACTCCCCAACCCATACGCCCTTCTCACATCCTCTGATATGAATCTCTTTGGACTACTAAGCTGTTACATCAAGAGCAAACTTGTGTTGCACTATGCAAACAGCCAGCAGGGGATCCTGGCTTGACTCTGCTGTCTCTTAGGTTCTATCACTACCCTCTTCCTCAACTCTGTCTTTCCTTTGCTCTCAGTGCATTACCCGGAGGGGTGGTCCATGCCAACAGTAGGCTAGGGATGAATGATGCCAACTCTGCATGTAACCTCGAATATGAATGTCCCTTTACTCACTTCAGCTAAGTAAACCTGGTTGATACTCTGTTTATATTGCAAGGCCTATCTCATTTACCATCTTTCTGGGGAAACCTTCAATTCAAACCATTTAATAAACCCCAATTTTTTCGAGCTTTTAACTGTGTCCCAGGCACTACACTATGTGCTTTAGGTGCATTGTACATTTAATCTTTACGTTTTTAGACATGGACATTGAAGTCTAAGGAGTTAAGTGGCATGATCAGGGTCATACTGAACTGGGATCAAATTCAGGTCCATCTGACTCTGACATCTGTAATTTACATAATATTCTGTTTTATCTATAATTTTCTCACCTCTTTCTTCATTACAGTACCCCATAAAGCAGGTACCCTATCTTTCTCTATTTTGTTTCTACCTGTAGCAGCTAAAAGAATGTCTTTAATACAGTAGGACCTCAGCAAATATTTATCAACCTGAATAATTGACAATAAGTCATTTGAGACTTACAAGGAACAGGTCAGTCTCTACACTTATGTGTTTTCAGACGTCATTCTCCCCAAGTAAATAAACAATACAATGTGCATTCTCTCTTTCTCTCCCTCTTTCTGTCTTTCAAAGACACTGGATTTGGAAGTCGGATGTATTTGACAGTTGAAATGAGATGCATCAAGACAGGACAAAAGGCCCTGCATTTTTATGTCACTGATACCCTTTGGCTAGCTCAACTGGAACTCCATTTTTCTTTATTTTTTGCTGAATCTATTTACTAGAAGCAGTAGATGATGGGGATAAAGTAGAGAATAAAAAGGTCCTCATTTAGAATTTGTAAAAATCCAGGTGAAGAGAAAAACAGGATTACAGTTTCTCTTTCTTCCCCTCAGTAGAATGGAAAAAAAAAAAAAAAAGGCAAGGACAACTAGTTTAACTGAGCAAATAAACAATACAAACCACATGGAACAGGAATGTTTATCTAGCTACTTAAGAGAACACATTGAATTCAAGTACTCCAGGAGCATCTTTCTAAGTGCAAGCGGCTGGTTAAAATTTAACTCCTTAAATTTCAAGCTTTGGATTCTTGTGGCTGATACTGTGCTTTTCCAATTACAAACAATGTTCACCTGCTCATTAAAGCAGGGCTTCTATACAGCTCGTGGATTCAATCCCATTCAATTAAATAAGTATTTATTGAGTGTCTATGTTGTGCCAGACTGGGAGACTGTGTTCAGAGTGCTCGGTTCAATTACCTACGTGTCCTGGACAAAAATAAAACTGCTTCTTCCAAAGATCCTGTGGTTCAGATATTCACACTAATCTTGACTAGATTTCACTGAAAAGAACCTATATTGATGACATTTGATGTTGGAGGTTTGAGGAAGTAAGGTTAAGGAGTTTGAGCAAAGCAGTGACAGAAACAAATGAACTGTTGAGGTTTCTGACGGGGAGAACAGCGCCCCCTTCCTCATTTGCCTTCTGGGCCTCTGCGGAAGTCTTAGCTTGTTAGCACATTGTTTGATTTTACACAAAGACACAGTGCACCCCAGTGCAGCAGTAAACTAGACCTGAGAATCAATAAAAAACAATCCAAGTGTTAATGTGGCATTGTGCCAAAATCCACTTATTTCATAATATATTAAATATTGAGCTTCGACTTACTGAAATTCCTGTGAGATGCTACCTATTAAAACAAGAGAATTTAATAGGTACAGCTGTCAGAGAAACCTGAAGACAAAGAACCACAAGTGTTCCGTTGCATGTGTATTTCATTGATTTAAAAGGAATACATTTTAGATAGGTCTTTGCTATGTGCACCCACAGAAGCTGAGTCTGTGAGATTAAAAATAAAAATAAACGTTATCACTGATTAACCATTTTCCAGGAAAATAACTAATATCAGATAATTTACTGATTCAAAGCTCAGAATGCTGAAAATCTGCACAAATAGAATAACTTTGTAAAATCGCTATTGTTATGTCTCTTTCAAACCATTGTGTGTAATTGCTATGGAAATATGAAAATGCCTCCTTTTTTTTTTTTTTTTTTTTTTTTACCTCTCAGCCAGCACATGATAATCCATTCAGTCTTTTGCAAGTTTGGTGCAAATGATGCCAGTCAAAGCATCCAATGGGACCCTCAGACATTAGTGTATTAGCCATTATCTGTTACACTTCTGGACCAAAATAACAAATAATATGTCTGGAGGTGCGGCCGTTTGCGACTGCTAGTTTCCCTGCATGGCATATGCCTAGAGAGTCTCAGATGGGAGGTGATGGCACACAACTGCGGTGGTGAGATGACTTAGCAGAACCCGTGATGATGTCCTAATGGCCTCCTGCTGGGGGGACAGGAGTAATTGTTTGTCAGGGGAGGGAACACATCTGTAAGAAGGCATCCTCTGCAAACCAAGCAGCCATGTGGAAAGGGGAAGTGAGAAACGAAGGGCTGGGAGACAACAGTGGAGAGAATGCCCAGGTTGAGACGGATGCAGGAGTGGCTATGGGGCAGGTGTGGGGCCAGGGAGGAGCTGGTTGAGTGAGATTGAAGTCACGTGCTCCAGAAAATGATGCAAACAATTATTTAAAAATGAAATGCCTGCCTGCTGAAGTTACCAGTTCCTTCTGGCAACCTTGAATCATAATGAAGATGTGAGACAGTGAAATGCTTGGGAAGAAATTCAGAGGATCGAACAGGGAGAACGCTCGCATAATTGCACATTCTCTAGGACTGTTTTCAATGCTTGGAAATTCTTTTAACAGGAGTCCTTTCAATGTTATATTTTACATCCAATCGCTTCCTTTGTTCATTGCTTACCCTAGTGATCTAAAACGAACCACTGTTTTTAAAGCCACACTTTTAAAATCAAGGCAAAGCTATTGAATTTACATGCATTAGAAACATCAATGTCATACCATACAGTTGAAGGATACTCAGCTCCGTTTGTGGCTGCACGAACCATCTTCCATTTGATCAGAAATAAGAGAGGGCAAGTAAGCTAATTAATACTGCAGAATACTAATTCTCTCCACCTTTTTATCCTGGGTCTAAATTATGATTTTATCTAATTTCTGAGGAACTGAAATGCTCATACCAGTGGAGTCTGTCATTATTAAAATATAAATCAATGCATAAAAGCCTATTGGCCTATGGGAAAGACTGTAAAAAAATTTAATGCCCTCCACAAACAGCTGTGCTCCTGACCTAGCAGTTTTTTTGTTTGCTTTCCTGACAGGCTACCAGATTGTATCTATTTTAGTACATCCAGCATATCTGAAGATGTTTCAAAAACATAGATTTTAAAATATGAAACCATATATCACAGTTATCTTTAAAATAAAATAAATTTCAGGCAAACAAACTTCCTCTCACCTCACCTCTCAAGGCTACAAATATGATCTGCTGTTAAATATCATTAAAGACAACTCGATGTGGTTTTTACTTTATTGGTTTCAAATAGTGATAAGGGATTTTTATATGAACATGTGTGAGGCCCATGAAACTTGGAAGGTACCATGTGTATGAAAGTCTGTGCAAAAAATTGCCTGTTGTTTCTGTTACTTAGAAGACTTTCAACCATCAACAGCCATTTTTAGTCAGCGGCATCCAAGATTATAATGATGGTGCTGATGTGCAGGTGAATTCCATGAGGGAAAGAAAATGCAGGAAGGTCAAGTGAAGGATGAAGGAGACCCATGCTTGTGTTATTCAAGAAAGGGTTCTAAGATTTAAGGTGACCAGTGAGGGTTTTCTCAGGATGTGGAGCCTTTAATGCTAAACTGAGAAAGTTCCAGGCAAGTTGGTACTAGGTAGTCACCCTACTAACAGTAATTTCACATGAGTCCACATGCTACAGACCCCGTCAAAATGCAAGGTGAGTTTCCAGTGCCTTATAATTTCTCACATTCCAGAATCTCTGACTTTAATAGCTTACCTTCAACTAAAACTTCTTGTTCCTTTGCTGACAGCTAGTCTAATATCCATATATTTCCTCACAGTATCACTGGTCTATTTATTTCTATCTATTGATCCCATTAGAACTAATTCAATGTCCATGCTCCATGTTTCAAGATAACTTCTTCTACTGCTTTTTTTTCTATGTTAAAACCATCAGGAGGAATAATTCTTGTGTAATCCTGAATGATCATGTTGTTTTAAATGTAGTTGTGGTCTTGACACCCCAAGAACAGAAGAGATTTGTCCTTGCCATGACAGATCATCACAAGCAAGCTATTACTTTCAGAAACAGATAGGTCTATGCTCACTGGTGGTGCAAATATCATACTACAGATCAGTAAATTATATTTGCTTTATCAGGAATAAGAATCTCAAGACAGATTATAATATATGTTGGAATTTGTAACAGCATCACCAACAAAAACAACAAACACTCTCTTCTTTCTCTCACAATCTATCAACTTTTCCTTGATTGTCGTATATCTAAAAATAAAAAAGACTCTACAAAAGCAAGAGTGATCTGAGTCTACTGATAGTTTTTGCAACATACCCATTAAATTGCAGCATTATTTCTGTATGGTTAATTTTGATGTAGGTATTCAGTCACCATAGATGGCTGAGTTTAAGCACAAGTCAACATGTAAACCTGAAGGGTGAACCCATCTGTTCTCAGACAGCATCCACATAGCATTAGAGTGTCAAATGACTTCAGCATACACACTTGAGACATCGGTGTAAGCAAGGATTTGTGCAAGAACTTGAAGAATCCATGAGAATAGAAATAAAACCTAAAGTTCATTCTTGGTAGAAGCACATACACGTGCACACTTAAAAAATAGCTTTCAACACACTTTGAAATATCATAAATAGGAAAACATGTAACCCACTTTTTATAAGTTCAAAGCATTCCACTAACTCTCTCAGAACTGGCAACAGATGCTTCCTTATAAGCTATGTAGTCATCTCTACTTTTGGCTGCTCTTAATCTAGATCAAGACCCTATCTTCATGTCATACTAGTGGCCTGGATGGATCACTTGTGACAGATCCACTAGCTCCAGCTCGCATTAGCTGAGGGCTTTATTGCCAGATTAATCTCACTAAATACTGTTTTCATCATGTCCCTCTACACACCAATATTTTCATACTGTGCATGGAATAGAGTCCAGACTCCTCATGCTCACAATCTTATCCCAAACTACTTTCTTTGTTTTGTCCTTTTAAATAACTTCATCCATTGTGCATGTATATTACAACGTTGCAGAAATTCTGGAAAATAAACTTTTCTTTGATGAATTCTCATAGACTTGCTATCTCACTTCTCTGAGCAGTAAATGAATTGCCCTAAATTGGACCTTGATATTTAAGCGTTCTGGGTATGTATGCTTTTGTCTCTATTTTCAGTCATGATAGATAACTAAATGCATAGTAAAGGCTCAGGAACAGAGCCTCATGTCTTTATCTCCCACTGCCCATGTAATTCTTTACAAATTGGCTGTATTTAGATGTCAATTATTTCAAAATTTTATTTTTGTCCAATATTCTGAAGGGATGTAAATTCTGTCAGGTCATCATCTCCTGCAAGTATACACATAGGTTCTCTGAAAATACCAACCACCCCCTTGCTAGCATAAAAAGTTTACCTCTTCTTATAACCCGGGACTTGATACATCAGATGAAGTAAAAATAAAAATATTTTATATTTTATAACTGTGACAGTTTTGATGGCTTTGAATATTGATTTATGTATGTATTTATAAGCTATAAGATGGTCTAATTAGAATTGGGAGCTATTTTGTGGTTTGGAGCTATAGGAAAATGGTTGAAAAGTACTATTTTTATCTTAGCTAACCATTAATCTCATCAAGGCGGGAAAATAAAGTACAAATAGAGACTTGAAGTGAGGTGTAAATATAAAGGCCCCACATACAGCTCAAACAAAATACACACATTCTTTTCAATTTCATGCTCTAGTTTGTCCTCCTGGAAAATTTGTTAGCAGAACAAGGATTTTGGCCCTATTAAAAACAGGAAACTGAGGCTAGGAGGTACTAATCACTTGCCAAGGATCATAAAATTTAGAAATAATAGAACCAGGAGAATAAAGCTATGTGTACATTAACAAATAAATGTATTAAATAAATGAGTTACTTTTCTTTTTAAAAGTGTCACATGCCAGGAAGAATCTGGAAAGTGGTTCAGTGGATATATCATGTGACTTCCATTTATGTATTAATCACTTCAACAAATATTTATGGCACCAGGCACTGAGGTTGACATGGGGAATCTATCAATGAAAACAATACAGTCCTTGCCTTCAAGATGCCTATGTTCTAGTGAAATATACAGGTAAAGATATTACTTGACCCATGAACCAATATTTTCCAAAATGACCCATGCAGGATGTTACAAAATCATGCAAGGATAAAAGATCCATTCAAAGGGTAAGATAGACCAATGGTGTGTGTGTGTGTGTGTGTGTGTGTGTGTGTGCATAAAAAACATTACATGAGGCACCTGGGTGGCTTAGTTAGTTAGGTGTCCAACTCTTGATCTCAGCTCAGGTCTGGATCTCAGGATCATGAGTTTAAGCCCCACATTGGGCTCTGTGCTGGACATAGAGCCAACTTGAAAACAAACAAACAAACAAACAAACAAACAAACAAACCCCAAAACCAGCACAAGAGACTCCTTGATATGATTTCAGATTCCCCAATGCAACTAACCTTTTAGAAACTACCTCTTGTCTAGTTTTCTGGGTATCAGAGAATATCCATAATTATCTGAAAGGCCTATTAAATTCTCCTTCTACTGTCTCTTATTTTCTTTACATACTTCAACCACAGAAAACCTAGCTATCTTCTGTTAAGCCAAATATTAGAGAGATACACAAAAATGTTAAAAAAAAAAAAAAGAGTGGGGCATTAAAGCAGAATGTAATCACTGCACCAAAGCTGAAACACATGCCTATAGGGCCACCTGATCTTGTCTTTGGAAATCCAGAATCCTTTCTCATTCTATTCCAAAAATATTTATTGAGTTCTTACTATGACCTTGGCACTTTGCTGACAGTAGGTATAAAATGATGATAAATTAAATTATTAATTTGTAACCCCTGGTGAACAGCTAACAAATAATGCAGATTCCAGAGTATGTTTTTCATCTTTCAAAGCTGTTTATGTGTGAAGATGTCTTTTATCCTAAACTCCGCAGATCACAGGGTTGTAGATGTTTGGTGCCGCCCATCAGGCCGTTCTTCTAGTGTTAATGTCAACCTTCACTCGCAAATCCCAACACTCAGTATTAAGACAAGAAAATAAGAGGTAATCACAGGTCTTTTACAGCCTTACCTCTACTCACTTCTTTCAGGAGCCACTATTTCTAATGTTCTTCACCAAGAGTTTGGCATGTTTTGTAAGATTCGAGCTATTCACTATTCTTTTGATCATTCTGTGCCATACCTGGATCAATACCGTGTTTTTGATGACTAATCCCAAGCAGAAGCTTTCAAGCCCTGGCTTTAAGAGTTTCAAAAGATAGCAAAAATGGAAGTGCAGACAGCCTGTCATTCAACTTAATAGGCAGCCATACAAATGGAACATCGGGCCTCTCTCCGTATGGGAGCTTGCTCTCCAGTATTTAGTGTGAGGGCCACATGGCTTGGTAGCCAGAAACCTTGCCCAGTACTTCTATCAGTTGACAAAGCATTTGCTGCATGGTAGCAAGACTGTTTATACTTGCAAAAGAAATTGTCTGCTGCAGGCTAAGCACAGGTACTATTCATAGGTTTTTGCCAGTTTCTCAGAGAAGACCAGGACCTACGGGGGCACCAGAGATGTTGCAGTCTCAGTCCATAGCACAGGTTAATGCTTCCTTTGTGGGTTCTGCAACTCAGATCTCATCATCTCAGTGGGCTTTAGGCCAGGAAATTTCCCTTGTCTCCTGTAGTCATGTGAAACCCATGTCCTGACCTATCATCACTTTGGAGGTATGGACATTCTGAGTGACCCACTCCCTGTTTTGGCTTCTGAGTGACCCAGGTGAGGCATTTAGCTGGTACCACTAAGCCTACCTCCATGGGGTGACCCCATGGCTCTTTGCGTGGGAATATATTATGTTCAAATCTCAATCTTAGATAAGTGAAACATTGCCATTTATTAATCATGGCTAATAATAGGGTCACAATCCCCAAAGTAATTGCAGCCAGGGACAGGCTTTGCAAGTGAGTTTGACATTTAATTTAAGAGATTGGCTACTAATACCTGTAACAACTTAGATGAATCACAAAGGCATTAGGCTGAGTAAAGGAAGGCATTTTCAGAAGGTTATATATTATAAGGTTCCATTTTTATACCATTCTCAAAAAGACAAAACTATAGAGATGGAGAAAAAAAATCACTGGTTATTAGGGGATGGGGTGGGGAAAGGAGTGACTCTAAATTGATAGGAGAGACTTCTGGGGGTAATGAAACTCTTCTGTATCCCGACCATAGTAGTGGTTACATGTACCTGTACATGTGTTAAAATTTCTTAGGACTATGCAACAAAACAATAACAGCATCAAACAAGTGAGTGCATGTGAACATTGGTGAAATTTGAATAAGGTCTGTAGTTTGGTTAATACTGTTGCAGTAATATCAAGTTATTTATTTTGGTAATTCTATTATCAGCTAAGATGATATCCGTTGGGGAAGCTGGATGAAGGGTAACCAAAAATTCTCTGTACTATTTTTGCAACTTCCATGAAAGCATAAAATTATTTTTAAAAAGTTTTTTAAAAGTAGGAAATAGTGGGGCGCCTGGGTGGCGCAGTCGGTTAAGCGTCCGACTTCAGCCAGGTCACGATCTCGCGGTCCGTGAGTTCGAGCCCCGCGTTGGGCTCTGGGCTGATGGCTCAGAGCCTGGAGCCTGTTTCCGATTCTGTGTCTCCCTCTCTCTCTGCCCCTCGCCCGTTCATGCTCTGTCTCTCTCTGTCCCAAAAATAAATAAACATTGAAAAAAAAATTTAAAAAAAAAGTAGGAAATAGTAAGTACATCAGCAAGAGCCTCATTTTCAGTGGTTCACTATGTGTGGTCTTATTTTTCTAGATGAAGATATGATCAATACAACTCAATAAAAAGAAGTGACTTACAAGGACATGGTTATCTTGTAGAATTGTGAAGAATAATCTTCTGTCTTTGCCTGCACTATTTTGGGCATGGTCTTTGAGACACAGCCATTATGACATAGCTGATAGTAAAACGTTCTGTTGTCATTTCTGCCCACAGTTTGAGTTTTTTCCATTATCTAGCTGAATTCCTATGCCTGAGTGTCAGACTTAAAGATCTCATTGCCCACGAGACACCCCTTAAAGTCCACCTGGTGAAAACATCACCAATCATTAGTATTCTGCCACACCATCTCTTCCTTCCTACCACTGCAACTATACTTTTCTACTGCTTTTCCCTACCTCATTTGGTAGGGAACAGACTCAGAGAATCCTGTGAGTCATCCTCAACAGTTCTTTATTCCCAACATCCAGTGTGAACTAAGTTCCTCTGATTATATCTCTTAGATACATGCTGAATCTCGCCCTTCATTACACTGCCACTTCCTCAAGGCACTTCCTCAACTGTCCCATTTTGAAGTTATTTTTTTATTATTATTATTTATTTTGAGAGAGAAAGAGAGAGCAAGCATGGAAGGGGCAGAGAGACAGGGAATGGAGAGACAGGGTCTGTGCTGTCAGGCAGAGCCCCACGTGGGGCTTGACCTCACAAATTGTGAAATCATGACCCGAGCTGAGATCAAGAGTTGCTTAAGTCATCCAGGCACCCCTCAACTGTCCTATTTTAAAAGCCTGTGACTAGGATCCTTAATGGCAACTACATAACACTCAAGTGTATCAGGGTGGTCTTTGAACATGCAGATCTGATTCCACTCTTCAGAACCCTATTGCCTACTAAATTCTAGCCTGCCTTGTATAGAAGACAGTCCCTCAAAAATCCATACCTCACCCACCTTTGTAGCCTAACATCTCATCACTTCCCTTTTGAAATGTATGCTTCAAAAACACTCAACTACTTCAAGGGAAACTTGTCGTTCCCTTTCACAGACTGTTTCCTCTGCACCAAACTCTCTTCTTAACCTTTTCCCCAGAACTCCTATTTATTTCCCAAAACCTGGCATGGTCACAATTTTCTCTGAAATCCTACCATTAGAATTAATTATCCCTTCAATACCTTGTATATATTTCTATTACTAAACATATACATATATTTTGATACATTTTGATATAAATTTATATTTATATATTATATATAAGTATATATAAATTATACATAATATATGTAAATATCAATTTTTATATATTTTTTCACATACCTATCTCCTCTTCTTTCTGTGAACTCTGAATCTAACCATGCCTTTTCAGCTTCATACTCCTGGTGCCCAGCATACAATATAGTAGGTCTTAGTAAATGGATTGTTGAATAAATAAATGATTAATGAATAAATCAATGTTAAGCCTTGTACTTAACAGTGATATAAAAGAAAGCTGAATAATAAAGTGCTTAATATCTAATGCACTCTAACTTAAAGAACTTGTTTGTCTATTGCTTTTTTATAACGAAATGCATACATAATAAAATAAGCCATACTGCTTTATAGTTGTTAAGCTGGAGTTGTTAAACTCTAGTTCTTCTCTAGAAAAGAGGAACATTGTCAGCGTCTGTCAGGACTGTCTTCTATAGAAGGCAGGCTAGAATTTAGTAGGCAATTTATGTAGTAAAAGGACTTTACCCAAAATAAGAATGTTAGCTACCCAACCTAGATGTTCGTTGGGTTGCATCTGTTTTGAGGTCACATTTGCCTTCAGCCCATCCCTGTGGCAGAGAAATGAAACACGACGTGCTGATAATGAATCAATAATATGTTGATACTGTGCATGGGGATTAATCAAGAGCACTCATTCTCTTTCAGGACAATTTCAAGCTGCCAGTAATCAGCAGAGCCATGCAAGCTGGAGAGCAAGCCAAGCACACACTTGACAGGGACAATCAAGCTGTACTTATGGATCTCCACAGTGAAATTCAGAAAAGGCCTTCTGGTCCCCAAGGCTGAAATGCACACAACCTTAGGTTAAATACCAATCCCCTCATTTTTTTCTTTGGGTCAACTAGTGCACATCCAAATTACTTAACCTTGAGTTGCTTCTTTTGTAATAGAGACACTAACTTACCTTTTCCTTTATACTTGAAAGGAATATCTAATTAAAATAAAGATTTTCCCCTTCATTTAGATATAAATGCTTAATTCTTGCAGCTGACCATGTTATCACTTCTTGCATCCTCATTATATATAGAGTAAATATCAACTTCATAGAGTAGAGTAAACCATTACAGCTCTGATTAAAGTGACCCTAACAATCTGGTGTTGATTGCCTCCTTCAGGGAGAATTCATTGATAAATAATAATATGCGGACACAAAAGATGCTGTTTTAGCTGCTTTTATGAAAAACAATACTTAGAAGTAACACAATATAAAAACCCATTTGTTCCTATTTTCATTTTCCCACCCAAAATTATATGAAGATATAGCATTCATTCTATTACACATGAAAAATAGAAAACAAAATAAGTTAAGGGAGTGTCCCATTGTCACCAAGTTAGCTGTGTCCAGAATGTTAATTCAGTTCAACTACCTGAGTTCACAGAACGTATCTGCATCTCCCTGGACTTACGACTACTACCCTCCAGACCCAATTCCATATCTGGACAGACAGTGCTCTTACGCAATACCACATGTTCCCTTGGCATGAAACCATGGATTGCACAAACCTCTGATCCCTGCCAGAAAAGTCTTCTAGTCTCAGTCTCTCCTATCCTATATTGTAGCAAATAAAATTCCTGTTGAATATTTACCAGATGTGCAAGACATCTTTCACATTACCTTATAGGTCCATTTTTTTTACACATCTCCACCCTACTCCACCCTACTCCACTCCTGCCCCAAGAAGCTAAAGAATATGGGTTGCATTAATGCACAACTTTATCTTCTGGATTCTGGTTAGATTCAGCCAATTGGGAGCACCCAGAGGGGATGGGAAAAGGAAATTAAAGTCATGATATTCATTCCTGAGGGTCAACTCCCTCTACCCGAGATCACGGCACCTACTGGGTGCCCTCTCTGTAGGTAATAGACACCCACTGTTACAGGCTACACTGTCAGGTGTGGTTTCTTGATATCATTCTCACACCTTTGTAAGAGGTTCCTTTACAACTAATTCCCCTCCAACTACCCATTTTCTCATTTGGATCCTAACTACTGCATGAAAGGAATAAAAAGAAGGAGTAGCATATACAGCATTGGACATATCAAATAATGTGTGGTCTCCTCATCTCTCCCTCACCTCTATTCCTGCCTCATTTTCCAAAATCACGTTTAATGGCAATGCATAAGCATACAAACTTTCTTGTCAAAGCACTGTGACATTCTTCTTACTAAAATGTTGTTTAAAAATACATATCACTTAACTTTAGCACTAAATGATGACATATGCATCATGTCATATGTTACATTTGCAGAGCACATGAAGTGGTTTTTCTTAGGTCCTTTGTGATAATCCTTATCTCCTTAAAATGTAGAAATGCTCAAGAGAAACATTTGATATGCTACTGCCCAACTGAACATATTCTTACTGAAGATGCTGATATTCTTTCTCTATGTGTCCAATAATTCTCTAAGTAGTTTAAAAACTGATTGATAGCATACAGTTGGACCAGTCTACTGAGAAAGGACATTATCTTCTCCCTAACTTTGAAAATTGTATTTCAAAAACCTTCACATACGAATGAGCTCATGATTGAGTACAATTTTCAAAAAAAAAAAATTCAAAACATGACTCTCATATAAATATAAAATGAACACATATCAAAGATTTAATTAATTAAACAATTAACGAAAGAACCAGTAAGATGGAAAACTAGTTCAAAGGAGATTTTGATAAAGAGAAACAAATAATGACAAAGACACTCTCTCCTTAATCTGACCCCCATCAAGCCCCTCTCGGACCTCTAGGACTTGACCTTGGGCTTTAGTATTCTTCGTGAACAGGCCTGCATCACCCATTGCAGGAAGAATTTTGCCAAGTCAGTTTAGAAGGAGCTGCTACCTTCAATATTTGATCACCCACAAAACCTGATCAAATTCCATACCTCCTTACCCCTATAATATCTGATCTCCCCTAGCCTGTTTTCAGCAGAAAACCTCCCCACTAGTTTTGATACCTCCTCTTGGTAATTTTCTATCCACTGACACCCCCACCCTGTTCTTTGGCTGTAAATCCCCTCTTTTTCTTATGTTCAGAATTGAGCCCAATCTCTGTCTCCCCTATTGCAAAGCGCCATTGCACCAGTACTCTGAATAAAATCTTCCTTACTGTTTTTTAACATGTGTCAGAATGATATTTCAAAATAGTCAAAGGAATGCTAAAATGGATTTGCTAATAAGATACAAAACTGCATAAAATCTTATAGAGAAATAAAACTATAACATTTAGCACCATCTTTTCTCCTAGCTAGAAACACACAAGTTAACATGCAAATGGAAAATAGTAAAAAATGATGAAGTAGCAAATGCATACGTCAATACAGGTGTATTCTTTAAATTTTTTTTAATGTTTATTTATTTTTGAGAGAGAGAGAGAAAGAGAGAGAGATTGAGAGGATGTGATCGGGGGAGGGGCAGAGGAGAGCGAGAGAGAGACACAGAATCCAAAGCTGAGCTGTTAGCACAGAGCCTGACGTGGGGCTCGAACTCACAGGCCACGAGATCATGACCTGAGCCCAAATCATACCCTTAACTGACTGAGCCACCTAGGTGTCCCAGGTGTATTCTCCTTTAACATTAAATAATTCTCAGATGAGTCCACTAAACAATGCCATTGAAAAGTCATTCAGTCATCCTCTATTTGTAAGTTTTATAAGTTTTGGACAACTTTCTTTATGGGACATGAAGTTGAGCTAGATGAGGTCATTAGTAAGCCTATATGCCATTCTCCAAATTTTTCATTTACTGAAATCAAAATGAAGGCAAAATCCTACAGAAGTATATCATAGCAAAATCTCCATTGATATTTTATTAAAAATAAAGAAGTGACTTTCTGTAACTTAGGATTCCTTGTGGTCTTCTACTTCTCTATCTTTCTCAGGTCAGAATGAGCCATGTAAGTGAAGTTCATGAGATTCCTCCTCTTTTAAATAATTTTAATCAGCTTCTTTTATATATACTTTTATAGGTAACTAAATTATCAGAGCATAGAGCTGTTTTTCTATCTGTGCTGATGCTGCAACTCTCTTCACATGTGGAAAACCAAATTTTTAAACAGTTTATTCCACTAGATGCAGACTTTAAAACTACCATTTGCTTCTAGAAAGGGTTTTAAGGTTCCTTCTAACTGAGACTATTCCGCAAAGTTTCCAAATATTTTCCTCTTTGGAGTATTTTTGAACACTTTTTAACATTATAGGACAAATTAGTTTATAAATAACAGAATTTTTCCTCAAAAAGAAAGGTAATAAAACTTAAGAGAATGTAAACAACAAAACTTATAAAGGTGAAAAATAAGGAAAAATATAGCTACAATAATGCTTAACCATATGCCAGAACAGTTAGGCCCATTACATACCATAATAGTTTGTCTTCACACCAGCTCCGCATCCTATGGCTTCATGAGGTAAATAGCAGCAAACCCAAACTCATATAGCTAACAAGTATGTATCAGGATGTGAATTACTATCCAACACTATCCTCACCAGGCTGCCTTCTTAAGAAAGAATATATTCTCTATTTTTGTGACTGTCACACATCTGCCTTTATAGTGAGTAGCAGGTGGGACACTTCCAGCAATAGTAAAAAAATTAATTTACTTAAAGCAGGGATCAGTGAAGCCACCTGACTGGAACCCTTGGGTGCTCGTAACATAGATGCTGCCCCAGAGCAGCAGGAAGAGGACTCCAAAGCCAAGGAAGAACAAGGCCACCAAGGAGATGGAGAGCTCTTTGTAGATACCCCAAGTGTACTGGGTGGAGGTAGCCTAAGAAATGAAGAACCAGGAGGTAAAGAACATACCAGTAGCCAACAGCACCATGGTCAGACTGGGAAGACAGCAGGATTCACCGGCTGGTGTATCTCCTCATGGTCTCTGTCTCCATTTTGCCAGGTACAGGGTAATCCACTGCTCCGCCACTGGAATAACACATCGGCAGGATATAGTCTATATTTTATAGCTACAAATTACAGTGGCACTAAAACAAAACAACCCATCAATTTAATCAATTTATGAATATCCATTGATTCTCAAGCATAATGCCTTCTCTGCCTTGTTGATTCTGGAAATAATTTCTTCCTAGAGATAAAATCAAAATATGCTATGCTATTTCCTCAACATTAAAAAGAAAACTGAACACACTTTTCCATATCTTTCTTTTTAAAGATGAAACGCTTCATGAATTTGCATGTCATTCTTGCACAGGGGCCAAGCTGATAATTTTCTATTATTCCAATTTTGGTAAATGTGCTATCAAACAAACACCATATCTTCTTGATTTTTTAACCAATACTTCATTAAAAATGTGAATGTAACAAAAAGAACAAACTTAAAACACTCTGCCTTGCAAAAAGGAAGCTCTTTGTTTCTTCTAAAATTTTGATGTCAAATCTAAAATGTTTTTGCTTTCCTGCAAAAGCATGCTTTTTCTCAGTTTTCACCTGCTGTGAGAATTATTCCTACATTATAATTAGTTCAGATAAATGAATGGCAAGATTGCTCTTCAGATTTTACTTTTTAAAGCTCATTTACATGATGGTCTATGATGACATGGTTATTAACAGTTTTTGGGCAATTAATTAAGGTAGTTGGTAGAGTTGTTAGCACAAAATGAAACTAAGAGGTTGTTTTAGTAAATCCTTCTGCTCAGGAGACATGATAGTGGCCATTAATCCACACTAACTAAATGAATAGTGATGTTCATTCTCTCACACTCCTCTCTTTGGTAGGCACTGTATTATTTAGCAGATCTTTTTTACATTTTAAAGTGTGAAGTCTTGGTATCCTTCAAACTACTGTCACATCCTTCTTCCCTCTTCTCCCCAAGCTATGAGGCATTGAGTCTGTACTGGCTGTTGTCTCTTTCTCAAGGAACTCTTTCTTTCATCTCATTACAGGCTCCACCAGACAGAAGCATAGTACACTCAAAACCCCAGTGGTAGTTTATGAGAAAAAAGGAATGCCTTTCTGAGGCTCAAGATTTTTCCACTTCCTTATATAGTCTCCTCCTCTTTTCCAGATATTCATCTAGGATTTTCCAGTATCAGTTCATATTTCCTCTCTGGGACCCAGCTCGTGGCTGTCAGGTGGGCCTGAGTCTAGTAGTACTGTACAATATGTGTTAATGGAAGTGACATATGGACTTTCCAGGTGAGCCAGTACAGGCCAGTGCTCAGTTTTTCATTCTCTCCTTTTGCCTGCCATAGCACTCCTGGAAAAGCCACAAGTCTGCTGCGGTACCACAAGTATCACAAACAAGGATATTTGTCCGAAAGCATCACCCAGACTCACAGAGGGCTTTGCCTTAGTTAGAAATAAAAGTTGCTGTGTTAAGCCACTAAGATTATTTAACATTACAGCACAATTAGTTTAATACTAATGCCCCTTGAAAAGAACTTGAAGCAAGAAACCCTGAGACTGGTGCCTTCTTGGCTTATTTATTCAGGACATCCTTACCTACTTGTGTTTCTAACTCACAACACCGTGCAATGCGCCTTCAAAGATTCATTGCAATTCAGATAAATGGCAACAAATTTGTTTCAGCTTTATTGAGGAATAATTGACAAAATTGTAAGATATTAATTTTTTTTTAATTTTTTAAAACATTTATTTATTTTTGAGAGACAGTGCATGAGTGGGGGAGAAGCAGAGAGAGAAGGAGACACAGAATCTGAAGCATGCTCTAGACTCTGAGCTGTCAACACAGAGCCCAATGCAGGGCAAGAACCCATGAACCGTGAGATCGTGACCTGAGCCGAAGTCAGACGCTTAGCCAACTGAACCACCCAGGTGCCCCAAAAGTTGTTTAAGATACTTAAAGTGCACTCTTTAAATTTCAGGGGCACCTGGGTGGCTCAGCATTAAGAGTCCCCACTTGAGCTCAGGTCATGATTGCACGGATTGTGAGTTTGAGCCCCATGTCAGGTTCTGTGCTGGCAGCTCAGAGCCTGGAGCCTGCTTCAGATTCTGTCTCCTTACTTCTCTGCCACTCCCCCAATTGTGCTCTGTCTTTCTCTCTCAAAAAAAGAATAAACATTCAAAAAAATTTTAAATTTCAACAAAAACTTATACATAGCAAATTTAAAGTACAGAAAAACATATTATTTTAAAAACACATTGTAGTGGGGTGCCCGGGTGGTTCAGTCCAATGAGTATCCAACTCTTGATTTCAGTTCAGGTCATGATCCCAGGGTGGGGGGATCAAACTCTGTGTTGGGCTCCATGCTGAGCATGGAGCCTGCTTGGGATTCTCTCTCTCACTCCCTCTACCCCTGCTCTCTGTCTCTCTCTCTCTCTAAATATTTTTAAAAAAATTTTTTAAAGTAAATAGGCTGTAGTTTTACCTGGCTGTACCAATAGAGCAGAAGAAATTTCTTTTAAAGAAACAACAGCTTTTGTTTGAAAATAAACAACTTCAGGGCCCTTTTTGTTATGAATGCCAAGTTCCCACCCCCAAACTCTCTCACACACAAACACACACCCAAACAGACAGCATTTGGATGGAAGATGTCTAAATTACTCTAGTTAAAGTAATTCAACTTTTGAATGTCCTTTCAATAGAACCCTGGATTGGGGAAACAACCCTGGACACCCTGGATTGGTTACAGGAAGGGAGTTTGTGACACAGACATAAGTTCAGTGAGAAGACTACAGGAGACAGCCTGGGTGGAGACAAGGAATGAGGAACATTAGAAGGGTAGGTTCATCCACAAGGGCTCTGTTTACATTGTTGCCTATTCTCTACCAGAGTATGATCCCCTCAGTGGTCCACAAACTTATGGACTCTGTTTGTATTAAAACATTGGATATAGCTTTTAAAAACCTAATATCCATTGAAAGTTTCCATGACGTACATGCTTTTGTTGGTAGTGGATGGTTATTGTTTGCCCTGTCCAGGCTCTGTTTTCTGAGAGATATGCAAGCTAGAATACCTTGGATGAGTTTTTAGATTGCGTATGAATAATAAACAAAGAGGCACTGAAGACTACAGCCACTCTGAACCTCTTAACCTTCCCATTCCACCTCTCCAGAGGTTTATGAATGAATAATTTTTAATTAATTGCTCAATCAGTGAACCTTCCAAGAATCAGTTCTAATTTTCTTCCACTAAAAAAAAAGAACAGTAAAGGGAAGAAAAGAAAAAGGAAGAAAGAAAGAAACCTGTTACCACAACAGGTAAATTGATGCAGTGTCAGGAAATACGGAGGACCAAGAGAGGATAAAACGGGCTTAAAACAGGTTTGGGAAAATTATTACGATTGAATTCCTCCTTGTCCTCTCTAAGTCCGTGTGTCACATGACTACAGAATCTCAGACAGCTCAAAATTAAACCACTAATATTAAGCTCCTTCACACCCTCCTTCATGTGTAGGAGTTAGTCATCCATGTATCTTTAATTCGCTTCTAACATCTTTAATGGACTTTTTGTCAGAGGCGACACAGGAAAAAAGAGACAGAAGGAAAGAAAAAAAATCTTAGAAAGAACATAGTGTGGTTAGAAATTTTTGTCTTCTAGTGGACATGACCTAAGTAACATACAGTGTAAAGCAGCCAAGCATTTGTGGCCTGAAAATTTTATAGAATTTCAAGGTCTCTTCCCGGAAAGTTGAGGTTTGGACAGTTCAGCTACATCTCGGTAACCTCTTGTATTGTAGTTGGGCTGTGCTGCATAAACAGCTGCTTATTGTTATATTTAAGATATTCTCTAAATATTTTCAATTGACAACTGACCTATGATATTTCATAAAATCAAGTATACTTTGAAAATATTTCACATTAATATTTACTTTCAGCTGCATTATCTTCAAATATCAATAGTAAATAAAAGCATCAATACTTTATAAAAGGGTAATGTGCACAATAAGAATCCTTTCTTTTACAATAAAATTCCCAGATATATAGAAAAAAGTCTGCCTTATACCGTACGATACTACCTCCCAAACCGGATCAGTTCATAAAATCCTTCTCTTTTTATCGGTATTTCTATTCAAATATACACACAAACTAAATGAATTTAGTTTACATGAAAATTGTTTTAAATCATGAATTATTGACACAATATACTTGTACTTTATGTGAGATGTTTTCACTAGAGAAAAAATATTTATGGTTATACTATGCAAAAATTGATTTTTTTTTCAATTCCCAGTCACGTTTTACTCTTCTAAATTTCATCACTTTAATATTTGGCATTTCTGTGGCCTAAAAAGACTAGAAGCATTTAAGATTTAATGAAGAGCTATTTACCTCTTAAATCTTCTTCCCTTGAGTAATGAAATAATTACCCTCCCATAATCATGGAAACGTGAAACTTGAATCTCAAATTGAGCTGTTGTGAGAAGGGTTAGTGATGCTGCATAGGTGATCACCATGGTAACATTGGAAATGGCACCGATGTCAAGCCAAGAGCACGGTATTTCTATTCCCACAAGAGCCCGACCAGGGACTGGAGATGAACTCTTGTATGGTCTCAGGAAAATGACTGAAAGCTAACATTTGCTGGGTTTCCCACTGGAGTATACACATCACCATTTTATATCATTCTCAGAGGAAGATGATTTTAAAATACAACAACGTATTCTCAATAGTTTTAATTAAAATTGCTTTGTAATGTTATATCATTATGGTACGTGTGTGTGTGTGTGTGTGTGTGTGTGTGTGTGTGTGTGTGTGAATGAACTTGCTGTACATTCAAACGAAGCCTAGCCCTAAGGAAGAACATGAAGATGTTAGGAAGGGAATTCACTAAAGCTTTATTCACATAATGGAGATAATTAAATAATTAGACATTCTTTAAAATATCAGAACAAGTTAACTCATTTTTAGCAGGATGGATTAGGAAGGTGTTTTATAAATCCTAAGGAGAATATGATTTACTTGGAACTGAAGAGGAATCATTGTGTCACTTTGGCCCTGGTGTGTGTATGTGTGCACTTTGTGTTTGTGTGTGTAAAACACATCTTATTTTAATCTCAGGGAATACAGGAAACACTGAATTGGACTGAATAGAGAAACGACAAGTCAATGCTAATTAAAAACTAATATAAAATATGTATATAACATTTAGCATCATAATTTTCAAGTATATATAGTAACTTAAATTGGGATTACTTACAGTTCTTTGAAGAGAAAGAGCTCATACAATAAGTACATAATTACTATTTGTAATTAGCATACTAAATATTTGTACACAACTATGTGCTGGTAAAGTGCTTCAAAACAGTTTGTTCAACTAAGTAAATAAACATTGCCCTTATAATCTTGCTTATGTTTTCTTTACTATTATTAAATAAATATTTTAATAATGTATAATAATTTATGCATTTATAATGTAATAACATATGTAAATGTAGAACATACAACAAATACAATAATACATATTTACTACAGCCATTGAAAAAGTAAACTTCATCCCATCTCACCAATTCATTGATTCATACAATCAGTCAACAAATCATTGTTAAGAACCTACCATGATGCACTGTGCTACATGTTGCAGATATATAAAAAAAAGTGAAAATAAGCACAGTAGTCTTGGAGTTTAAAGGTCCACTGGTGAAAGCAATAATCAAATATTTACACAAATAAATGTTAAAATCACAATTATTGCAAGTTTTTATCAAATAAAAGTACATGGTGGTCCATAAACTCCTACAGGAGAGAGATGTGACTCCTGAGAAGAGATCAGAACAAACTTCCCTAAGGAAGTGAAGCCGAGATGGAAAGTACACACAGGAACATGCTATGATCCTCCATATTCTAGAGTAAAATTTCTGACCCCTACGGTAATGGTATTAATTCACGTATCTTTCTACTAGTGAGTCTGAACATTTTCCTATAGGCTTTTTTAATGAGCTGAATGTCACAAATTACTTTGTTATCTTCCTGACAACATCTTCATTCATCTACCTGGGCCAGTACTTCTTTTGCAGACTTAGTAGAAAAGTGTAAAGAACACTGCCTCGTGAAATTCAATGCTTGCTGATTATTCCACAAATGTGTGTTATTTACCTACAGTTGTGGATTGAATTGTGTGCCTTCACAACAGATATGTTGAATTCCTAATCCCCAATACCTCATAACGTGCCCTTAATAGGAAATTGGGGCATTGCAGGTATACTAAGGTAAGAAGACATCATACTTGTGTGCAATCCAACCTGTATCCCTTGTAAAGACAAAACAACACACAAGGAGAACATCATGTGATGAGGAAGGTGGAGATTGGAGTTATGCAGCTGCAAACCAAGGAATGACAAAGATTTGTTGGCAAACTACTAGAAGCTGGGAAGAGGCAAAGAAGGATGTCCTATTAGCTCTCAGAGGGAGTTCAGCCTTGACAATACCATGATTTTGGACTTCTTTTCTCTAGAACTGTGAAACAATACATTTCTGTGGTTTTAAGCTGCCCAGTTTGTGGTACTTCATTACAAGAACCCTAAAGAACTAATACCACCAGGCACTATTCTATGCACTTATTAAATTGACTGACATTACAAGGATTGTGATGACATAAAAAGTATGCTACTGGGACACCTAAATGGCTCAATAAGTTGAGCGTCCAACTTCGGTTCAGGTCATGATCTCATGGTTCGTGAGTTCAAGCCCCATAGTTGTATCTTCTGTCCTCCTCTCTCTCTGTCCTCCCCCACTGCTTCTCTCCCTTCCCCACCCTCAAAAATAAACTTAAAAAAAAAGTATACTCCTTACCTCACAAGGGCTTCCAATAGATATGAATTTATTTACTTGAGGATAATGAAGAACATATTACTTTTTTATGTTTATTTTTTAAGAGAGAGAGAGAGAGAGAGAGAGAGAGAGAGAGCAAGCAGGGGAAGGCCAGAGAGAGGGAGACACAGAATCTGATCTGTCAGCACAGAGCCTGACCCAGGGCTTGAACCCACAGACCTCGAGATCATGACCTGAGCCAAAGTCAGACACTTAACCAACCGAGTCACCCAGATGCCCAAGAACATATTACTTTTTGATGAATATGTGGTAGAAATCACAAATAGTTGTATAATATAACAAATGAGGAGATACTTGAATTTAAAGGGAGTACAGAGACTCTATGGGGCACACATCTTCAAATCTTCTCATGTAAACGAGAATTGATGTCCCAAACAGAACTTAGTCTCTCTCATGAGAGATGAACAGAATTAAAGCAGAATTTCTGATTGCATCAACACCAAAAAAATATCATGTACAATTAAAGGAGTCCATACACACATAGATAGAGGTTTAGTCAATTACAAATTCCCCTGCTTCTAGAGATTGAGGTCAAACACTCTAGGTTGTATGAATAATGGTGTAGTAATTTAATTGCTAATTCCATTGTAACATATATTAAAATAATAGACTATAATGGAATGGTATGGGAGTAGACATAATAAAATGCAGTAATTTATAATGTAAATAAAGGCAGTGAGTGGCATACACAATGGGCCAAATTCTGCTCTTGGGGCAACACACAAGGGTTTTATTAACTTTAGAATTATCTGTGTTCACTCATATGAATAAGATGATTCTCAAAAGCAGTCTTTTTTTCCTCAATGAACTATCTGATGGAGATTTATATTTTTTATATAAATCATATGAAATGTGTGTATATACATATATGTTTATATATGTATATAAATTTTTTCCTAGTCATGTTTGAAATTAGTGAGTTAGTTCATATCCATTAGCTTCATTTTTTTCATTGGCTTTTGTGATAGATGCAAAAAAAAAAAAAATGACCACAAATCCCTCTTCTCTCTCTATGCATACCCTTTGCAATGTGGCTTTATAGCTTTTCCCATCAAAAAGTGAAGACTTTTGGAGTGTTTGGGTGACTCAGTCAGTTAAGCGTTCGACTTCAGCTCAGGTCATGATATCATGGTTGGTGAGTTTGGGTCTACATGGGGCTCTGTGCTGACAGCTAGAAGCCTAGATCCTGCTTCGGATTCTGTCTCCCCCTCTCTGCCCCTCCTTGCTTATACACTGTGTGTGTGTGTGTGTGTGTGTGTGTGTGTGTGTGTGTGTGTGTCTCAATAATAAAGAAACATTAAAAAAAATTTTTTTAAGTGAAGACTTTTTTTCACCTCTTGCATCTGAGCTTGGCCTTATAACTTGCTCTGGTCAATGGAATGTTAGAGACACATCAATAGTGTTTGCTTATTGAAGATTGCCCTTTTTGCTGTGAGGAAATCTTCTGCCACCATACGAACAAGCCTAGACTAGCCTACTGAAGGTTGGGAGACCATTTGTAGAGAAAATCCCCAGCATCCTAGCCATTCCTGTTGAGGAACTAGATCATCCAGACCCAAGCTGGGACCCTAAAAATGCCTAGCCAACCCACAATAGTATGAGAAACAATTTTTATTTTTTAGCTGCTTAGTATTGGGGTTGGTTATACAGCAAAAGCTAACATATATGCTCTAAAAATCACTAGTTGTGATACTATCAGAATGCCTACTATGTATATATGCATGTGTCCTAAGCACTTTGCAGATATTAACCCATTTAATACAACAACTCTGTGAAGTAGCAGTTGTATTATTATAATAACCCCCATTTTGCAGATGAGGAGACTGAGGTTGTACAGGTAGTAAGTAGAGGAGCCAAGATGCAAATCCAACCAGTTTTGTCTCAGAGTCCATCCTGTTATCCATCTACCTTTAATGTATAGCTTATATAGCAATTAACAAAATAAGAAGTACAAATCTCTAATGAAATTTTGGAATGCTATACCTTAACTACCAACTAAATAAATGTATGATGAAATAAGATACTTTTTCATTTTAACATTTGGCACAGTTATTCTATAACAATAATATCTAGAGTTTGAATAACTTCCTTGAAAAATGAATTACCACACACTATTCTTGGGAAATTATTTCATGTAATAATTCACTTCTGGAGATATACATATCTTGGAAATAACTGAAATACAAGAATGCTCCTTAAAATATCATTCAGAATAGAAATTGGAAACAATCTAAATTTCTAACAATGGGTGAATTACTAAGTAAATCTTGGCACAGGGAATATAATGCAATTATGAAAATGTTGGATATGCAATGCTTTTAGTAAGGAGAGGAAATACTTAAGGGATAATGGCAAGTAGAAAAAATAGACTGTGGAATTATATATTTATTAACATTAAACCATGAAAATATACAGAGAAGAAAGGCAGGAAGGATGTTAAAATATTAATAGGCTTACCTCTAGATGTAAGATTAGGGATGACTTTTTAAAATCCTTGATTCTATTTTATTGTTACCTCTCCACAAATATGGAGATCCTTTTGTTTCCTTTGTACGATACAGCTCTGCAGTTCCAGAAGGTATTAGAACTTTCCTATCTAATAGAGCAGGATGGAGATCAAGGAAGAGGCTATAGTAACTCCTTGCTGACCCAGGAATTTTGCTGTGAACTTGGGCAGGTTAACATGATTGAGCCCTGAACAGGTTGGATTAGTAAAATGCAAACCCAGAGCAAGGCCTTTTCTCTCCAGCTTGCTACTCTGCTTAAAGAAGGAAAATAGATGCTTCAACCCCCTGGTCCTGGGTCTCAGACAGCCCATGGCTCCAGGCTCTGTTACAGGGAGAAGCAGCCCCTAATTACCTGAATCTCATTCCTTATGCCAGATGTTCCCAGAAATAGGTAATAAATAAATGAATTAATGCTTCAAAAAGGAGGGAACCCGTTCTGAGGGGTAAAGCATGTGAGGAAGTCATCTATTCCCCATGACTGCTCTTTAGGCTGAGGACTGTAATATATGGAAGAATTGAGCACCATGAACTCCTTTAACCTAGGAATGGGGTCCTTTGCATGCTTTGCATGCTATAATTGGGGTTAAGCAGCTGAGCTCTTTCTCCACCTTAACCCTAAAACCATATGACTAATTTCACTCATTATTAACCAATTCTCTAGAACCCTTTGAGGAATGCTTTGTAACTTCTTTCCTATTTAGAGAAGTACTTCTTCCTCTAGGATACAGCTCTGGTGACTTTCTTGGGGTTCATCTCAATTAGATACTACAACTCTAAAACCTTGAGGAACATTCATGTAGTCTCATGACTTATCTTCAACAGAACCACAGCAGGGCCCACCAGAGCGTGTCACTGAAGGCCCAGCCAACAATCAGGCCTGGTACACGCCTTGCACCCCAGGTGTGGAAAGGCATTCCAAGCCCAGCTGATTACTGACCTCTCCCCTTTCCTGCTTTCCCTGGATATCCCAAGCCAGGCAGGCTTGAGGCCTCTGGTGAACCAGGAGCTTCCCTAATCTGGGATTTGAGGGCCAAGTTCTTGCTGGGCACAAAGGAACTGGAGCCAGAAAACTTACTGGACTTGGACAAGGGGAGAACTGGTATGTCTACTCAATATCAAGTCAGTTTAGTCAATTTCATTTGGATTCTAGAGACAGGAGATGTATTAAGAAAGGCTCTACTTATAAACTTAGGAGGCTATCAGGGGCATGCTCACTAATTAGAGTTATCCCAGGTAGGAGCTGCTCAAGGTTATGTTACTAAGGCCCACACATGTCTCTAGCCTCCAGGGACTCTGGCCTGTATGGAGACTTAGACTCCTTGAAAGAGAAGGTTCAGAGCAGAGGCCGTCTCCACAAGTACAGCAGCTCTGCCTTTCCTTTAGCACTGGGAGTAAGCCAACAGGCCAACGGCACCTGCTCCCAATGTCATTCTGGCTTCTGAAGCCACTGTCTTAAAGAGGCAGGTCCTCCTCCTGTACAGAGAGGAGCCCTTGTCACCTGCCTTGGTCATGTTTCATCATCTTGGTACTCTTCAATGATACATAGCTGCTAATGTCATAATACATCATTAGAATGCATTTTCTCAATAGATTATAAGCTCTCCCAGGAGAATGTGAGCTCTTTTGCTTTATTTATTTTCAGTTTATTTATTTATTTTTTGAGGCAGAGAGAGAGAGCGTGCATGCATGTAAGCAGGGGAGGGGCAGAGAGAGGGAGAGAGAAAATCCCAAGCAGGCATCAGCACAGAGCCCCACATGGGGCTCAATCCCATTAACCATAAGATCATGACCTGAGCTGAAATCAGGAGTCAGATGTTTAACCAACTGAGTCACCCCTCTCTTTTGCTTTAAAATTAACTATATGAGGACAAAGACTTTATCTGTTTTATTTATTATTTTATTCTCAATGCCTAGGACAGTATCTGCTATATTAGACTACCCAACAAATATTTATGAAATATTCTTTTAATCATTAAAAGAAACTATTTTTCTTTTTCTTTCCTTCTTTTCTTTTTTCTTTTTTCTTTTTTTTTTTTTTTTTTTTCTAGAGAGGGAGAGCAAGCAGGGAAGGGGCAGAGAGAGTGGGAGAGTGAGAATCTTAAGCAGGCTCCACACTCAGCGCTGAGCCCAATGCGGGGTCCGATTTCACAACTGTGAGACCATGACCTGAGCTGAAGTCAAGAGTCAGGTGTTTAATCATCTGGGCCACTCAGGTGTCCCAAAACTATTTTTCAAAAGGAAGTTACTTGGAGTGATATCAACAGACAGGCCATATATTTACTTTAAAAATGTAGACATAAGATTTAATAAAATTGTAGAAATGTATTCTGAATGACAACTACAGTGACTCTGCAATAAATCAAATATTCTTTATAAAATTAGGATGTTAGCACATAAGTAAAATAACATGTTTAAGCAAAATTTTTAGGATATTCAACAGTGGCTAATGTAATTGGCAGTTCAATTATTAAAAATTGAAGAATGTTATGTTCTTAGAGAATTTTATTAAGTCTGGCAACTTCTATGGTTGTGGACAGAAGGTGCACTTCTCTCTATGCGTCAAAGTAGCAAGGATGGGTGGTGCTCTTTAGGCAAGCGTCTCGTTGGTCACCAGGTTGTGTCCTCTTGGCTCTCACTGTCATACTGCAGGCCAACATTAACACAGGGCCTGCATCCCCACTAGGATTGTCAGAAATACCTTGTGGCGTCATAAACCATCATCTGGTAGAACATCTGGTGCTGTTTGCAGCCCACAGAAATATACAGATGTGGTGGCCAGCAACTCACGTCGCAATTGCTTCAATTATTTAACCACATATGGATAGAGTGCCATGTGCTGGTTTTCAGAATGCATTACTTGAACACCTATGTGCATATAAAGAGAGTTGCTTCATGCATGCTGCCATAACCACTGAAGCATATCACTCTTAGTCACAGAGGAAAAGATATTATCATGTGTTATACTCATCTGATTAGTAGTACATGTCAATTACATTGGTGTTTCGCCTGAAAGTCGGGATGAAATTTTATGCTTGCTGTGGAGTGGCAGACATATTTTCCCTTGGGTGACCACAGGAAGAGTGCCAAGAAGTGCATTTTGATTAGTTTGCTGTATTCATGGACTTGCTTTCTGAGGCTTTCATTTTTTTTTAAGTGAATTGGTATGGGGGAATCTTGCAAAAACCTAGATTTTTTTAGGAAGTTCATTTGCTAATTCCATGAGGAGTGATGGCAGGTGTTGGAATATGTAAAATTACCCCTGATTTTTTGTATAAAAAAATCTTTGATAAGTACTAATATTTCTATGCTTGGCAATGTTCATCTTCAAAGACTTCATTTCTAGTTTAACTTTTAATTTAGGACAAAGATGAGGACATTCATCTAAGGAAAATGACAGAGGAGAGAAAATGAATTGAAGGCAATTAATAATATGTCAACCGATGAGTGCAAACTTCACACAAAACAATGCTAAGTTAGTTTGCCAAAAGCAAGCTTTCTTAAACTCTCTCTAAAAATGATAGGTTAAAACTAGTTGTCCATTCATTCACCAGACATTTATTAAATAAGCATTACATGCAAAGTACTGATTCCAAGATAAGAGAACACAAAAAGCATAGAATTGTGTGGGACACAAAAAGAAAATGCGTTAGTTTTGACAGCTACAGCAAAAGCCCACTTATCCCACAAAATTTAGCCCTGTGGTTACTTGTTTATTTGAAACTTATTAATTAAAAAAGTCATAGATATACCTTTATTTACCAATCTTTTAATTTAGAACCAAGGTCTTTCCTCTGAGTTAAATCTGGTGATCAGACTAATGTTTTCTTTAACAGCTTTAAAGTAAATACTTAAAAGTGCTTGTAAAGAAATCTGAGCAAGGAATCCTTGTAGAGTTTTCTAATCCTGTACCCTCCCCTCAACAAAACAATCTTGTCTTCAATATCTCTTATTCAAAAAAAAACCAAACAAACAAAAAACCCCCACAAAAACCTTTTAGTCATTCTATTTATGAAATCTTTCCAGGACATTCTAATTAGTTTTCATAGAAATAACAAGTTTTTTTGATATAATGCTTCATTTATATAATGTTTAGTTATATTTTGCAATTATTGTAAGAGCATAACAGACATATACAGGCTGGAAACATACATACAGGACTCACATTCAATTAGTAGGGGCAGAAATGCAGGGACATCTTGAGAATAACATTAAAATGCAGCGGCATTGGTTAATAAGTTTTTTATGGGGAATAGAGAACATTGAACTAGACTGCCAATTTGCTAGGATATTCTCCAAGAAAATCAAACATCAGATACAGTAGAACAACGTTTCTTTTGGGATCTTTGTCCATAGGACAGAATAATTTTTATATGGGTAAAAGTCAGGGATAATTTGAAAATATCTTCAGTATTTCTATAAAAGCTCTAGAATAAAATCAATACCGAAAACAAATGTGTATAAAACTTTGTCAGATAGCTACAAGACACAACATTGTATCTTCCAAAAAATGGGAATATTAGCATGTTCAGAGATCCTGCTGACACAAAAGCAAGACGCAAATTACAAGGTAATTTTACACTGGTAGAACACTGTTTCTTTTTAGAGAATAAAACATATCCTCTATGGCAAGTAAGTCTCATGATTGGAGAATATTTCTATCGCAAAAAGAAATTTGGTTACCGACTGAATAATTCAATGTATATTTACTAGACTATGAATTTTCCTCGCCATACTGGAATCTTAACAGTCAGGATTCTGTTTCCTTCCTCTTTATATTTCCAGCACATAGGACACTGACTCGCATATAGAAGACCTTCAAATAAAATGTGAGGGTGAATGTACTAAAGTGCATTACCAGGATATCAGAGCAAAGTTGTTCACCACGCATTCAAATGCCATTACTCCCTTATCCTCATTTTAAGGAAGGTCACAAGAGATATTTGTCACATGACCATAAATAGCTGATTGACTTGACCAAGTTTCTAGGAAGAAATTAAACAGGTATAAATCAACGACAGACCTCTGTTTATGACATCCATAGAGTTTGGTGGTTCTCTGACTGAAATCTTTTTAGATTTAAATACTATACCTTTTAAAACAGATAAGGCACAGCTATTTGGTTTACCTATAATTATAACTTTCATTTATCCTTCAGGAATATGGGGACATGTTTCTCCATTATTTTCGAATTTTACCCGACACCTGGTTCACTTTCTTAAATTCACCGAGATGAAATGATCGATATTGATGCCTCCTGTTACAGAAGGGGCCTGTCTTTATTCAGTTTAAGACCTCTCCAGTTTGGGGAAGTGGAGGGCAAACTTGACATTATTTCATCTTTGGGAACTATGATTTCATAGTGGAGAGATTTTGGACCCTTTTCTGGTTTGGTATCAGAGCAAGATTTCATCTTAATGGGGATCACTGTTTACATCTGGTTACCCAGTTAAGCAATTTGGTTATCTGAATACACTCAGTTGAATATATTTAAACATTTTCAACTTCAACTCAGATGGTCATGTTCTTTTCATGGACTTTCCATGTTAGATGAACAGATCTGCTACATGTAGAATAACCCTCAATTAATATACCCTTTTTATCACTCAAGGACTGGTCAGAAAAACAGAAATGGCTCTAAATCTTATAAAGAAGTACTTTAACATGAAAGATTGTTAAGGTAGGCTGAAAATCAACCCAGAGATTAGTAGTACCAAAAAGTCAGTACAAGTACTAAGACTGGGGGACAAAAGGAGGAAATCCAGAATCCTGAAGCAGACTAATGAATGAGTGTGCATTCTGGAAGTAGGAGATCCTCCCTGCTAGATGACAGAACAAGGGCGATAGAAGCTTTCCAATAGGATCTACAGGCACAGAGAAAAATTAGTCCTTTTAGGAACAGCAAAAGAAGGACTTCTCTCACCCTCCCATGGTCAGGACTATCTTGTAAGTCTTGGACCCTCGGAAGGAGTAAAGGGCCTTGGAAGTAAATTTCAGTACAATAAAGAAATGAAAGAAAGGGCAGGTGAGAAATTGTCAGATGGGCATCTGGGTGGCTCAGTTCGCTAAACATCCCACTTTGGCTCAAGTCATGATCTCATGGTTCCTGAGTTTGAGCCTCACCTCAGGCTCCGTGCTGACAGCTCAGAGCCTGGACCCTGCTTCAGATTCTGTGTCTCCCTCTCTCTTTGCCCATCACCTACTCTCACTCTGTTCCTCTCTCTCAAAAATAAAAACATTAAAAAAATTAAAAAATAAACTGGCAGAATTTTAGTGGTTTCCAAATAAGATGCAGTCCAAGGTATATAAAATTGATTATTGGTTTGCAGGAAGAAAATATGAAACATTCTTTTATTACTCATTTTTATCTAAGATAAGAAAGAAATCAAACCTTATTATTATTTAAGAGTTGAATTGATCTTGACATTGTCGCTTAGTTTCTACGTCAGATGGGTATGTGTCCTTTACGTAATGTGATAAATGAGTGTGAAGCAAACAGAATACCCAGGGTAGGTTCACGTGTGGTGGGGGGCCTTATTCTTTGTCTGTTTTTAACATACTGCACAATTCTACAAGGGTTTTGCCTGAGTATCTGGATTTATGAGTTGCAGTTACTAATTTTGACTATACTTACCCACATACAGTGGATACTGAATTAAAAAGATTGACAATAATTCTAATAATGTGAACACAGGTAAATAATAGGAAATAGAGCTAATGAAAGCCAACAGCAACCATTTTATGAGGTAAACCATAACAAGTTAATCAGAATGGACCAAAAAAAATGGCCCCAAATTTCAAAATTATATAAAAGACTATTTGAAATATAAACTCACTTAAATTATTCATAAAAATTAATTTTTCCGTAGGTTCATATCTTACCTTTCAAATTAGCAAATTTTGGTATTGTAGAGATAGATCTTAACCCTTACATATTTTGCTTAACAAAAATTCTAATCTCTCTTTTAAGAATTTTGTTTCTAATATACATATTAATATATACTAGATACATATATTCTCTATATATTCTATAGATAGATAGATGACAGATATAGAGATATTTTGGTACTGGCTAATAAGTCCTGGTTAGAGTGAGATATTATGAACTATATTTAATAGTATATGTGAAAAGTTTTTTTTTCTTATAATAAAGTTTATTTACCCAGAAATGTTCATTTTCTTTTTAAACTTTATCTATTTATTTTGAGAGAGAGAGAGAGAGAGAAGGACAGAGAGAGAGGGAGAGAATCCCAAGTAGGCTCCATACTATCAGCATGGAGCTCAGAGCCCCCAAAATTTTATTTTTAAACAGTGCTAAAATTTAATAGCTTATGATAAAATTGCAAACTAAGATTTACTTCAAGGTATTTAATTTAAAAGAAAACTCATATTTCATGGCTCCTAGGTGGCTCAGTAAGTTAAGTCTCTGACTCTGGCTCAGGTCATGATCTCGCGGTTGGTGAGCTCGAGCCCCACGTCGGCTGTGCTGATAGCTGAGAGCCTGGAGCCTGCTTAGGATTCTGTATCTCCCTCTCTCTCTGCCCCTCACCCACTCACTCTCTCTCTCTCTCCCTCTCTCTCTCTCTCTCTCTCTCTCTCTCAAAACTAAATAAACATAAAAAAAAGAAAAGAAAACCCATATTTTAGAACTTAGACTAAACATCTGTTATTAACGTAAACAACCAGACCCACCTTTCCAATTGGGACTCAATTTTCAGATTTACACTGTATTGTGTCCTATATCCCACCAATTTTCTTCTCTATTTTCTTAAATGCTTTTAATGTCTTTTTATAAGGATTGATGTTTTTATAAGGATGACATTTTATAAGGATCGATGAGTACTTCTGTACACACTGGACTCCCAAGTGTGGACCACTTCCTGTGGACTGTAACTATCAATCTTCCAGCCAAATTAACTAGCACTGTAAACTTCATGGGTTCTTGGGTCAATGTCAAAAATTGAGAAGAGTCGGAGGTGCTACTACACTTGTTCCCTAAAAAATTAGCCTGTAAAAGTTTTATAGAAGTTAGCAGAAGACATGAGACTCCTGGCTCAAAGAAAAAGGACTTTATTACTTAAGGTGCAGCACACAAGCATAAGATTCATGTTTGAATCAGAACCTCCTTCCTCCCCAAGTGCCGCTGGGACAAGGATGAATAGTCCAAGGAGAGGGTGCATATTCAGTGGTTCTGTATGTGTGCTTGGGAAACCCCAGTCTTTTATAATGGACTATGAGCAAAATTGCTTCACCTTTGTCCTGGAGGTAGATATTACCTTTATTATACTGGATAGCAACAAACTTGCTCTCTGCCCCAGAAAGAAACACTATCTCTATCTTCCAAGGTGATTCACTATACAAACATCCTTGAAAAGATAGTCTTGGACAAAAGATAGCCAGTGCCTGTGCTCATACAATGTGCAGAAACATGGAAGATCCAAAGAGAATGGTCTATCTCCCAACACTCAAGTAGCCCAGATATATAAATTCATATTTGGCGGTGGGGGGAATGGAAAGAGTGAGAGCAAAACTGTTATTAGATTGATTCCTTGTCTCTGTTTTTGCTCAAAGGATTCTTAAAATTCAAATTCTTAAAGTGAAGTATTATTAATCATATTTAGTGATAGCAGTCCATGCAGCTAATTGAAAGATAAGTATAAATATATATGTTAGGGATGTATTAATTGGAAAGAAGAGCCTTTTATAAGTTTAAGAATTATAAAAGTTTGCATATTGCTATTATTGTAACCAACTATTAGGCTGCAAAACAATTCAGAAGAAAATGGCCAAGGCCTCCATCAAGGAGAAGGACAGTACAAGAGGGAACCTAGACTGTGGAATCAAGTAGATCTGGGTCGCATTCCCAGTTCTCTGAAACAAAGGCAGGCAAACAAATTTCTGTATGTCTCAGTTACCCTTAACTTCTGGAAAAATATAACAATTTTTTTTAAAATAAAAGATACCTCCTAGTGCTGTAAAAATAAGGTCAAAAATTAGTATTTTTAAGAGTACAACAAAATTGCAATTGTAGACAGAAAAAAATTATTAGAAAAAGATTAGTTGCCATTTTAATCTTAATTTTATATGAATATCAGTTTAATTAAACTAAAAGAGAACAGAGGTTATACACTCTGTTATGTCTGTGATTTTTTTTAAGTTTTTTTAAATTTATTTTGAGATAGAGTATGCGTGTGTGCCAGTGGGGGAGGGGCAGAGAGAGAGAGAGAGAGACAGAGACAGAATCTCAAGCAGGCTCCACACAGTCTGCACAGCGACCAATGCAGGGCTTGAACCCATGAACCATGTGATCATGACCTGAGTCTAAATCAAGAGTCAGATGCTCAACCTACTGAACCTCATGTCTGTGATTTCTAAAAGTAGAAAAAGGGAAATTCTGAAAGTGGCAAAGGGGGAATACAAATTTCATAGAATAGAATAGTAAAAGGATATTTCAGTTAAAAGTATGCTTCATGACTAAATGTGAATATAAACCAAAAACTTAGTGAATATTTCATGAACTTCCAAGCTATCAAAAATGTAATTTATAAAAGACTGAGCAAAAAAATCATAGTTTCCACTTTTGCTGTAGGATAGTTGCTTTAGGAAAGACTGATAGATTGTTTTCTTTTGCCTTGTCTCTCCCACTCTCCTCCCAAAACATTAGAATTGCCATGGCACTTTTTTCCATCCTTAATTTCTAGTTTCTGATTGTCAGTCTCATATGCCCGATGCTTGTGACATCCCAAATCTCTTCCCATGGAGATAGTGGCTTGTGATGTCTTAATTAAATGCACTGAGGTTTGAACACTTCAAGAATAAATGATCATTCTAGGAGCCCATCTAAATACAAGTGAAAATAAAACATATTGTGCATAAATGAATAAATTATATACAAAGTAAATTATAGACAAAAATGAGAGATAACATGTAAAGGATGGATAATACCATCACTTTTCGGAGAGCTCGTGTTATTGCAACTACATTTATTTAACATTTCATATGAACAAGAATAAATGCATTAAATGTTACTTTGTTACCTGTGGCTCCAATGAATTCCACTTATATGTTCTTAATTTGCTAATGTTCTAGGGGCTGGGTTTTAGAAACATCAGTTATTTAGATTTCTTTTGAAAAATCTGTACAGAAATATGTTTCTTTTGCAATAGGAGCTATAAAAAGTATTACATTAAAATTTTGTCAATTACTTTGGTGAAACTCATCTCTTATCTTTTAGATCATTTTTTAAGCTTTGCATTTATATTTTAAATATACTAGTTACACCAGAAAATAAAACAGTGGTTCCCTCTAGTTAAGTCACCATTAAAACCACTACATGAGCCAACCTGTCTGATAAACTATTTAGAAATAGCACTGAAATTTCAAAAGGCATTCATTTTTATTTTACTTTTTTCAATATCCCCTTTTGATAATTATAAACAAAATAAGCCTTCTTATTAATGAGTTACTTGCTAAGGTGTCTTTTTTCAAACTTGGAATTCCAGGAACTCCTGAAGACTGAAATACAGTCATTGATTTTGCTGTTCTTTTATTAAGCCTCAGCTCCGGTATCTGTATACAGTCTGAAAGGTTCCAGATCTAAAGATAATCAAGATCACATGACCGAAGAATGGGCCAATTGTGTGCAGATCCAGGATCCATCAGTGGAAAGCTAATGCCCTCCTCGTTGAAAGCATATAATCATTTTGAAGTATCTTCTTTGTTTTTTTTTTTTTTTTTTAAGAGAGAATGTCAAAAAAGCAGAGTCTAATTTTATGTGCCTGGGAGTAGCTATCTGAGCTTCAGGCAATACAAACGCTGCTATTACTAGGGAGTAAAAGCTCTGCATAATTAACAAACATCATCAGCCTTACAGTTCCTGCAGAATGCGGTAAGTTCCTTGCCTGAAGGCTGCTCTCATCCTAGTAAGTCTGTTTACCCTGTCCAAGATTAGATTAGTTTAATTATTATGAAAAAGACTGCTAAGATCTTACGGCCTAATTATGCAAATGTTTCTAAATGTTCACAAAAGTAATTTATTTATTTGGAGATAAATGAATCTGTTTTGTCATAAAACAGATTGCAGTCCTGGCAATGTACAAGCAGGGTTATGTAGCCTTGGGCAAATCTTGCACCACAAATATCAGTGGGATCCCTAGATTACAACATTTAAAAATACATCAATGTTTTTAGCAGGTTTTTATTGTTTTTGTAAATTATAGTAATCCCAGAAAGAACTATCGCAGGTTTAATACTCACCAACCTTGTTATGAAAACATGGTTTCTCAGCAGAAGCATTTAAAAGATGCTAACAGCTAAAACATTCCTGGTAGACCTATTAAGGTACACCTGTTTTATTATGCTTAGAGCAGATATCTTCACAACACTGGCTTCCCCCCGCCCCTTTCTTGCAGTATAATAGTTTAAGTAACTCTTAAAAGAAAATACTGAAAACAAACAGTGGGATATGTGTATATATATATATTACCTCTATTCATCTTAACTATAAAAATAGTATTAAATTTTAAATAAGTTAAACCAATGCCTCTATCCGGAATGACTTCTTTTTTTTATTTAAAAGAATGAACATTTATTTATTTTTGAGAGACAGAGTGAGACAGAACGTGAGTGGGGAAGGGGCAGTAAAACAAGGGAGACACAGAATCCAAAGCAGGCTCCAGGCTCTGAGCTGTCAGTACAGAGCCCGAAATAAGGCTTGAACCCATGGACTGCAAGATCATGACCTGAGCCAAAGTCAGTCACCTAACCAACTGAGCCATCCAGGCACCCCATATCTGAAATGACTTCTAAATCTGCTTTTAAATAACAAAAAATACTTTGACATGTAATTTAGTTGAAGCTTGCAAACTTGGAAACATACACTTTAATCCTACTATGTCTCTGAATATAATATCACTATTATATTTATATCACTATGCATATCATTAATATCCTTAAGTAGTCATGTCTTAAAATGACCCAGCTGAGGTCAGTAATCCACAGTTTAAATTTTGACATCAGAAAACGTTTACAAGTTTGCAAAAGTTTAAGGATCTTAAAAAAAAAAAAAAATTCAAGAAGTGGGCCAGATGGTTGATAAGGGAACTGTAGTGAATAAATGTTCTTGCTTGCCTGGCATTGTTCCTTATTCTGGAAATAAAGCCCAGTAAGCTTGGGGTAACCCATTCTCTAGGTTTGAGAGAGAGTGTGACTCCATCTTCCTGCCCTTTGTACTACAAGGATGATCACATGACCTAGGTCAAGTCAATCCCAAGACATACCTACCAGAAGCTATCAGGGAATGATTATAATGATGGTGACAGAATAATAATAAGAGTTGCATATATAAAAAGCCATCCCTTACTGAGTACTTTCTATCTGCTGGACACTGTGATCAGCTCCTTGTGTGCATAATCTAACTTAATCTTCAACTCCTTTTCCATTGAGGCTGAGAAGCTATTACAATGTAATATTTGGGGGATCAATGTAATATTTGGGAGAATCTGTCAAAAAGATGGAGCTCTGATGACATTCTTTAAAGACAAAGATAGCATACTCGTGGACTGGACTTGACACCTACAGTTAGGAATTCTGATGTCATGAATGTTGTGTTGCCAGTAACAAACTAAAATGAGGACTGGGTCGTTAGTCATGGTTGACCATACCATGAAGAGCCATGTTCTGACCAGGGGACAAATGAAGATAAACTAGAGAAATCTCAAAGTTGGAAATAGATGTAGAATTTGGACACCAGACAAGGGGTGTGTATATTTCAAAATCTATATGGCAGTTGTTGTGTATTATGTTTGTTAAAGTATGTATATATAAAAAGAAAGGTAGGGGGTGCATATATCCTGGACACAATGAAATGTAAGGGAATCTCTGTTATGAGGTTCCCAGCAACACTTTCCACTTATTTTGGTAAACAAAATCCTGCTTTCATGTGGGGTACTAATTCCATGTTTGTGCTCAAAAGGGATCATCCTATCTTCCCGCCCTCTTGCATTAGAGAGAGGCTCACAACCAAATTTAGGCCATCAGATTCTCCACCAGGAATCGTTTGCCAGATCAAACAGAGAAGAAACCATATTTCAACTGAGCTTGTTAAAGCTGGCTTGATGTGGGACTTTGGGGTGATGGGTTGGGTGCACTTTAGTTATCTTGCCCCATTTATGAGAAAGCCTGTCTGGAAGAGAAACAATCTGGACTTTTCAGATATTTGAGTCAATAAATTTCCATTTCTGCTTCACTATTTGGAGTTTGATTCCTCTCAGTCGTAGGTAGGGTCCTGCTGAGAACACAAAGTTTGAGGTTCAAATGAAATGAGCTAGAAACCAACATCAATTTTCCCCCTATATTTATGTTTGTAAGCATTGGTTCTAGATTTAGTTTGTTTTTAGAATGTGAGTCATGTTTATCTCAACTAAGCATCCTAGACACAGCAAATCAAATTTTGTCAACTTTGCTGATATCCACTAGCTTCTTTTTCTTTTGAACCCGGAGGACATGGTAACAGCAACCTCTTAGGGCCTTGGTCAGAAACCTGTACTTCCAGGCTTCCACATTTCCTGTGCCTTTCACCACTAATGGTATTGTAAATTTGGGGAATAAATGTCAGCAAAAGACAACGAATGCCCATAGAAATATATAGAAGTGTCTCTTTCAGCCAGGATTTTATGACAGGGAATATAGTTTATTAGGAAGAGGTGTGTTAGAAATAATGGAGTTTGGCTTTTGTGTGTGTGTTTAAATTAACTGCTATTTAAATAAGCAGGACAATGGGTCTACAGGGAGATTCCAGCTGAAGTTCTCTTGTGTATTAAATGGATGGTATGAACGATGAGCTTAACAGATTTCTCTGATATCACAATTATCTTGGTTATTGAAGCCATTAGAAGCTGTTTGCTGTCAGTTAAATGATCATATCTCAAGTGCACCTGCTTTATAACTATTCATTTGGGGAAAGATCATTAACATATTCCTTAAGTCATTTACCGACAATTTGACTTAATTTATAATTTTTTGCTCTTTGTAACAAATTAATAAGATATATAAATGGGTGCACAGAAATTCTATATAATCAAATTATTAGGTTACAAAAGATCTATAGTTTGTGTAACTTGTTTATCTTTATAAGAGTAACTATTGAGACTCATTAGCAGTTATGTTATTTATGACGTTTCTGAAGTGATGAAAAAATAATTGCAGAGGACAATTTAATCCAGATTTTTTGTTCAGTTAAGTAAGCAGCAGAATACTTCAAACAACCAGTTAAATATATTTATTATAAAATGATAATGACATCTAATTAGTAGAGTTCCAAGAACTAAATGAAATTACAGCTCTTAGCACATTCCATGGCACATAGTAGGCACTCAGTAATTGTAACATTGATAATTATATGCTCAATTCTATGAGGATATAGAAATAGAATTTTTTCCCTCAAAGAGTTTATAAGCTAATAGAGAAAACATAACCAAAAGCCGTCAGTAATAGAGATAACTAATGAATATAGTGACATATGTTTACCTACTTCGTAGTTGATTCCTATTATGTGCCATGCATTGTCCTATATTGCTTGGGTGTATTAATTTAATCCTCACAATATACTTACAAGGACAGTACTGATAACATCTCTGCTTCACGCACAAAGAAAATGAGACACAGAGAAATTAAGTAACTTAGCTTAAGTCACACAGCCAGGAAGCAGTAAAACCAAGATTTGATTTGAGGCAGTTGACTCAAGCCAGTTAACTTTACCACTGCCTCATAAGATATAGAAGCCAACTACCCAAGGCAGTAGTTCTCATTGTAAGTGAGCAAGAGAATCACCTGGAAGGGTTGTTAAAAAACAGATGGAAGAGCTGAATCCCCTGAATTTCTGACTTACTAAATCTGGGTTGAGGCAGAAAATTTGCATTTCTAACAGGATTTCAGGAGATGCAGATGCTGCAGGCTCTGGAACTGCACTTTATGAACCACTAGTCTCAGTAATGTCGCTGGAGAAGAGGAAATAGAGGTTCATCAGCAAGGGGCTGGGAACTTCCTTAAGTGCAGGCTGGTGATACTTGGACTAATGAAATCTTGGTAAGTACTAGGGGAGTCATCTCCCCTGCTTCTTTGCGTGCGGGCCAAGAGCAGGCCACCCCAAATGTGCCACTATATTAATTATACTGAATTAAAGTTACTTAAGAAACAGCCAGCATAAGAAGACTCTAATTCCTTTGTCTCCAAAAAGCAGGGAATAAATCTCCCATGTGAAAAGGACTCCCCTTCATACCAGGAGGTAAAGAGACATCCTTATCACTAGAGACAAGAAATTCAGAGCCAAGAAGTCTTTATAGACACACCTCATTGCTTCTATTAAAATACTAACTCCACCCAAATTCTGTTTGGAAATCCTTACTAATTGAAGCTCCCAAACATAAATTTTCTTTGTCTTGTCAATTCCTCATAGATCTATTGTTTCTTTGTCTAAAAAGCATAAAAGCTGCCTGTCTTGGTCATTTCTTTAGGTCTTAGCTCTATTATTGAGCCTCTGTCCACACATAATTAAACTTTGTGGGGTTTTTCCTCCTGTTAATCTGTCTCGTGTCAATTTAATTCTTAGACCAGCCAGAAGAATTTCAAAGGGTAGAGGAAAATTTTCCCTTCTCAACACTAAGCACTATTATTTTTACTTCTTTCCAGACTTTAATACCTCTTTAAGAGTTATGCCAAAACCAAAGCTATGGCTCTTTTGAGACTTACTTGGGAAGGGGTGGCTTTTATAGTTATGATCCACAGGTACACAGTTGCAAAAGTGGGATTATGTGTGTACAGGGAAGGGATAAAATAGGTAATCAATAGGTTTGGTGACTAAAGGCATGAAAGCCTCCCCATGAGATTATTTCCAAGGAAGAATTCATATATTGATTGACTGATTGATTGATTGATTCAACAGATATTTATGAAGACCTGTTTTATAGGTTTTATAACAGTTATCAAAACATAGTCACTGCTCCCCTGAAATCTACATTCTAGAAAGGAGGAACGGGCAATAAACAAACATAACTTTAGAATATGTTGGTAGTGATAAATGCTGTGAAGAATAATAAATCAGGGCATGAGTGGGAGTGCACTAAGCAGCAAACCAGAGAAAGCTTAGTTTATAAGGTAACATTTGGGAGAAACCCAAATGAAGTGAAGAAGAGAGTCAGAAAACTAGGAATAGAGTTGTCTAAGTAAGAATATCCCCAAGGCAGGATAATTGTTTCCTAGAGAATAAGCAAGAAGGCTAAGGTAAAATGGAAGAGATAGAACTAGGGAATTAGCTAGAAAAAGAGCATCATGTCTTGTAGACCAAGGCAAACACTTTGAATTTTGTTGTGAGTGAGATAGGAAACCATTGGAATGATTTGAACAGATTGGGATCATGCTGCCTTTGGCATACAGAGATGGAGAGAGAGAGAGAGAGAGAGAGAGAGAGAGAGAGAGAGAGAGAAGAGCGAGAGAGAAACTGGCAAGGGCAGAAGAGAAAGACTAGTTAGGGAGCAACTGCAAAAATCCAGGCAAGAGATGATGATGACCTAGACCAGTACAGTAGCTAAGGAAATAGTAAGAAGTGTTTGAATCCTGACAATATTTTACAGCCAGCAGGACTTATTGATGAATTGTCAGTTGCATATTAAGAAAAAAATTTTAAACTTGTAAATAAGGCAAAAAGTAGATGGCATGTATTTTATGAGGACAAAGACCCACATAACTGTTACCTAGGTAGGTGTATGTGCTTTGTTTGGATCAAAGGTCCTAGGTTTGTGAAGTTACATGTTAAATTTGTAGACTTCTGTCCAGAAAAGATACAAATAATTCCTTTCTAGTGGAAAACATAACCCCAAAAGTTATAGTTTATGCTCTTGTGGGATATTAATTACTTTTATATCTAACATGGCAATCTTTTTCTAATATTTATTATTTACTATGCTTATAGATTATATTTTACTGCTTCCTTCATCAGTATGTCTTTTATACATGTTCATTATATGCTTACATGAAATCCATGCCTATTACTTTGAAAAATCATGCTTCAACATAAGTAAGAGAAAGACAAAAGTCAAGGATAACATCATGGTTATTGTCTGAACATTCAGAAGAATTTTGTTACCATTTTCAGAGTTAAGGAAGTGTCTCACTGGAGCAGAGTGAGGTAGACGGTAAGAATGGAGAGTCTGATTTTAGAAACTTCTATACAAATTTCTATAATAGAGTCATTTAATTGGCAAGGTCACATATTCAGGTGAGAGACTCAGGCTGGATAAATAAATTTGGAGGTGATCATATATTTGATATTCAAAGTCATAGACTACATGAGATTATGAGATTACTTAAGCATGAGTGTAAACAGAAGGAAAGAAGTGTCCTAGGATTGATTCCTGGGGCATTCCAGCACTTAAAGATGTAGAATATAAGAAGGAGCCAGCACTGGTAAAGGCACTGATAAACAGCAGCCACAGAAGAAAAATTGACAGAGTGATATCCCAGAAGCCAAGAGAAGACACTGTTTCAAGAGGGAGGTTAATAAATCATATCAAATCTTACCCCAAATGTCCAGTAAAATCAGGTTGGAAATTGATCATTGACTTTGGAAACCTGAAACTTTAAACAGAGCAGTTTGGGGCCAAAATGAAGACTACAGCCAGATGGATGCAGCTGCATAAAGAGAAACAGCAAACAACAGAAATGTAAATTGCAGATTGAATAAGCTGGGGGGAGGGGCGCCTGGGCGGCTCAATTGGTTAAGTGTCCGACTTTGGCTCAGGTCATGATCTCCTGGTTCATGAGTTCAAGCCCCATGTCGGGCTCTGTGCTGACAGCTCAGGGCCTGGAGCCTGTTTCAGATTCTGTGTCTCCCTCTCTCTCTGTCCCTTCTTTGCTCATGCCCTGTCTGTGTCTCTCAAAAATGAATAAATGTTAAAAAAATTTTTAACTAAAAAAAAAAAAAAAAAAAGAGTAAGTTGGGATATTGCCAGATAGTAAAATATTACACAGGAATACAAATGAACAAACTAGAGGTATAAACAAGAATACAGATCGATCTTTTAATTATAATACTGAGGGAAAAAAAAGCAAGACAAGAGTATGTATCACATGATTTCATGTATTAAATGTTCAAAGCTATGAAAAATAATACCATTTATGAATGCCTATATTATAGTCAAACTATAAATAAGAGCAAGAAAATTATTACCATAAAAGTCAATATAGTGATTCTTGGGAGGAAGAAAAGGAAAGTGACAAAGGAAGGATACATAGGAGCTGCCAGAATGCTAACAACATTCTATTTCTTTCTTTTTTTTTTAATACTTTACTTATTTATTCTGAGAGAGACAGAGAGGGAGAGGGAGAGAGAGAGAACGAGCAGTGGAGGGGCAGAGAGAGAGGGAGGGAGGGCATCTCAAACAGGCTCCCACTGTCAGCACAGAGCCTGACCTGGGGCTCGATCTCACAAACTGAGAGATCATGACCTGAGCTGAAATCAAGAGTTGGACGCTTAACCAGTTGAGCCACTCAGGTGCTCCTCTATTTCTTATCGTAGGTGTTGATTACAGGAGTAGTTCTCTTATACCTGTTCATATACATTACTCATTTGTACTATGTTTTCTGCAGTGTTTTACATGTGTGCTATGTTTCACAATAAAATAACTTTTAAGATTGAATAAAGGTATAAGACCTAGGATTTAGACAATCTTTCCAAGAAGTTTTTCCATAGAGGTGGAGGAGGACTAACAGGGCAATGGATGGAAAAAGACATGAGTACAATGAAAGATAATGGCACATGTTTGCAAGATGATGGGACTTACCCTGTAGTGAAGGAAAATCAATGACTTCAGAGGGAGGAGGGACAGTGCAGACATGAAATCTTTGAATAAGTAAGAGGAAAACAGGAATGGAATTGGCTTTTGATAAGAAGCCTAATAGTTCATACATATAACAAGAGTGAGGGTATTTGCAGGTATAGATGCTAGACATTTGGCAAACAAAATGATAGCAGCAGGTAGATTTTCCTGTTACTCTCATTTTCTGAATGAAGCAAGAAATACGTCATTGTCTGATACTGTCAAGAAGTAGGAAGGAAGTGTTAAAGGTTTGAAGAGAAAGGAAGAGATGTGAAATTATTGTCTAAGGGACAAGGGAAAATGAGATGTCTGGAAATGTTCAATGGGATTGTCTTTCAGGCACCAAATACTAAGGTCCCACTTAAGGTCAAGAGTTTAATGTAAGATGGTCAGTAATATTATATTTCTCTGTAGCAACATCAGCCATGTAGACACAAGACTAAGTAGTTTAAGAATTGGATTTAACTAGAGTTGGGATTTTGCTGGGCAGATATTGTTTGGGAAGAAACTACTAGCAAGAGAGTTCATTCAAAGAAATCTTTATAATAGTGAACTATAGAATCCAAGATTGATAAGGGGATACATGACAGTGAAAATGTGGAGGAGTCAATGAATTGGAGGTCCTGGTGGTGTTAAAGAATGAAACCCATATCAACCAAAAAAATGCATAGATAGCTACAGTACTGACTTAATATTTGTGGTCAAATCCTGATTTAGGAATATAAAAATGAGAGTACAACTTTGTATACTTCTTTATGAGTTCCTTCATCTTCTTCAAACCTCCTTCCTCTTTTTCTATGCATCCCTTACTGCAGCAGAGTGAAATGAATAAGAAAAAAGACATGTGAATGGATTGGAGGTGGGGGGTGATGTGCATAAAAGAAAGAAACATAGAAGGAAAAAGATCTCCCATTAAAAAGAGTTCTTGAATATCCATGGACTCAGACTAAAACAGTTCATCCTGTAGAGACGTAAGAAGGCCTGTATGTCTCAGGCAGCATTTAAATCATGACCATTGCCCCTTCTGGGTGGGCAGTGAGTCTTTCTTTCTTGTGACTCTCCACAGCACCTAGTACAGTGCTCATTATCATTAATAGTTTATTAACCAACAAAGGGCAGAACACAGAGAGGAAAAGTTTTGCCAAGATCATTTTCTTAAAAAAAAAAAAAAAGTGGCCCTGCTGCACTTTGTTACAACAAAGGCCAGAAATGGGTCTGAAATTACCAATTACAGCACAAGCTCACACCTCTGGACTCTGTTTTCTCACACAGTATCTTTAGAAAGTGATATTTTAAAGATAAGAAAATGAAATACATATATTTGTCCTATTAAATTCTATGATGTAAGCACCATATACAGAAGTTCTATGGAATCCTTTCCCACATTGCTATTCAAAATAATTACCTGCTGGCTAATATTTTAAACCTGATAGTTAATGGACCACAGAATGTCATTGTTTAAGAAACTGTAAAAGTTTATTAGTATCAGGCAATGAAAATTTTCACAAAATCAGAAGAATTAGCCTACACATGGTTCTATGTGAAGATGATTCCTTAATAGCCAAGTTTGTCTCTAAGATAAAAAATGTGGAGGGAAAAAAGTGACGTCATATTTGATGCCTTAAATTTTAGGTTGTTTTTGTTATTTACACAGAGCAGTATTGTCTAAATGGGAATAGCATACCAATAATAAAACAAACTGGGGCCATAGCCCCACTCTTCCCCAGGTGGATTTATGTCACTTGGAATGATGTCACAAGGTGTATTCAGGCCTGAATTTCCATGCCCTTGATTATTCCTTTCACACTGGGTTATATGGTAGCCCTTTTCTAGATTCTGTGGGGTCAAGTTCTGCCTCACAGGTGTGGATAGTCGGAGATGAATCCATTGCCCTTTTTGTTGAGGGCTCTCACCACCTGAACAATAAGATCAGTCACACCGGCAGAGTGCATCTTGAGCAGGAGCTCTGAGAGCTGACAGCCAAGTGCCCCAAAAAACAGAAAGAGTAAAGGTCAAATCCAATGGATCATGCCACAAGCCCAAATTGCTTGACAGCAGACAAGTAAGCAAGGGTCTGAGGCTGAGCACCGCAATCAGGCAACCTTTTGGTGGGGCCTAGAGCTCAACAAAGGGTGTTGTTAGACCTTATGTTAGTAATAGTCAGTATATGGAAAAAGAAATGTGTTATAAAATTAGGAACACAATGAAGGGTTTTCTTATAACAATGTACTTCTAAAAATTCAGAGATTTGAATTTTATTCTTCCTAGAAAAGTACAAGATTAATGAGGAAAAACTAGAACATAACAAAAAGAAGGAAAAATAATTTCACAAACTACCACAAGAGATACATATGTATTTTTTAATAAAATAGAATCAACAGAAATAGTTCATTGTTTTTGTCCCTTAGTATATTTAGAATGGCATGCTAACATATCATTCTTATACTTATTTAAAGGGCAACGTACAGAATGGAAAAAAAAATATTTGCAAACCAACTATTTGATAAGGGGCTAATATCCAAAATATATAAGTAACTCATACAAACCCATAACAAAAACAAAATCTGACTGAAAAGGGGACAAAGGACTTGAATAGACATTTTTTTCAAAGAAGACATACAACTAAGCCAATAGGTACATGAAAAGATGCTCAACATCATTAATCATCAGGGAAATGAAAATCCAAATCACAATGAGATGTCACCTCACACTTGTTAAAATAGCTATTATCAAAAACATGAGAGACAACAAGTATTGGCGAGGATGTGGAGAAAAGGGTACCCTGCGTTAATGGGAATGTAATTGGTGCAACCACTATGGAAAAAGATACAGAGTTTCCTCAGAAAAACTAGAACTAGAACTACCATATGATACAGCAATCCCACTTCTAGGGGTACATCCAAAGGGAGTAAATCACTATTTCAAAGAGTTATCTGCACCCCCATGTTCATTACAGCATTACTCACAATAGCCAAGACATGGAAACAACGTAGGTATCCATCAGTGGGGATGAATGGATACATAAAGTGTGATTTTATACACACACACACACACACACACACACACACACACATAATGGGATATCATTCAGATATATAAAAAAGAAAAAGAAAATCTTGTCTTTTGCCACAATATGGATGGACCTTGAGGGCATTATGCTAAGTAAAATAAGTCAGACAGAAAAAGACAAATACTATATGATACTAATGAATCTTAAAAAGACAAACTCAAAGAAATAGAGAGTAGAATGGTAGTTATCAGGGACTGGAAGTGAAAGAAATGGGGAGAAGTTGGTCAAAGATTACAAACTTCTAGCTAAAAGATGATTATTATCTGGGGATCTAGTGTACAGCACGGTGACTATAATTAACAATGCTGGGGGTTCCTGGGTGGCTCAGTCGGTTGATTGTCCGACTTCGGCTCAGGTCATGATCTTGCAGCTCGTGAGTTCGAGCCCCGCGTCGGGCTCTGTGCTGACAGCTCAGAGCCTGGAACCTGCTTTCGATTCTGTGTCTCCCTCTCTCTCTGCCCCAACCCACTGACATTCTGTCTCTGTCTCTCTCGAAAATAAATAAACATTTAAAAAGATTTTTTAAATAAAAAAAAATTAAAAAACCAATACTGTATTATATGCTTAAAATGTGTTAAGAGAGTAAACCTTAAACGCTGTGACCACAAAAGATAAATTATAATTAAATCAGAGGATAGAGATGTTAACTAACCCTATTGTGGTAATTATTTTGCAATATATATGTGCATTAGATCATTATGTTGTACACTTAAACTTACATATCTAGTGTCATATTATCTCAGCGAAGCTGGAAAAAACAAGGGTATGATTCTTCTATAATATTACATATCATCTTAATTCTGAACAAAAGAAGATATTCTGTCTATTTCAACAAGACCCTATTGTTAATCAATAGGAGGTTGCATGCTTGTTGTCTATGTCTGTGATGATTTCTGACACCAACAACCCAAGTTAGGCCAAACTTCACAGGAGAAGCGCTGAGTCCTTCACCAGACAGCCCTCATTTCAGGCAACAGCTGCAAGTTTGGGCTCTCCAGGCCACTTTCACTTCTGACCAGCAGGCTACAAGATTAGGAGTTCCCAATGTCCCCTCAGGTTTCATAATCACCTCTAATGATGTCTAGAACTCCATAAAGCACCATACTTAGTGTTACAGTTTTGTTATAACAAAAGGATACAAATCAGAACCAACCAAAGGGAGAGACACATAGAGCAAAATCTGGGAGTACTCCAAAGATTCTGTCATCCTCAGGGACATATGACCTTCCTGACATATCAGTGTGAGACAATATACAGAATACTGCTGACCAGGAAGCCCACCTGAGTTTTATCAGGATTTCATTCGATAGGCATGATTGCTTGAATGAATGGCTATGGTGTTACACTCCATCTCCAGCCCACTTCTCACCCAAGAGGTTGAGGTCATGTCACAAAGCTCAAAGTCCTAACCCTGTAAACACATGACTGATCTTACTGACAACTGATTAGCATAAACTATCTAGGGTCCCACCATGAATAACAAACACTCCTGTCACTCTGGAAATCCTAAGAATTTGGAGTCCACCTTCCAAAAGCCAGGGGCAACAGCCAGCTGAATTTTCTATTACATAGCACATCAACTAGAAAATTGAGTTTATCACACTCCATTCATAGCTCTAACCAATGCATGCAAAACTCCTCTTTCTCAAAAAAAAATTATTTTAGGAGCACCTGAGTGGTTTAGTCGGTTAGGCATCTGATTCTTGGTTTCGGCTCAGGTCATAATCTCACAGTTCGTGAGTTCGAGCCCCGCATCAGGCTCTGTGCTGACAGTGTGGAGCCTGCTTCGGATTCTCTGCCTCTCTCGCCCCTCCCCACTCACATGCTCTCTCTCTCTCTCTCTCTCTCTCTCTCTCTCTCTCAAAAATAAATGAACATTTAAAAAAGGAAATGAAAATTTATTTTATACCTAATTCAATTTTTATTCCCATTTTCCCATTGTACTCACTCTGTTTACTATATATCTTAAGATATATCTTCATCATTATAAAATATATACTGATTAATTTATATAGGTGGTATGGTGTTAAAGAATCTGTTCTCAAACTTTACTCAAACGTCATTGTTTTACAGCTGTGTATATGACTGTAGGTGTTTCTAGTTAATGCCTTCTAATTTTACTTTGTAGTATTCCGTAGTGTCCATCCACATCTATTTAGTTATCTATTCCTGGAGTCATGGATAATCTAGGTTGCCTCTAATTACCTGCTTCCACAAGCATTCAGGCTGAACATATCTTTATGTATCCCATTAAGGATTTATGCAAGAGTCTCTGATATGTATTGTAGATCACAGATTATTGCAATACCACAAAATCTATCCAGATTGTGCTCCAGAACAATACAGCCAGTGGTATAGGAAGGTCTCTATTTCAAAATATACTTGATAATTCTTCATTTTGTCCATTTTTCAAAGTTTTACAATTTGATAGGTACAAAGTGGTGTTTCACCATTACTATAATTTGTATGTTTTGATTATTGGTGCATCTAAACATGTCTTCACATTCTTCTTAGCCAGTTAGTATCTTCCTTTTGTGAATGGCCAATTCATATCCTTTCTCTATTTTTTGACTGAGTTTACTATCTTCTTGATTCGTAGACAATTCTTTGTGTATTTTATGTAGTTACCTTTTGTTGTTCTTAGACATTACTAATAACTTTTCCTTATTTATAACCATCTATTAATTTTGTGTCAGGTGTCTTTCATTGAATAGAGATATTTAATTTGATATAGCTAAATCAACTAGTTTTTTCTCCTTAACATGTGTAATTTTGCACTCTTTTCTAAGAAATCATTTTTCACTTCAAGGTTGCTAGCATATCCTCCCATATTGTCTTCTTTTAATTTCATAATTTTCTTCTTTAACACTTAGGTCTTTAAAACATGTGGAGTACACAGTTGTATATGATACAAGAAAGGGATTCAAACTTTCCCTGCCAGCTTTTCCAATACTAACTTCTAAATAATTTCTTTCCTTATGGTTGTCTTGCCACCTTTACAAGTAAGCACTTCCCATGTAAATGGGTCTATTTCTGAATCCTCTGTTTTGCTTCTTGGTCTATTCTCTCCAGTATTGTGCCTGTACTACAACTGTAGAGTCCTTTATTATCTGAGGGTGAGTCATAATATATTTATATTTCTTCAAATAATTCTCCCATAAACATTTGACTCATTATTTTGTTGCAGTTTATCTTGCTGTTGTTAATGACATTGCATTGTCTACCATATATTCTAGCTAGTTATGATTTTTACTATTGCCAGAGAAGAAGGCCATTGATTTTCGTTACCTGATCTTATATTAAGTAAGCTTGGTCAATTTTTTCATTGGAACTAAAAGTTTATCTACATAGCTGATCATGTCACCAGCAAATAATGACAGTTTTATCTCTTCCCTTTCAATCCTTATGCCTCTCATTTTTCCTTTATAATTTTATGTTGACATTGTTATGCCAAACATTTTGAAAGGTAAATGCTTGAACACAATCTTGTTTTCATAGGACACATTCATAGAAGTGAATTTTCTGTGTCAAGCAGAGAGTTTATATTTAAAGCTTTTCAAATATATTGTTACAAATTTACACAAGAAATTTACACCAAAGCATTTCCCCATCAATATTGTAACAAAGTAGTCATATTCTGAAATCATCATCAATATCTGGGATTATCTATTTCTAATTTTTCTAATTAAAAATATTTTGTGGGGCGCCTAGATGGCTCAGTAGGTTAAGCAGCTGACTTTGGCTCAGGCCATGATCTCACGGTTCATGAGTTCAAGCCCTTCATTAGGCTCTGTGCTGACAGCTTGGAGCCTGGAGCCTGCTTCAGATTCTGTGTGTGTGTGTGTGTGTGTGTGTGTCTCTCTCTCCCCCTCCCCTGATCATGCTCACTCTCTCTCTGTCTCTCTTTCTCTCAAAAATAAATAAACATTAAAAACAAATTTTAAGTATCTCCTTTTAATCTGCTTTTTTATTGTGAAAAAAATTGAACTTATTTTCAGGCATCGGGTATAGAATAAATAGAATGAGGTAGATCAGAAAATACACTTGCTTTCCATTTGTCAAAGTTTTATTCAGACATGAATAAGACAAAGAACATACTTAAAGGCTCTCTAGCCTATGGTCCACTTTCCACTCTCTAGGTGTGTAAAATATTCTTCATACATATCTCTCATTTATTGAATGTTTGCTTTGAATAAGGAATGGTGCTAGGTACAGTCAGGGATCAAAAAGCTTAAAAATCCTGATCTTTTTCCTTAAGGAACTTCCATTCTAGTAGGAAAAATAAGACACAGATATAGATAGTTATAACACATGGTAAAAAGAGATATTTGTCATAGGAGTCTCATCAGCAAATGAAATGTCAGAAGAGGTAGGGGGAACGTTAGAAGACGTAAATAACATGAAATGAGAGGATTTTAAAGAACTCAGTAGGTATGGAGGACAGTTGAAAATTTATGAGTAGGAAAATGAAGGGAGCCCAGTCACACTTAAGATCTTGATCTACTAGTGGTATTTGGGACCAACTAGCAAAGGTCAAGAAAGTGGCCTAAAGACTGATTAGGTGGTTGACAGAATATTTGGGTCACGTAAGGAGTACTGAGGGACTTCACAAGGGCATTATAACAGAGATGGAAAGGAAGGAGAAGAGAAAGGGAATGTTGTCAGGATTTAGTCTTGGTTGGACTTAGGGGCCTACATAATAGTGAATGGTTCCTAATTTTTAAGTGTGGGCTATTGGAGTGACAGAGGAGCCACTAACACAGATGGACTAGAAACCTAGAGAAAGAGTGAGCTGACCTGGGGAGCTGGAAAATAATACATCTGTACTGCAGCCAAAAGTTGGAAGTGTATGTATGTGTGTGTGCAGGCATGTTTGTACACACACATGTATGTACACATACATGCATATCTAGTTCAGAATGAAACTAAACTTATTCACTTGGAAGCCATCTACATAAAGCTAAAGGTGAAAATCCTTTGTCCAAGATATCCCAGGAAGACGAGAGAGCCGGAAGATAAAGGTGAGTCAAGTGATGATTTCTTACAGGTTTACAAGTATGGGATTGGCAGAGAAATCAGTAATAGAGAAGAGGACTAACCAAGGAGACAGGAGGAGAACTCAAAGGTGTGAGTTCATGAAAGCCAAGGGAGAAGAAAAGCAGGGGTTAGTTGAAGTGTCAAACACCACAAGCAGTTCACAGAGGGTGAGGAGCAAGTACAGTCTTAAATTTGGTGTTCAACAGTCATAAGTGACCTTCAGAGGAGCAAATCCAGTGCCGTGCCAGGTCTCAAAACCAGCAAGAATTCATCAGCCACAAGGAAGACCAAGAACCAAGCAATGACTGTGAAGCATTCTGCTTAGAAGCATGGTGAATACACGATGAGACATAAGATAGTACCTCAAGAGAACTATGGAAAAAAGCTTGTTAGGGAAAGGGAAACCTGACATATTTACAGATATAGTAAATGGGACCTGTGAAGAGGAAAAGGTTAAAGATACAAAATGAAGTGCACAATCATGGAATAAAATCTTTAAGGATGTACGTGGTATTGGAATAAAAGTGCAGGTGAGGGATTCATTTCAAGAAGGAGGAGGGGCACATTTTATTCAGAGAGCAGAGACATTTTCTGTGACTAAGTCATCCTTCACAAATGGAGCTAACAGTATTTTTAATGGGTAAAAGGGATGGACTACATTGTAACCTGTAGAATTTAAAACTGACAGCATCCTTCAGTTGGTCCATTCTCCTCTCGGACATATCAGTAAATAATAGTTTGAAAAGTGCCAATGGCAAAAGATGCCTTCTTGATAATAGAATGGTGATTTTCCATTCTATTAGTGCCATTTGCATTTATAATATTATTACTTTTGCTACATATCTGAGTCAAGGAATTACTAGTAAAATAATTCAGGGTATCTCCTTCCACAATTCCAGTTATAAACCAAGTCCAAAAGACTCTATGGTTGGCCCTGAAAAAAAACCTTCAAAATGACTGATAAGAGTCCTATGACTTCCTACATTTTAAATTGTCTCTGATTACAAAACTAGCCACCACATCCTGCTATTCCCTGAGGCTCTTTCTTTTGTGAGAGTCCATTCATCCTTTGTAATCCTCAAGGATCAATATTTGACCTCATACTCTATATCAGCTAATGATCTGCCCAGTTGTGACACCAAATATGGGAAAAACCATGTGACCACACTATGCTATTATTCCTCTCTAGCATACAGAAAATACTATGTAGAAAGTGAAGGGGATAGCTAATTGACAATTTCAACTCAAGTAATTAACGCACCCCCATTTAGTGGGAAGAGTTAGTTCACTTGCCAATATGACTGAAGGAGGAGCAGGTGAAGGCAGCTGGAGCATCATGAAGAAGGGCAAATTCCTCTCTGAGGCACTCTGGGGGGTGGTATAGTGCCCAGAAAGTGATAAAACCAACTACAAGTTAGGAAAGGACTAGCTGACTATCATAGGGAAAATGAAAACTTTGAGAATAAAGCCATCTAGTTAAACACTTGCTTAGGAGTTTACCATAAGGTAGGAGACTATTGTCTGTCTTTCAGGAACATGTGCTTCCGCCTACATACATTGACAAACCCTAAGATTAGGTAGTTTTTTGGAAAATAAAATTAGGTAATGCTTTACCAATTTTGTGTGTGGTTTGTGAAATTTAAAATGCGCAGGAATAGAATGGTATATCCCCCCTGTTTAAAATGTTGTGAGGCTGGAGCTTTTCTCTGACTTAAGCTTTATGTGCTCTCTGACATTTCACATTCACAAGGTAGAACTTCTTGTTTCTTACCTGCATACATCTGGAAGAAGAGCAGATGGTACCATACCTTCAACTGCTTCTAAACCCTTGCTTGATTTATAACATAAACTCGTCTTGGCTTTAAATGCTGCTACTTCTGGCCTCCCTTCTGCTTCTTCCATTTCTATTTCTTATTGTCCTCTACTGCTTTGTGAATATTAACGCTTGTGATTCAGTGAGACAACTACAATGTGTGGGAGCCCCAGAAATGTTGGAAGAACTGTAATAAGATGTTACGAGAAGTTATTCCTACATTATGGGATTATTGGTGATTTACTTCTTCTTTACACTTTTATATATTTACCTTGCTTACATTTATTTCATATTCCCTGAAATATTCACAAAATAATGTATGGTTTTTGTAAAAAGAAAAAAATAATACTATTTATGTTTTGGCAAATGTGATTAATTGTAAACTGGTTTTGTTATTTTTTTCTTCATCGTGCTATGGAAGCAGTTTGAATAAAGCTAGAATAAACTGAAACTTTCAAGTTCCACTTTTAAGATTCATAAAATATTGCTTCCCCTTTGTAATTAATTTAAATGTATGTTTGTGTGTGATTATACAAACGTTTATTTCTAAGTTTCCTGATTCCAAATGGAATTGGAGCTAAAGAAAACCAAATTTAGCCGACTCCTGAGACTTAAGATAAGCCGTTTTGCTTACCTAAACCTAAACTGAATTCCAAACCATTCATTTCCGCCCACACTAATCTCTATGAAACCCAACCAGTTAACCTTCTTTTGATTTTATTTTTCTAGAGTGGGAAGCATTGTGGTCAGCATTCTGAGTTCACGATGAAAAATAAGGCACTGTAGCTCTGTAGCACTGTAGCTCTTACTCTGTAGCATCCATCCATAGCACTGTAGCTCTTACTCTAAACAATTGCTTATTTTGTTAGTACAAATTTCACTTTAATTTAAAAAAACATTCAAATAACAGAATAAATACATTTTGTAATGGATTGAGAATACTGAGTTCTTCTCCCCTTACCATTCCCAAATTCAATGGCACCACAATATCTGATAACTAGAAGGTGTTAATTTAGAAAATTTCTTGCATAGAAACATATCCTATTTCCTGTCAAATCTGCACAACTGAGGTATTTCTTGTGCTTGTGCTATTCAACTTTTCCCAGAGATCTGGCTTACAGGTTTTTTTTGCTCATATTGTATTTTAAGAGAAATGTATATATCAATGTTACTGCACACTGAGAAGTAACCTAAGGGGAAACTGTCCCGATGGATGAATGTTCATTTCCAGGAAAGTCTCTACCTTTTAGGAAAAAGAATGGCTCAAAGAAGTCAAGTTGGCAGAGAAAGAGAGTATATGATGATAAATCAACTACATATTATCCTCCTGAAAGCCATGGCTCTGACCACCTCCCTGACGACTTCACAAGATTATTGCGAAGATAAAATGAGAATTTAGGTGAAAGCATTTTGTAAACTCTAAAGTGCCATGCAAATACTATTGTTCTTTCTGAATAACTTACATGAGTACAGTATCTGGAGCAGAGTAAAAATAGATCAGTTGCTTGACAACCCAAGTTAAATTTTTTCTTAAGTTGAGTAACTGAATCACAATTAGAAATATACCGGTTATAAAATTCTTTCATTATTTTAAAATTGGAGTTTAAGCAGTGTGTTAGAAATAGAAACATGAACCTGAATTTTCTATCAGGAAACTGTGCAGTTCGGAGGGAAAAATCATGTGATAATGTCACTAATTTGAGTTCTCCACTGAACTTAATAATTGTTTTGTTTGTTTCTCTTCTACCATTTGTATTGATATTTGTTGTTCAGATTGCATTTTCAATCATCATATTGCATTCAGTTGACAGACTTAATGATATGATATGTATCCATTATTTTATTTTAATATTAGCATTAAAATAATTGTGCTTCAATTGAAAGCAACACTGGTTTCCAAGTACAAGTTTTTAAGGGAGTAGAACTGTTCACAACTTCCATGGACAGCAGCAGTGCTGATTACAGATCATTCCAACAAATGTTCTTTGATTTGGCTGTTATAACCATGTCTGTCTCTGCTAAGGGGGGAAAATAAAGCAACTGATATAATTCCCTATGTGTTGAAACCTTTTAGCTGGCAACAGCTTTTTAATGGCTTTTTTTGCAGTCAGCAAGAAATGTACATTTATTCAACTGAAAGCAACATTGATGATAAGGAGAAAAAAAATGTTTCCAACTCTTATTTCACTACATGATTTTCAAGATGGTTTTGTGAAGTTTCATTTACAGTCTCTAACAAAGCAAATCAACAGATACATATATTATCTGTGTATAGAACACAATAAAAGTATGAAGAGAAATAAAATGACATCAGATAATGCAGTGGTGTATCTAGCCAGACAGAGCCAATTTTATCCCTAATCATAAAGAATTGGCTTGAAAATATTAGGTATTTATTCACCTTTGGGGGGGAAAATCTTCCTAGTTCAACTCAATATAATAAGTCATCTAGTGATCACAGTCTTTGTAACAAAAGAACTAGAAGGATGTTACAAATATGTTGGCACAGAACAGAGAAAAGCATTACCACACTCATCTGCAAGGTGGGTTCTCTCTAATTAGATGGATGCAAGAATCAAAAAGTACATCTCTTATTGCCAACATTGGGGCAGGGGAATGCTGCAATTCAGGGTGCTGATAGTCAAATGTAGGCATATCCAGAGATTATATTGATATTAACTATATTAGGATTTAATCTCTTTCCTTGAGTGGACACTCTATGGAATATTTGAACTTCTGGAACACATTTTCAGCGAAGTTACATTTAAACAGGGAGTGGGTTCTAAAGTCAGCAAGTAAGACAAAAATTTTGCAGACTCAAAACTACCAGTCAACATCTATTGTGCTGCCTTTAAACTTTTAGGATTTAAACCCTTATAAAGTGAAAGGCAAAAATTATTTCTGTTTCCCTTTGCATTTTAGTTTTTGTCTCCTGAGGCATAATGGAGATCAGTTTGACTTGAACCGGGAAAAATTCTCTTTCTATTTTTTGTAGAGCCGATATGATTGAATTCATGGAATTCAAATGAATAGAATATTAGAATACTATTGCATTGTCATGAACCTTACTGTGCTACACTGAATGTTTAAGTATACGGGGCACCTGGGTGGCTCAGTCGGTTAAGCGTCTGACTTCAGCTTAGATCGTGATTTCACAGTCCATGAATTTGAGCCCTGCATCTGGCTCTGTGCTGACAGCTCAAGGCCTGGAGCCTGCTTCAGATTCTGTGTCTCCCTCTCTCTCTGCTCCTCTCCTGCTCACACTCTGTCTCTTTCTCTCAAAAATAAATAAACATTAAAAAAATTTAAGTACATTATTTCCCCTTTAATTTTCAAGATACATTTGTGAAATGATTAATGACTCCATCTTAAGATGAGGAAATTGAGGCTAACAGAAGTTATGTAACTTGCAGGTAAGTGGCCCAGTTAGAATTCAAACCACGTTGATTCGATAGCTGGTCCTTTATACTATACTGTATCAACTCCTAGAAATACAAGGAAATATTCAAGTATGGCTACAATTGTAATATTAATAATGGTGCTGAAGCTAGCTGGGTCATTTAAATAATTTTTAGAATGCCATATTAAAGGTGTCCATTAAATAAACAACAGTGTTTAAAAAATATTAGGGGTACTTAGGTGGCTCAGTGGTTAAGTGTCCAACTCTTGATTTCAGCTCAGGTCATGATGTCACAGTTTGTGAGTTCAAGCACCCTGTCAAGTTCTGCGCTCTCAGGGTGGAGCATGCTTGGGATTCTCTCTCTCTCCCTCTCTCTCTCTGTCCCTCCTTTGTGCTCTCTCTCTCTCTCTCTATCTCAAAATAAATAAATAAAACATGTAAAAAATATTAGTGGTTTGGGGTCATCTAGTTGAGGTAATCCAGCCCCTCTTTAACCACTCTCCTCAGCCAGCCTTCTTTAGTCCCTACCTAGAATATAGCTAACACATCCTTGTTCATTGATTTTTCTCTTCAGTTCACCTTCCTTTAAACCAGTATGCAAAATATTTTTGTAAAAATCTCTCTAAGACATCATTTAATTACATCATTGCCTCCCTCATAAACCTTCAATGGCTCCTTATTTTCACTCTCGTCAAGCTAAGCTCTGCAATTTTGCAATTTTGTCTATGCTGTTTTAACTTTCTGTCTCCTTTGTACTTCTGTTCAGGGTTCTCTTTACTCTCTATACTTTTTACTCAAAAGCTCCATCCACCATTGAAAATGTATCCATCATTACCTCATTATATCAAGAACTTCAGTATCTCCAATACTTCTTAACCTCTAACATCACCGAGAAAAATTCTGACCGTTTGAAAATCATCAAATGATTAATAGTCAATAAGAAAAACTTCCTATGGTAACAATAAGTGAAAGATTTAGACTGAAATATTTAATTAATCTTAAAAAATTAAAAATACTATTAGAATGCAATAAAAATAAATATTTAGGCCAAAGCTGTCTAATAGAAATATGCAATCTATATATAATTAACATTTATAGTAATCAAACCTTAAAAAGTAAGCAGAAGTTGTATTAGTTTCCTGTTGCTGCTGTAACACATTAGCACAAACCTAGTGCCTTAAAACAACAGAAGTATATTCTCCTATAGTTCTGGAGGTCAGAAATCTGAAAGGAGTCTTACAGGGCTAAAATCAAGATGTTTACAGGGCTGGATCCTTATGGAAGCTCTGAGGGGAGAATATGTTTCTTTGCTTTTTCAGTCTCTACATGCCCCTTGCATTCCTTGGCTCTTGGCCCCTTCCTTGTATCCTTCCAACTTCTTCCACAATCACAAGTCCTGCTCCTCACTGTGATCTCCTATTGCTTTCTTATAAGGGATACTTGCAATTACATCAGACCTACTAGGATAATCCAGGATGATCTCCTTATCTGAAGATCCTTAATCACATTGATAAAGTCCCTTTTGCCATATAAGATAACATTCACAGGTCCCTGGGATTTGGATGTGGACATCTTTGGAGGTCTTTGTTCACTCTACCACAGAAACAAATGAACCTAATTTTCATAATATATTTTATTTAGCCCTCTGGATACAAAATATATTATTTCAGCCTGTAATTAATGTAAAAGACTTTACATTGATTTCATTTTTAGATTCAAGTTGATTAAAAATAAATAAAATTAGAAATTCACTTGTCTAGTGGCACTATCTATATTTAAAATGTTCAACAGTCATGTGTGGTTAATGGCCTACCATATGTGGATGATCAATACTTTCTATCTGTGAGGGTTAGAGAACTATGAAAGCAGTCTTATACGGACTATGCTCCTTTTAACTTCTGATGCCAACAGAAAGTTTGGGAATTGTCAAGATCACACTTGGTAATAATTCACCAAAAAGACTCAAAGAACTCACTGAACTTTGTTATAGTCATGGTTATGGTTTATTACAGAGAAAGGATAGAGATTTGTATCAGGCAAGGGAAGAAATGCATAGAGCAGGGTCTGCGGAAGTACTAAATATGGAGTTTCCATTATCTTTTCCCTGTCAAGTTGTGAAAAGCATTGATTTCCTGAAATCCATGTGTGACAATACACATTGGGTATTGCCACCCAGGGAAGCTCAACTAAGCCTCAATGTCCTTATGTTTTACTGGAGCTATCACATAGGCGTGATAAATTGCCCACATGGTTGATTTCAGTCTTCAACCCCTCTAGTGGTCAATTGATACCTCATGCCCAACCCACCCTACATCACATTGTAAGGTTGGCTCAGAGCCCCCACCCTACATGATCTTGTTACTAGATGGCTGGCCCAAGGTCTCCAAGCAAATTAAGATACTCCTAGGAGGTGGGACATTCCTAGAGCTTAGACATTATCTCCCAGACCCCTAAGGCAGAGACCAAGTCCCTGTTTGGTTAAGTTAAATTCTTTTTTTTTTTTT